>NW_015505280.1:728664-882212 GCF_001515645.1 Sinocyclocheilus grahami | reverse complement strand
TATATATATATATATATATATATAGCTGCTTTATATGTTTGTGAAAACCATTAAGTATTTTTTCAGGATTCTTTGATAAAGTTAAAAAGAACGGCATTTATTTGAAATATAACTCTTGTGTTACATTATAAACTTAAAACTTAATTATTCCGAACTTTTGACTTGTAGTGTATTTTTTAAAAACCTTTGAAAAAAAACAAACAACCGTAAACCTACACTTCAACGGATCGGTTTCATGAGCCCCTAAACCATTTCCCCATTATGTGTTCACTGGTGATCATGCTTCCTAATGCATTAATGGTTTGCAGTACATTGAGAAGACATATGCTTGGAAATAGACTTCCTAATTATTCATAATGTATGGGCAAGAGCAAAGGCCATAGTCGTACATGAAATAACCCAATTTGGTTGTCTGTCTTTAGAGCATGGTCTTTATGTTTGAGCAATGTCCTGTGACCATTCACTCCTCTATTTATTTTTGTTTCCTCTCGTTGTGAGGGACAAAGAGCAGGCATCCCTCTGGCCTCCTGGGGTTCTCTGGGAGGGGGGTGTTTTCTATGCAAACAACCCCAAATACAGGTACAGTTATCTTTGCCTGACTCCCTGCACCCAGTTTCAAGCCGCCAAGCTTTGAGTTCACCGTGGGAGCCATGGAGGGCTGACCTCTAATAAATATTCTGTTTGAACTCTGTAGCGAGTGTAATTTCTGCTTGTTATTTCCACATGATAGAAAAGAATCATTACGACGAGAGCAGTGGGAGGTCCAGAGGGTGCCATGTTCACTTCAAAGGGTTTCAAATGCCTTTTTAGTATTTAACTGAAAAAATTACACCTACAATAAAACACTTTCCACTAACTCTAACTGATGGCTTATTGCTTTTTGTAAATGTTTTAAAGCAATTCTGACTTATTTTTTCCTGTAAAAGTTTTTTTTTTTCACAAGCAACTAATGAATAAATTAGATTATATAGTTTCTCAAGAATATGTGAAGGTGTTGTTGGTAGAACACATTTACAACTGGATCTCAGATTACGAAAATTACCAGAACCAGATGACATTCAGTTCAATTAATGGCCTCACATGCACATTTTTCCACCAATGTGGAGTTCACGTTGTGGACGGAATATCATATTAAACTCTGAAAGGGTTTCCTGTCTTACATTTAAAGGTGCCGCAAACACTGCAACTGAATCTGGTGTCGGCTGTGCTCTTCAAATGGCTCACATCATGTCATGAGTCATTGAGACCAGTTGTTTGTTTGTTTTTTAGTGACAATCATTCAGCTCAACCAGTGTTGTCTGACTCCTGAACAAAATGAGTTCAGTGAGTCAGTTAATTTTAGTGAATCAAAAACAGTGAAGTGAAGTCTGATTCCTGAATGAATTATTCTAATAAGTATTTATTTTTGTGAAGCCACCTGTCTGTCTAAACACTCATTTTGCAAGACTCGTTGAAAATTTACGTACTGACATAATCATTTTACTATGGAATTGTATTTCTTTTTTTTCCATTTTTATACATATATATATATATACAGTATATATATATATATATATATATATATATATATATAAATAATCAAATATTTGTTTGATAAAAGTAGGCTACACAACAGATCTTGTGGCAGGCCTGACACCACTGGACATGCGCTCCATAACTAATTAAAAGAGGTGAATAAAATATAAGGTAAGGTGGCAAATAGGTAAATAAGTGTAGATTTGCACTGTTCTGTTTGCTTACGTGCATCAATCAAATCTTGAGACAGGTGAAAAGCATTTGGTTAATGGTGAATATTGACCTAGTGTGTGTACGGTTGTGGCTCCTGCTGTCAGCAAGGGATAATCGCTGCATTTGGGGTAAAAACGACGGAATAATTTATTGTGTAAGGTGCCAAGAATATAAGGAGACCTGGGTTGCACTGTCTGTTCGGGCAGCTGCATTTAGCGGTGCCTTTACCAATCACCTCCATTGTTTACAGCATTCGGCACAATCGTCTGTGAATGACGTCACTTCCTAATATGGAACTTCCAAAACGGGGGTTTCACCCATAATGCACTTCAGTTATCGCGGTTGTGACATCATCTGTCAAAGACCATTTCCTGAAGGACTAATGAGATTTATTTAATTTTTTGTGAAGCCACCTGTAAGTAGACTGAAAACCATTGAAAGTCAGCGTAAACACTCAGCGAAAGAACTGTTCTGAATGTACTTATTACTGACATTATCTTAGAATTTAGCAATGGTAGCCTATTATATATATTTTTTTCTCTCAAATATTTATTCCATAAAAGTAATGAATCATTAATGGTTAAAGAACGAAACCTGTTAAGTATTGTAACCAGAATCATTTCTTCTCATATCTACTTCTGGGTGGTTGCTTCTGAGTCTATGGGATTTATTTGTTTTATCATCCAGTGGAATATCATCTAATCATTTATAGAAAAGTAATAGCAATTGTTACTTTTACTAATTGACAGACAACCTGTTATTGACAACCATTTTTGAAGGATGAGGAAAAGGGCATCAGTCACTGAAGTGAGAAAAATGCTTCTGAGGTAGACAAGACAAAACTGCTGAGGAAATCCACTAATCGGGCTCCCAAAGAACAGAAGGGGAGGGGGAAAGATTACTGACCTCCACTGCAGCACCTGACTTGGACTTGGTTCAGGTTGTGTCCTGGCTGAGCATTTCAAGCAATGCTTAACGTGAAGGCAATTAGATTATTAGTGCAGCAGACGGCAGTTACATAGCAAGACTGCTATTCAATGATAATCACTGCAAAAACCCTTCAGGGCTTCAATCTTGTTACCTAATATGTAACATTAAGAGTAGTTCTAATAAAGACATGATACTAAGCCAGTTGTCCAATTCATTTAGCATTAGCTCGACTTAAAGCTAATGATTCTTTTCATCCAAAAACAAAATGTTCTTCCTCTTAATTGGTAATTGAGAAAAGCAGGCAGCACGTGTTAAAGGCAGCCTGGGAAATTAGAACACTAATCTACGGTTACCTCCATCATGCTCAAATTGAAAACGACTGGTGCTGGTGTCAGTTTGCTGTGACAGCTGTCCACACTTCATATTTTTGTGCTATTTAAAACCTTATGAGATGTGCAACCATTTTACACTTGATTTTTGAGATTATTGATAAAAATAAGATGGCTTTTAAGCAGGATTTTAAATTAACATTATGTTCGGTATAAAAACGTTAAAACAGTACAATAAAGTATTTTTAAAACATATTTTACTCAAAAAAGTTGCTCATATTTTGGGACTGTTGAGAGTTTATGAATTCATCTGGTATTAATTTCAACAAATACATATACTCAAAAGAAATCTCTTCAACTAAACAACATGTTTATACCCAGGACACTGTAATTTAAGCACACATGACATTATCAAAGTTAGATTTATTATATCTGGACACAGAGTGTTTAATACAAAGAAAGATGTAGAAGTAAAACAGTTTGTGGTATGGCACTCTCCTTTTCACAGACCAGAATTCCCCTATAAGACAAATAACTCAGAGTCATATAGTGCATAGAATTATTTGATTATCCACTTCATAGCAATGAGTTACCAAATCAAAAGTAATAAATACTGTACAATGATAAATCTGCCGTTAAAAATGACATGCCAAAATTTTACATTGCATACAATATCCTTAAACAACAGCATTTGTTATTCATACCTTTACAATAACATTTTTTATAAAATCAGTAAATTGTACAAGTATAATTCAATATATGATTATATATACACATATATATTCCAATATCAATATTTAAATAAAGTGCCTTTCTTTTTGAAGCTCTGAAAGGTGAAATCTTACCATCAAATGTACTTAGAAAAGAGTGTATTTTATCTAAACTTCAACAACCAGTATTAGAAAAAAGTACAACATTTTCCATTTTAGTTATACCTATAGTTATACAAATACCCACATTCATCAGTTTATTCACCAAAAATATTGACACACAAAGCCAAAGTCAAAACTCGGGTTGGTAGACATTGCGATTTACTTGTGACAGATTCAATCCAGGCTCACTGGACATACATGCCTGTGGCGACATTTCTGCAAAATATTGCATTGCTTCTTTCATGTTTCAAAGTGAAATGTCCATTAAGTGGCACTAAACAGATCAATTTAAATCTGGAAACATTCTATTGCATTGGTTGTTGTACATTGTGGCAGTTTGGAAATGAAATGTTCGGTGAGTGGCAATATAGGTTAAACAACATATCACATACACTAAACCTTACCCAAAACCTAACCAACAGTGTAAACAAAAGCAACTGAACTGTAAAATAAAAACATGTACTCTGAAGCAACCATGCCATTTGAGCTTGCTCGGAACGTGTACCAGAGCACTGTACATCGCAAATTCAATACAGTACCAGGTGAGCAACCAAGCAAGTTTACTACATTAGAAAAGCCAAGCATAAGCAGTGGATTAAGTGATGCAAACATCAAAATGTATTCATTTACTATTCATTCTCTATGATAAAAGTGTGTTTAGGTCATGACATAGTATTGTGCAAGGAATCAGGCTTAAATAAGTCACTATTAATTGATAATCTGCCTATGTAATCATTAAAGTTGCTACTGTTTTACTGTCACCAGTGTTCATTTCAGCTGTAATCTGCAGTGAACTGTATGCATAGGTATGCTTTCAGAGTTTTGAAAAAATGTAGGAAGAGGCACGTATTTCTAATGAGCATAGGTTGGACAGAACCCATGCACATACTACAAAGATGATAAAATCCATGCCTGTAATATTTAAGGAAAATATACTATCACTAAGAGCAGGATATTTGAATGCTTCCAACGTTCTCACAGCTGGACTGAATTACATTTTCATGGCTGGCATTTATTGTTATCTCAATGAAATTTTTTCCACAGTTTTGCTCAAGTCTGACAGGGATCATAAGCGATGCTAATGTGCACTTGGCTCGTTCCTACATTTGGAGATCTTCTCCTGCAGCGTTTAGTGTTTCTTGCAACCTGTATGTATTTTTCAAGCAAATGCAAATACCTTGATTATCTTTTTTAAGTTTAGAAGTTTATTTAGAGTTAGAACTTAACTCTAGAGCAGTGGTTCCCAATCCTGGTCGTGGAGAACCCCCAAAGTGAAAAATTTGAACGTCAGATCTTTTACAGTCTAACAAGACTCCCACAGAGTTCCTCCTGCTACAGTCTCAGAAGAGAAGTTTCTACAACGACGCTGATTAAATGGGTTTTGAACTAGACATTAAGTTATATGAAAGCTAAGACAACAAATCTATAAACGTTTCAACTAATAAAAGAACACACTAGAAGCTTGAAAGGCAATTAACTGAAGCCTCCATTAAGAGATAGCAAAAATACTAGTTATATAATTGGCAATAGTTACACTAACAAAAAAGTATCGAAAATTACCTTGGTACTAACAGTTTTTGAACAGTGTAACCTGGCACTGTAATGGGTTTTTGGACATGTGTTATGCAAATACCTTCTTCTTCTTCTTATTCCTGAAATACTGAAAATGTTCAGGTTTTGGCTTTTTTTTCATACTTGCTGAAAAATGACTGAAAGGTAGTTTGACCAATAGTGTGCAGGCATTGTACATAATTGACCAATCATGGTGGGTGAGAAGATGGGATCTACAAAGAACAATGCAAATGCGGGTACACATACTGTGTGAAGACTTCAGAGTCATTTTTGGCAATTTAGAACTCCCGACTAGAACATGTCTGGAAAAAGAGGACGTATGGTCACCCTAACCACATTTAAAAAGTACTATGGTACCACCAAAATACTTGTTCCAGTTCCTGCCAATATCCAGCAACTTCGCACAGCCATTGAAGAAGAGTGGACTAACATTCCACAGGCCACAATCAACAACCTGATCAACTCTATGCGAAGGAGATGTGTTGCACTGCGTGAGGCAAATGGTGGTCACACCAGATACTTACTGGTTTCCGGACCCCCCCAATACAGTAAAACTGCACTTTTTAGAGTGGCCTTTTATTGTGGCCAGCCTAAGGCACACCTGTGCAATAATCATGCTGTCTAATCAGCATCTTGATATGCCACACCTGTGAGGTGGATGGATTATTTCGGCAAAGGAGAAGTGCTCACTAACACAGATTTAGACGGATTAGTGAACAGTATATGAGAGAAATAGGCCTTTTGTGTACATAGAAAAAGTCTTAGATCTTTGAGTTCAGCTTATGAAAAATGGGGGCAAAAACAAAAGTGTTGCGTTTATAATTTTGTTCAGTGTATGTTCATTCGGGATATTTCTTTTTACATGTTTACAGCGTTGCGGATTATTACACAATTCTGTTGAGCTTATGAACACAATGGCCAATTAGAGGCATTCAGATTAGTCATCTGTGAAACATTTTGTTCAGTGCACGTGCGCTCACTGACTGAATCCTGCACTCTTGTGAATTCTCTCATCACAAACAACAAAGTACAGATATACATACAGCATAAGAGATTCATTCATTATACAGTGTTGACAACTTCACTGATCATAACGGGAGTGTTTTAGCGTTTTTAGTGCTTAAACTCGAGCTAGACTTATGTCATAATGTAATGTTCTTTGATAATGTAAATGTTCTTTGCTCGCTTTCTGTATATAATTGATTCACTGTTAGAATAACTGTGGAAATTAAAGCGTTATAATTAGCAACTTAAAATGTTTTTCTATTAAACTGTGATCATGTCAAATACAAATCCAGTCGTATTAAAAATATTTTATGACATGACACCCATATCTGGTACTTGCCTAAAAAGAAGGGTTTATGATGTGCATATAGTTAATAGATTACACAAACATTAGGCTACTTTTAGCCTTAGGAATTGTTTCACACTCCGCCTCTGCCACCATGGCTACACTAGTTAAGCTGGTCTGCCAGCAACAATAACGAGTTTAACCTGGTCCAGATCAAGGGGGCTAAAGTCTGATTTTTCATCCCCTTCTCAAAACTACACCATCTGGCTGAAAAAAAGCATGTTTTTTTTCTTTTGCCATTCAAAAATAGCAGTGTATTTTACATTGCAAATATTTCATTATAGCAAATACAGTAGATGTTTTTTCATTGACCAATTTATTTCAGAAGGCATTTGAAAGTATTTTAGATGGCTTCTAAAAAATATTGCTCCTATTATATTATATTATATTATATTATATTATATAATCCTATTATAGTTGTGTTTTTTTTCAGGAGCTGGAAATGTTCAAATTAATTGTTCTATTGTGTTTATGTAGATTTAGCACTGTAGAGCCTCACATAGCGTATTTGAGTTTGTAAGCGAACGGATTCTGTGTGTAATGCCCATTTGTGCATGGCAGGTTGTGGACCGCCCTGTATCAGGGGCTTTTAATCTGAAAGCCCTCATTGAGCTGTCATACTGAAGCCAAGTAAACGCCTGCTGCTCTCAAAGAGCGGTTTCATAGTGTATACAGTACACACACAGAAGGCCAAACTACTCCTTTTCAAACACGAGTCTGGTGTCTCTGGTATTTGTTCGACTTCTGCATGCCTGACAGAGATGAATGAGAGGCATTAGTGAAGTTTTCCATCACTATCAGCATAATTAGGAGCCAGATGGAATTAAGATCAAGATCAATAGTGAGTAGTGAAGTGCACTGTGGGATTGCAAAGGCCTATAAGTGACAGCACTGACAGTCTCACCAGGACAATGCTCTAAATCACATGTCCGTGATTCTGTGGCAGTGCAGGCATAGCCACATGAACGAATCCTCTTTTGATTCCCGTGTCCACAGGTGACACTGCATGGTGACCAGTCGCTCCATTCTTCCTCCTCATATTCTGTAGATGAAAAAAATAATGAGTGTAGGAAATCTGTGACAAAAAGGATGACCTTTTCTACAGTATAAATTGAAACTAACGAATTTGTCACACAGCATCTGGGAATGGTATGCAATGCAGGTCAAACCACAAATGATTTGGGATTAATGGTAAAGGAATTTCTTTACTCAACATAACAAGCTCCTGAAAGTGAAATCTTCAACTAAAATTACACCTTTAAATTCAATCTGCTTGCATCTGAACTCTGTGTAACATCCAACATACTGGGATTGACAAAGAAATAAATCCAAAAACAACCAAGATGGTAAGTGCATCTCTCTGTTGTTTGCATAAGAAAGCTAATGATGCTCAACTAAATTAATATTGCGTATTTCTCTGTAAGATATAATCTCTCAAATGAACAAAATGTGGGCCCTCCTGGCAGGCCAGGCTTGCTTTTTTTGGTAATAAATATGTCAGAGGCAAAGTCGGCCACTTACAGCTGTGAGAACTGAGCCAATACAAACACTTCAGCAGGAAGGCAAGGCCTAATAGCTTAGATGCTTTCCAACAATGCTCTCTTTCCACCACCATGCTAAAGAGATTAAAGTTTCAGAGCTCTCCATGGTGGTAGTGATGGAGAGAGAGACGATGTGGAGAGAAATAAGAGAACTGTTTCCTCGCTAATGTATTTTGGCTGCATTGTTGTTGGTTACCAGGTGTTGTTGCTGATTCAGAGTCCACATTCTGATGATGAAGACACCCACTCATACTGTCACAGCAAAGAAAACACTGATGACATACCCACTTATGCAGGTTCTTGCAAATTGTTTGAATAACTTTCTCAGAATTCAAAATTCTTGAATACTTTAATTTAATTGGTATTTATTGGGTGTTTTCCCATAAAAAAAAATCAAAAATGTTCTACAATTTGCAATTTTAGAAACAGATTTGTGAAAGATAACAAAAAAGACCAATACCAACTTTATTTATTTTTAGCGGAATTGAGCTTGGTAGCTCTGTACAGTGTAAAATCTGCACAAAACTGCATATTAAACATCATATAATGTTTTGATACTGTGTTGTGTTACACAATGTCACTGGTTTGCAGTGACAAAGCGACCAGACATCCATCATTCATTTCCAATGAGAGCAACACAAGCGATCGAGACCACACACACTGAATAGACTTATATTTGCTATCAAAGAACTTTGTTTTAACTAAAATACCATAGGCACTGTAATAAGTTACTACAGTAAAACTGTGGTAAATAATTTTCATAAGGGCAGTGGAGAGCAAAAAACGACCTAAAGCTATAACATTCTACAGAGCTGTTGCCGAACATGGCCTGCCTGTAATTCTGTGGCTCACCATAATTGCAGAAAAGCGCTTCATTACTGTACGCCTCTAGAGGAGACCACATCATTAATAATGTGGCTCATTTGTCCTTCTCTGTTTCCTATTCAGGCTTGTTTGTACACAAAACACTCCTACTCTGGGTACACTCATTAGGTCTATTTTAGAGCAGGGGATCCATTGGGGCAACAGAGAGAAGCCGGTTCGGTTTCGTACCCACATCTTCAGAGGCTCTCCTGCTCACACGACCGCAGCGAGCTTACTGCAATTGCTTCTTTTTTGGCTGGTTGTTGGATTTGACCACACACCACCAATGCACTTTCTCTCTAATGAAGCTGACAGAACATGGTGGAACACAACCTCAATAGAGGATCCCCCTGCAAGTCAATGACAGATGGAGACGAAAAATGCCCTTGTTAAATAAAGCTGGTTAAAGGATAAATGTAAATTCTGGTTTTAAAGCTATTGCAGCATAAGTTGAACTCCAAAGTTTTAGTTTAACAATCCAATGAGAGCTTATATGTGCTTTTCTGTTCAGTTCAAACTCTCTGCTAGCCCTTCTTATACTAGTATTAGTACAGTAAGCAGGGCTGATAGATCTAAAATGTTAAAAAGTCTAGTTAAGTATAATCAAGACAGGTTTACCACAAGTTTTCTACTAAATAAACACAAAGAAGAATGACAAGAATAATTTTCATGCATATGCAAATACTCATGAGTTAGGGTTAAACACTACCTGTTTGGAAACAGTCATTATTTCATTCATTAATTGGTGCCTCCTAGAGGCAGAAAAATTACCTAAAACATCTTTGAGTGCATATACTTCCCAGTAATTTGATGTTTGCCAATTTTTAAAATGTCTTACACATAAATGAGTGACTGAATGCTTTAACAATTTCCTCGGGCAGTGGATATAAATTTGGTGTGGAAAAATGGAAATGACAGACAAAACAAAGGCAAAAAACACTTTCATTCCAAAGCCTGAGAACTGCCATGAATTCCAGAGAGAACTCAAAGGGCTAGGCCGTGTGAATCATAGCGAAGCGCCAGTCATGGGACGAAAACACAGCAGACGCTTTCTTTGTCAGTCCAAGCATGCTGGCCTTTCTTTCAATCTACTGTCTAATTGAACACAAATATTAGTTGTTTAGCCAGCAAAGAGGCCCCATGCTGCTCTTAGCAAGCGTCGGGCCCAGGTTTCAAACAGCCATGTTTTCCGAGCGCTGGTGTCAACTTCAAAGAAAGGATACACAAAGCTGATGCTCAAGCCCTCTGTCACTAACGTGAACCAGACATAGCGTTGAGTTTCCTCTTGCAATCCCTTATTCAATACTTTCACTGTGATCTTTTCTTCACCATATACTTTGAAAAGGTTCAGAGCACTTGATGATAGGTTGAGTTCTGCTTTTTAAGGATAAAAATCGCATTAAAATGGTATTTCAGCACTACAGTCTGCCCCGTATGTAAACATTTTGAGGTAATGATCTGCCTAACCGACAAAGAAGCAGTCTGGTGGTGAGATAACATGCATACCACAACTAATATTTTGATGTATTAGGACACACAACACTGGGTCACCTTTCACTGTTTACTGCTGATAGGCGTCTAGAGAAAGTCTCAGGAAGTGGCGACAGAAATGACATGTTTATGTTGCAGTTCTTGATTGCAACCCTTAAAGCATAAATCATAATGTCAAGACCTAAAGAGGAGGCTGGGGCCCGCATTGCTGAGGAAATCAACTAGGCATACGTGCCCCGGCATTCCAAGAAGCCCCAACACAAGCACTGATACTTCCGATAATAGGGCTGAAGAAAAACAAAAACCAAAAACTCAGGGTCCAATTACACAGTTGGAAAAAAAACATCAAGACAGTTTAATTCAGGTCAATTATTATGACTTTTCTTCACTTTTGCGCAGCAATAGGGATGCGCCCAAACTCTCACTGGCAAAAACTACCCGTGCTTACCGTAATTGTCCATGGAGTCCCAGCTCTTCCATCGTCTGTTCCAGTCTGCACCCACACCACTCAATAGGGAATCTTCTCCCTCATAACTGAGGTCCTCCCCATTCTCCTCCAGACTGCCTTGCCCAGGACCTTCTTGACTGGAGTCATGATATTCCCAGAACAATGGCCAGAAGAGCTTTTTATGGCCCAGCCACTCTTCCGAGCTCAAGGACCAGTCATTCCTGCTCTCCTTGGCGAGGTCCATCTCAATCTCCATCTGTGGGTTGTCCACAACCTCAATGGTAACCTAGTAGAGAGATACAAGTTGATATCAGAAAGTTGTAGTTCTATAAAACCTTGGTTTTGACTGGTTTTTGGAACATGATAACCAGTTTGTTGTGGGTTCAAGATGGACAACCAGCCCAAACAAGCCTGATCAGGTCCAGCAAGCCAGGTTCAACCATCTAGACAGGCTTGGATCAGCTAATGGCCAGTTTGGACCAGCTAGAAACCATTTTGACAACCACCTAATCTGACAAGTCTTTCTAAGCAAGTTAGATTAATTATATACAATATATATGCTATATATTATAATAGATAGATAGATAGATTGATAGATAGACAGACAGACAGATGAATCCTGGAGAAAAAAAAATATTATCACAGTTTCCACAAAAACATTAAGCAGCAGAACCGTTTTAAACATTGATAATACGTTTCTTAAGCACCATAAGTTTTTTGAGCACCAAATCAGCATTGTTAGAATTGTTGAAGAATTCATTATTTACATTTACATTTAGTCATTTAGCAGATGCTTTTATCCAAAGCGACTTACAAATGAGGACAATGGAAGCAATCAAAATCAACAAAAGAGCAATGATATACAACTGCTATAACAAGTCTCAGTTAGCTTAACGCAGAACACGTAGCAAGGTTTTTTTTAAATAATACAATAAATAAAAAAGAAAACAGATATAATAGAAAAAGAATAGAGCAAGTTAGTGTTAGAGGTCTTTTTTGCTTTTGTTAATTGTATAATAAATGAAAGAAAACATTTAGAATACAAAAAGTTTAGAAAGCAAGTATTAGTTTTTTTTTTTTTTTTTTAAGAAAACAAGCAGCAAATTAATAGAGTGCAAGTCTAAAAGGGACAAGTGTTGTTGTTTTTTTAAGAATAGAATTAGAATAGAGACTGCTAGAGTTAGAAAAATTATTTCATTATTTGAAACTGAAAATGAGGCTTTTCCATCAAAGGAATAAATTAAATTTTAAAATACATAAAAAATGGAAGAAGTTATTTTAAATTGTAATAATGTTTTTTTTATTATTATTAAATAAATTCAACCTTGGTGACTTCTTTCAGAAACACTAAAAACTAAATCTTAAAACCCCCTAACATGTGAACAGTAAAGTATATGTTTACCTGAATCACAACATATTGGGTTTAATTGCACAGACATTTAAAAGCTAACACTACCGCCCCCCTTGAGTACTGTGCTTTGTTATAGCCATGGATGTTAAAGATGTTCAAAGGATGTTCAACGTTTTCTCTATTCTCCTATTTGTTTATTTCAAAGGATGTTTTGAGGTGACAGATTTGTTCTTTGCATGCTTGGGCTTGTAGTGCCCGAGTCAGGCAGACCTGAAAACGATAGCAAGTGTTCCAGCAGGCCGAGACAAAGGACTGGTTGTTTATTTCCCCTACAGCGTAACAATCTGATGGCTGCTGCAGCTGTTTATAAAGGCACGGAGCAGTTTAGAGCGGGTGATTACGCTACTGTAACTGCAATGTTTACAACAGTCGGCCTCCACCTCCTCCTTGAACTAATCATGACTGTGTTCTACTTCCAAAGAACACAATACGTCACTTTTAAAGACAAAAAGATCCAAGGTTTAGATCACTGGAGGTCCATTAACTGGCAAATTTAGGTTTAATGGCAACACAGACGTAAAAGAAATATCTGCTGCATTTCTTTGTCAAGGTCTTATCAAATTTGTTTCCATTAGAAATGGTGAGTCATAGAAAAAGAAGATAACATGAGATATACCAGCTCAAAAACGAAAGAAAGTGTTCAGTACAAACTGACGTCTTAAAATCATAATGTTCACCACATTACCTGCTAAACGCAGTAACTCATACATTTACATTGGCAGCCACCATATTGGAGACACATAAAAACAAAATAGATTTTTCAAAAAAGTATGGAAGATGGACCTGTCCCACTTGGAAGACTCGGTTTTTCCTTATTATAAAAGTCCATTTGCTTACCAGGGATCTTCTGTGTATTTTTTCCCTGAAGTCTAACTTTGTTTCCGCTCTGGCTCTAAGCAGATAGACATCACATTTTAATTTTTGGGTGAACTATCCCTTTAAGCCTCAAGAATGAGGCAGATGATGGTGACTCTTTTTAAAATATCAAGTGCTTTTAAAGTGCTTATTTTATTTATTAAATGTAAAATATCACTATAATCACTATAATAATATTTTTTAAAATTGCACTAAAGGTAGTGGCACTGTAATTTCGTTGTATTTTAATACAAGGACAATAAAGCTGAACTGAACTGAAAATATCACTGATAATTATTTTTATATCAATAATGAATTACTGTTTCTTCAAGCCGTATCAGTTCCTGTAATGTCCTCAGACTAATTGTTATTATGACCTTAAATAATTATATATATAATTTTTATTATTATTTAATCATTTTTATGATTTATGAAATTTAATGAAACTATCTGTGTTGAACAAAATAAATTTCAGGGCAGGTCATGAAAAATAGGCTATTATATTATTGGTTAATATTATTTTTCTCTGGACACACATTTTGCAAAACAACATTGTTTTATTTTGCTTTAATATACACTGATGAATTGTGCAGAATCAGACCAGGGACATTTAAATGTTGGAAGTAAATAGTATAGGAAATGTTCATGTTGTCTTTAGCTGCATGCACTCTCCAACCCAACATGCAATAAGTGCCAGATGAAACTCTTTACATTTTGGGTCATGCTGCGCTTCAAAGAGTTCTTGTGGAGGCCATGTCTATAAGCCACCAGAGACTTCAAAAGAACAGCAAAATACACAAGCATAAATCAGAAAGCAAGAGACACATAATTCCTCATCATGACCACATCATTCTGCAAGCATTCTTGATATCTCCTTTACTTTCAAATCGCCATCTCAGATCCAGATCACCTTGGTGCATTTCAGCATGTGGCATTCCTGCTCTTCCTCATCTAGAGACTCGGTTTGATGTTCCCAATGTTCCCTTCTGACGTTGCAGAGGAGAGTGGGGGGTGGGGGAGTTGGATCTGTCTGATCAAAGCCTCTCTCTACTGATCATGCGTGGCCTGCCTTGTCTCACTTCACTGCTTGTGTCTCTCCCACACACAAAACAGATGTCCTCTGCTCCAGACGATAAACTTCACCCTGGCTCTAATGAAGTTCATCATCACATGGAGTGGGGAGAAGGAAAGGAACCTTCTTTAATGATTCGTAAACAATTATTAGCGTCCAAACGTCAAACGTTTCTATTTGAATTCAGTATTTTATGATTTTCATTGGAATTTGATCAACACAGGGACCGTTTTTTGATAAGTGGAAATACATTTACATAAATGTGTTGTGATAAACAACCGTTCTCTCGATGCAAACGCTATTCCCAACGCACAGCTACAGACAGAAATGGTCATCATGCGTCATAAAACAAAATGTGCGAAAATAGTTTACAGTCATGGCCAAAAGTTTTGGCAGTGACATAAATTTTGTGTTTTGTGTAGATCATATGCATTTTAAATTGCTAAAAGCTTCATGGGCCAAAAAAATTTACTTTTCACAAAAAAAACTAATTTCACTGTTTTTTGATCCTGACACAAAATGACCAGCTAACATTAATTGACTAATCATATCAGCAGTACATGTGAAAGTGTGAATGAGTACTACTCGGGTAAAATCACTATCATACTAATTAGATTGTAAGAGCAGACCGATTGCTATAACAGGAGGGAAGAAGCGCTTCCAATCATTGTGTTCTTGTTAGCAATGGTTACCTCCAAATAAACACGTGCAGCCATCATCACTTTGCATCAAAATGGCCTCACATGCAAGGAAATTGCTACAAAGAATATTGCACTTGAAAGAGCCATTTACCGGATCATCAAGAACTTCAAGGAGGGAGGTTTGACTGAAGTGAAGAAGTCTTCAGGACGTCCCAGAGTGTCCTGCAAGCACCAGGACCGTCTCCTCCTGAGGAGCCAGCTACGGAATTGTGTCACCAGCAGTGCAGAGCTTGCTCAGGAATGGCAGCAGGTTGGTGTGAGAGCATCTGCATGCACAGTGAGGACAAGGCTTTTGGACAACGGCCTGGTGTCAAGAAGGGCATCAAAGAAGCCACTTCTCTCCAAGAAAAACGTCAAGGACAGACTGAAATTCCGCAGGAAGTACAATGATAGGACCAGGGCTCTCTCATAATTCTGCCCAAAAACACTGCCATGAATAAAGAATGGTATCAAAATGTCCTGCAAGAGCGACTTCTTCCAACGATCCATGAGGAATTTGTTGGTGATCCATACATTTTCCAGCATGATGGAGCACCCTGTCACAAAGCAAGAGTGATAAAGAAGTGGCTCGAAGATCATTACATTGAAATTTTGGATCCGTGGCCAGGCAACTCCCCGGATCTCAATCCCATAGAGAACCTGTGGTCAGTCCTCAAAAGGTGAGTGGACAAGCAGAAGCCCACAAATTGTGATCAACTCCGAGAACTAATAAGGCAAGAATGGATCACCATCAGTCAGGATTTGGCCCAGAAGCTAATATCCAGCATGCCAAAATTAATAGCAGAGGTTATGAAGAACAAGGGTCAACACTGTAAATATTGACTCATTATTGACTCAAACGGTGATGTCCAATGCGAACAAATGACTACTATGAACTGATTCTTTTACAGAGTCAGTGAATCATTCAGAGCTGTTACTAGTTTATTGACTCGCTAAACCGTGACTCATTTTACACAAACGTCTGATTTGAGTTGAACTGAGAATGTTAAAGCCTTTCACACAAAGGACGATAACTATACTACTACAGTGTGTCTGGACTTTCATGAGACTTACATCCGTTTATTTACTGACTGGTTGTTCATACGACAACGTCTAAT
The DNA here is from genome assembly GCF_001515645.1 of Sinocyclocheilus grahami. Lineage (NCBI taxonomy): Eukaryota > Metazoa > Chordata > Actinopteri > Cypriniformes > Cyprinidae > Sinocyclocheilus > Sinocyclocheilus grahami. The sequence continues at coordinate 865,950 of NW_015505280.1, read as the reverse complement.
TTAAGGTACATATTAACAACACAGTTTTGTTGTATAAATGAATGTACTGACCATTTTACTCCCCATCCTGTATTATTGGCGTTTGACTGGCAGTGCCTTCCTTGCCATCAAAAAAAAAAAAGCACTAACACGTGACTCGAATCTCTAGGAAGTGCACAGTCGGAGTGCAGTTGGGAACTACTGTCCATTTTTTACAGTCCTGTGAAAACCAATGAGATGTTACCATCCACAACGTTTTCTCTGTCTGCCTGTAGTGAGCGCAATGAAGGATTTCGAGTGTTTCCTCACTTTGTGCGCCTTCCAGAGATCTTTCATACTGTTCCCTTCAATCATTCTATAATCAAACCTCTGAGAAAAAGTCATGCCAAGATAAGCTCCTCACTCAGCATTGCCGTTTGTATTAATCTCTTTCTTTACATGGGTGAAACTGCTTACCCACCAGCTGAGACGAAAAGGATGGCTATGATTTCACATGTGTCTACAGGTTAATACGAGAAAAGAAACTTTAAAGAATACTTTCCTGTGCCGCAAAGCAGCTCGCAACAACCAAGTCCCTGGAGCCAGAATTCCTGACTCACCACAAAGGGGGCCAACAGAAACAGGAGAGGCAAGACAGCAAGGCCACTTGTGAGCAGAGTGACATGGTAAGGATGGAATCCTGCCCAGATCCTGGCAGAGACGATCATTGTCCTCATGCCTTTATGTTGTTCTTTCTCTATATTTTTTCTTCCAGCATACCACCATGTTACAATCTGATTCTTTTGGCATGCCTCAACAGCATCAGTGTACCATGTGTTATCTTCTCTCCTCACAAACAGTTATTGTGTTTTATAGGACGTGCCATCTGGACCGGCATGGAGACCTAAGAGAATAAACGAATATGCCCCTGCCAAAATAAATACCACACACACATGGTCTCGGGATGCTTTGAGCTGAATATGCTGGAGCAGAGGTCCACCACAACAAGGGCATCAGGGCACTGAAGCTGGAGAGGCAACAGAGTCCCAAAGCACATGAAACATTCAGAGTCTGATTTCCCCAACACCCTCACAAAGCATTAACTCTGACCGCTTAGAAAGAAAGCAAATGAGCGGCTTGCTCATAATTCAATAAAATGGATGGATTTGATTATTCTCTTCCAAAAAAAGAGGGAAAAGCAAGTTTTTCTTTGAGCCAAGGATTAATCACACTGTCAGAATAACTTATTCCTTGTCGGTGTGTCATGCATTTAAAACTATGGAAGCTCATTTCTGTTTCAGTGTGAAAAAATAAAAGGGTAATTGTGACTTTATTTTTGGAATTGTGACTTTATATCCCACAACTTTAACATCATACTGTGGCTCACAACTGCAACTTTCCTTATAATTGCAACTTTGTTTCTCAAAATTGACTTTATTTCTTAGAATTTAAACTTTTTTCCCCATAATTATAACTTTATTTCTTAAACTTATGACTTTTCATCTGAAAATTTTGACTTTACATCACAATTGCAACTTTGTTTCTCAAACTGCAAATGTATTTCTCATAACTGACTTAATCCATCACAATTACAACTTTATTTCTTAGAACTGCAATTTCATATATCACTGCAACTTGTATTTCTTGTAATCGCAACTTAATTTCTCACAGTTGACGCTGAATATTTTACATTGTTCATGCATGTACTTCATACTTTATCTTATGATTGCATTTTTACTTTGACATAGTTATGACTTTATATCTCACATTCTGACTTAATATTTCTTATTTAAAACTTACTCAAACATTTTTGTGCGCAGCAAGTGAAACTCAAGGTTAGAGCACCTAGATGGATATATTCCCAACACATCCATGTCTGGTTTCTCTCAGATGGCTTGTGTCAAAAACTCTTCATTAACATCATGTAAGCCTCATTAATCCCATCCCACTAGAATTCCTGTTGACACTTGATAACCAACTTGTACCAAACGTACCAGTGGTACTGTACATCTTCATACCAACTATATTAATGTTATAAACTGAAAAAAGGCAGATTGGATACGTATCTTTTCTTTTACAAGCTTCAGATGTTTATAATCAGATCTGCACAACATGTTTTGTAGGGCCAAGATCTAAAAAATAGTATGTACTCAGCAACATGCACGCATGTTATTAAATCTATTTCTACTCTCAAGCTGGTGTGTGTGTGTTCTGGTGGTATTTGTGAAATATTATCTGGTGTTTCTTCATTAAATTCTGAATATAGCTTCTACCAAAGCATTCGCTATATACTTTCAAACAGATTATGGTTTACAGTTTCAGCTTAACCTCAATTAAAGCACTGGACATCTGAGAGCTTTCCACACTCGAGTCATCCGGCACAATGCTAAGAATCAGCAACATAAACTTCCAAGCGGGGCTCAAGAATTTGGCGTCATTTGTGGAATTGGTGTCTGCTTGGGCTTGAGGAGAGGAAGTGGCCTGTGATTATTGGGCTTATCAATTATAGCACCAAGGCCGCTGAACTCCTATGAGATTTCTCTGAGCGTGGCGTATTGGATTCCAGCTGGCTGTTTTGATTAGTAAGTGTCAGTATTTTGTGTGAAGCAAAGACGTCCGGTTACAAAGGGGAAACAATGGCCCTCCCATGTCTGTATGAACCCTGGTGGCTATTTTAATAAAAACATCTTTCCCAATTGGCTTAAAAGGTGGGGGAGACATGATGTTTTCACACAGCGCACAAAGACGGTCTTGTATCACCTGAGTATCGCCACTTACCAGTCTGCTTTCTGTCAGGTCTTCGCACCCTTGAGCAAGACGTGTTCTTTACCCCCTGCTCAGGTTGTGCGTATAGTGAGTCGAGTATCTACTATATAGATCGATTCATGTGCACATGCAAGAGGAGCCTTAGTATTACGTCTAGGATAGTGGACTTGTATTCGAAATTCTTTTCAGAGGGGAAATGAGTATTAAAAGGCAGCCTGGGGTAGGTTTGCATTTCCTCTCTGAGTTAACACTCCATAAAGCTGATCCATGAAAAAAAAGTCACAGCATAACCATGGATTCAGTGTGACCTCACTTCTCTGCTGAAGGAGAAATGAATGAATTAAATACCCAAAACAACCCATGAACATTAAACTGCGGTTTATCATTTAACAGATGGGGCAAATTAACCACCCCGCCATTCCAGGCATTAAGCACACTTTAACTATGGAAACTGTATTTTCAGTGTGCTTGACCTCTAATGAACTTTATCCTGGTTCTTTCTGAATATGATATGACATGTAAAAAGATTCCTACCTGTCTGACACCTGCTGCAGCTCTATGAAAACTCATTTGAATTCAGTGCGTTCTGCAGCATGGTAAAGCAGACCGGGGCTAGTTGTCACAATGACTATCAAATCACTGCTTTGGCCAACAAATACTGTAATGCATAAATGTATCCTTTTAAAACATGTGATATTTTATGACAAATATCTTTATCTTGAGAAAACGGTTCTCCTTTCAGTTAAAATATATAGATAAAACACACATTTATTTGAATGGATGATATAGTTATTGGATGTGACATCTTACCCAGTGTGACAATTAGCTCCTATTGGTTAAAAAACCAGATCAGGTGACAACGTTAATTTTCTGCACATCACTGACCAAGGTGGTCATAGAATCGGGAATATTAACTATTCCATGAACCTGCAGATGTACTTTTAGACCTTTTAGGTCTCACCGTTTTATGACATTAGCATTTATTTGGGATTTTCTGACAAATTAATTTAATAGGTAGGAATTCTAAGATATTCATTTAGATATGTATCAACTCTGTTGTTGCTGTAAAATAAAATTATCTAAAAAAAAAAGAGCAAACTAATAATTAATTATTGAAGAAATCCTACCTCTAGAGATGTTTCACTCTTGCTCTTGATGGGATTTGCTCTTCGTCTTTTTGCAGGGAACCCCTTCACCAACAGAAGACAAAGTGTCAAGAAAACTGCCCACCGTAAAGCTTGGCTTCGAATCAGCATGACTTGATATATAAATAATAATAAGGACAGTTTTTGCTATGATTTTGCTATCGTGCACGACTTTTGATGAGCTTCTCTGAACGGCACTCAACCCTCTTCAATTCCAAGGTTCATTTATGTCTCTTTCTTTGCATGTATGCCCATCTCTCATATAAAACCAATCCATCTAAAACGTCAGAAATGCATTAGGCATTAAACATGCAACGCAAATTCTCAGTGAGCAACAGAACAACCCTCATGTCCGCGTGTCCCTCAGATCTTCTGACTCTGAGAGGTTCTTGGTCTCCAAACGCATTTCAGCAGTTTCCAAACTTTTAATATTCCTCTCGGATTTCTTCAGGTGATCTTCCAAGTGTAGCGAGTTTGCCTCTATCCAGTGGAAATAAATGAAGAACAGTGTTTGAGTGTGATTCTGCGGTGGATAGCTCCTCAAACACGCGTCTCACGGAGCTCAGTGCGCACTGAGCAACTAAAGGTCCAAGACGATCAACGCAGCGCTCGTATCCTCACTACCCGTGAATGCCCTGCTCCTGACTCGTGCACACAGAAGTCTACTCCTCATGCAGGTACTGTGGTGAAATGCCCTCAGTAATTCACTGGCTGGAGGTGACATTCATCTCCCTCGCTTGTGTGACGTCTCTGGAGGAGGGGTTCATAAACTCCACTTTGACTGATGAATGAATGAATGACTGAAGCATGAAAGCTGGAGCTGCGCGGGGTATAACATCCTCATGAGATCCAGTGAAGAGAAATGTTTTGGCTTATTTAAGGCATTATGTCTGGTCCATATTATTTTAAAATGTATGTTATTTATTTTAGATCTGTATACACTATTGTAGAAATACTTTTATTCGGCAAGGATGCATTAAATTGATTTAATTGAGTAATTTATTTGTTATAAAATAAATAAATGCTAAAAAATAATGTTTCTAGGTTTCCACAAAAAAAATAAAAAATAAAATAAAATAGCAGCGCAACTGTTTTCAACATTGATAATAATAAGAATCGTCGCTTGAGCACCATATCAGCATATTAGAATGATTTCTGAAGGATCATGTGACACTGAAGACTGGAGTAATTGCTGCTAAAAATTCTTCTTTGTCACCACGAAAATAAATTACATTTGAAAATATAATAAAATATAAAAACTTTTTTAATATGTAATAATATTTCACAAAATTACTTTTGTTATATTACGTTTTTATTGTATTTGTGAGCAAATAAATGTAGCCTCGCTGAGAATAAGACTTTCAACAGAGTAAAAAAAAAAAATCTTGCCAAGTACAGTATATCAAACATATCAATTTTATAAAAGATTTCAAAAACTGTACTGTATAAAATAAATGTATTTTTATACAGCAGTGAATCATTTTAAAAAAAATATATATTATAAAATATTTTCATTATTTTGTGAATTGTATAAATTGAAGCTTTGCCAATTATTAGTTCTAAGAAGCTTAGTATGTACAGTATGTTTCCTCTAATGTGGTCTTGTGGTCATTAATATGAAGTCATCTGAGGTATTAATTCAAAACTATCGCATTTATAATCTAGCAGCCACTGGATTACCAATATAATTTAATTATGGAGTCGGGAGAGTATAGAAATGTGCAAAGTATAAAGTGAGAAAAAGACACAAAAGACCTTAACGATACATTTAGTCATAGTAATTTAATTTCCTTAGGATTGAAACAACTCTTGAACTGATGAAGCCCACAGTGTACTTTGATTCAAAATTAGGTCTTAAAAACAGTATGCACTACAGTCAGCAATGTCCAAGTCATATTAGAACACATACAGTGAATGTACTGGTAAAGCATGTGTTTTATATGAACAAGAAGTCTTTATAGTTGGATTAATCTTTCTTAAATGTCAGTTTTTATATAGTCAAGAAAAAAATATATGATTGTTTCCATCCTTTGCTATTTTAAAACATCTCTCAGTCAGTGTAGTTTCTCCTCTGGTTAAATATAAAGAAACGCAGGTAAAAAATAAATATCCCTTTGATGTAGTAAAAGACTTGTACTACCCCACAGGACCAAAGCAACAGAAGCCACAAAACAGAACATAGCGTGTACGGTTCAGCACCTTTAAAATGTCATAAACCAGCAGATTCAGTGATTACATCCCACATGCTTTGCTGGGAATATTAAAATGAAATAATAATACTCATCAGTAGTATGTGCACTGAGAGCATGCACATCATGCATGTGCATATAAGAGGATATCTGGAGCTGCCGTTGATGATTAAAGTACACTTCTCCAAACAATAAAAGATAGGGAACATGAATAATAACTAAATATGTACATTAAAGAAACCATTTACATAACATAAAGCTCCTTTTATGAATGCTGAAAAGAGTTTTAAAAGACTTTGGAAATCATAAGACAACAAACTTCTATCAATATTGAGGAAAGCTTATAAAACTACAGAATGAAAACACTTGAGAGAGAGCAAACTTATTAGTTATTCATGCCATTGCACTCATACACTAATAAGTCACTATTAAAATAGTTTTCAGAGGTTGCATGTCACCAAATAGATCATCCAAAAATTAAAACTTGCTGAAAATTTTCTCACCCTCAGGCCATCCAAGATGTAGATTAGTTTTATTTCTTCATCGAAATTTTGCATTACATCAACTGCTCCCCAATGGATCATCTGCAGTGAATGGGTGCCGTCAGAACGAGAATCCAAACAGTCGATAAAAACATCACAGTAATCCACAAGCAATCCACACAACTTCAGTCCATCAATAATGCCTTGTGGATCGAAAACCTGCATGTTTGTAATATATTTATCAATAAGATGTTATAACTTCAAATGGCTGCTTCCAGCTAAAATATACGTCTTCTATCCATAATATTGCTTTCAATATTTCAAAAATATTGAAAAATATGCACAGATCAAGCAGCTTTTAAGCAAAATCAATCCAAAACAGTTCTAAACAAATATGTTGGTGGATTTTGATGTGAGAGGACAACAGGGAATGGACTTTTACACTGGAGGTTATTATGGATAGAGGACTCGTATTTTAGCTGGAAGTGATGGTTTAAAGTTAAAATGGCTTGATTGATTTCTTACAAACACACCGCTTTTCACTTCATAAGACAATAAGTGATGGACTGGAGTCATGTGGGTTACTTGTGGATTACTGTGATGTTTTTAGCAGCTGTTTGGACTCTCATTGTGACGGCACCCATTCACTGCAGAGGATCCATTAGCGAGCAGGTGATATGCTACATTTCATCAAATTGATAAAAAAAACTAAAAAACTCATCTACATCTTGGATGGCCTGACAGCGCGTAAGCTTTCTGGAAATGTTCATTTTTGGGTGAATGATTCTTTTAAAGTTGCAGTTTCTACAAGGTTTTGGAATCCTACCGCACAACTTGAGCTGCAGCTTTGGAGATAATGCATATAATCAGCATCCAAGTTTCCTCAGAGGTGAAAATTTGATAAGTATGCATGTTTCTACCAAGACTTCCCGCAGACATAACCAACTTCACCCTCCACGATTGGTATCTCAATGAAAAAATAAATATCCTGGTAACATAACAAAAACCATAGCGAGATTGAAGTAAGACACCAGAGCTGGCCGCAAGTCAAAATCTGTGGAAACAACAACAACTAGAGAGCCAAGTTGTGGAGGTTTTGGAGTTTGATTTATGTAACACAGTGAATGTAATGATAATGCAATAAGAAGAACCTGTAATTCCTTTCATGGGTCAGGATCCTCGGAATTATGGGTTCGCTAGTCTGTTCTCACTTACTAGAGAAAAAAAAGTCTAAGTGGTTTTTGTACACAAAAACGGTTTTGAAGGCTGCAGTGACATATGGCTTTAGCAAGTACACAAGCAGCTCAAAGCCTCCTGTGACTGGCAGAGAAAAATCTAAATATTTATTTCCCTAAACGAATGCCACAACGAGTTAAAAACAGACCCCAAACCTCACGTCAAAACAAAACTGAGGTGACAAATGCAGTAGAGGAAACGGGGAAGTGTCAAAAGAAAGCTTTTTTTTTTTTTAAAAGCATCAGTGTTTGGTCATTCAGAGCTTCATGTATTAAAATAAATATGATATACCTAAGTTTAAAAAAGAGATCTATTTATTAAGTGGTTCATTGCTTGCTTTTGAAGAGCAGAAGATGAGCAGTGCACATTTGGTTCAGATAGGAAGTATGTCACTCTTCGTTCTCCTCATATGTGGTCTCGTTAAAGGGCCGGTCCAGCGAGGGAAGAACTTTGTGCCGCGAATACTTCAGCTGCAGCAGATCGCCTACTTCACTGATCACATCCAGCGCCTGAAAACAATCAGCATGCTCCATTACTTTCATGGTTACACATGTAAGTCATAACATGCTAATGCTGAGAAGCAGCTGCCACCTACCATGCAGTACTTTAAAAGTTTGATATAATACAGTCATGACAATGCTAGTTGAATTATTTATACTGCAATTGATTCCATGCAGATTTCTGGTTCAAGTTTCCATGAAATGCACAAAATGTCAATTATTAATGTCAACTTGTTAATTTTTCAAAGAAATGTAAAACTATATGCACTAGGGCGGATCAATATATTCTATATTCACGATACATTCACAATTAATTGAGCAACACTATAAAAAACTGCAATTAGATTTGGTAAGTTCAATGAACTGATTTAAAACTTTGATTCAATGAATCATTTGAATCATCACTCATAACCTAAACTAAAACGCATTAAAATAAAATAATACAGGACAAATACATAAATCAAGATATATACTAAAAAAAAATAATCACCAAAAGGCTAAAAAATACATCATGACAAATTTTTTCAGCCCCAAAAACCTGTCAAGCCCCAAAAATACAAGAAAATATGATCAGAAGGACACAGAATAAAATAAAATAAAATAGGACAAAAAAATAATACTAATCAAGACATACTAAATAATCATCAAAAGGTGATAAAAGATTAAACTGTCCAGCCCTAAACCCTTTAAACTTTTGTTATACACTTTGTACAATCTTAGCCATTCAGCAATAGAAGCAATGCAAGAAAATATGTCAGAAGGACACTGAAAAATGTGTTGACGTGATAACTGGTCACATCAAAGTGCACAGTGTTTTCTTAAGCACGGGAAGGGGGGCTGACGGCCGGTGTGCTTTTCACCATAGTTAAATCAAAGTGTCCTTGGGGAGGCAGATTAAGATGCTCTTTGATCCGCTGCCAGTGCAGACCCCTGTAGCAAGAGCTGCTTATGTAAACCCTCAGTCGAGACCTGCATTAATTTACAGCGCAGGACAGTTTGAGAAGGAGCCTGGAATTCTTTAGACTGTTATTATTTTCAAACATGAAAGTTGTATCAAGTTTGAGATACTGTATTTCAGAAGATTGATGGACAGGGGTTTTGAACTTGACGTACAGAGACGACAGACATTTCTGGTCTAATTCCTGTTGAAAGACATCCTTCTTGAAATGTAAAACACATATCAACTAAACTCACCCTATGGGGCTCTGTACATCGACTTTAACATCAGTATGTCATCAAAGCTCATCGTTTTTTCCATTAAGTCAACATATTCCATTGTAAACACTAAAATTTATGGCATGAGAAACAAAGTCTAGTAAAAAGGGTAAAATGCTGCTTTGAAGTGATGTAAATTACTGGATGTACTCGCTGTGGCGCCATCTCCCGCAGTCTCCTACGGAAATAGACGGTGTTTTCAGCCAACCGCTGGATACGTGAATGGCCTGAAACCAAGAAACACCCAAACCATTAAGCTGATGTTTTCAGGAAAAAAAGAGAAAAGTGATTCTGTCATCTGGCACTCCGCATCTTTTTCCACAGCCTTTCATGCGATCAGACAATTAAAATTCACCAAGCCACAAATCGCATTACTTCAGATACTAGGAAAGTCGACCACCTGAGCTATAAACTTTATACTTAAGCCTGCACGATCGCTAGATCTGAAACTGTTCAAGAAGAAATAGTTAATACCTGCTCATTTTTATACCACATTTTAACTTTCCCCTGTGATATCACTAAGGCACATGCCCTTTGTACACAGAGAAAAAGTATCAGATGTTTAATTTCTATGCATCCAACGTGCTTTTTATCACAATTCAGATCCATCAAAACGTGACGTCTAATGGCAGAAAGATTTTAATCAGCTGGATAAACAAAACCCTGGTGCTGCAGGTTACAGAAGTCTGCAACAATCCACTGTGTGATTGGTGCGGAAGAACAATACAGTAATGAGAATTATACTGCAAACACTCTTCCAGCATGGTTCCAATAAGCCTGACAAAAACAGGAAAATTAGTGTCTTGATTTTTCAACGGCTCCCTCTGGAAGCAGGACGTATGTTCCCTGGGGGAGGATTGCTTAGCGATCCACGTCAATGGAGCTCTTAAAACACTTAGTCCACCGCAGTGATCTGAGAGCCACGCTAAAGGTCTTACATTTCTGAAAGCCTCTGTTCTGCTTCGTCAAACATTCCATGCATGCTAAAAGCTTGAACAGAGGAATTTCCTGCTCTGTGACAATGTTTCACCTCGGTGTCATCCAGACGCCAAAAATCTTGCTGTGCATGTAGGGTGACACAACTACAAGGTCCCGAAAAGTCGCTGTGCTGTTATGACTTAACATTTTGTCTGGCCTTGTAATATTCTGCTTTTTAGTGGTTTTGAAAAACAAGGGTTATAAAGAAAGAAGGGATCTCAAGGTTGAACAATTCGGCCTGGTCTATATGACGGGGCTATTGAGGTTCCATCTGATGAGCCCTTGTGAAAGGAGGCTTGCCTGGCTGTGAAATTGGACTCCTTCCTCAATCCCCCAATGTAAATTGGCCACTGACAGATAATGCAGGTTCCCCAAGTCATGACCGGGTCAGCCGCTCTGTGGTAAGGAAATTAAGCCTGGCCAATGTGTAACGTTAAACACAATGGAAGCCCAGTTACCTGATTGGTGATTCCCATTGGTTCCTTGCCCAAATAATGTAGTGCTACGAACTATGGCAGTGGTTCTCAAAAAGTTCAGATCAAATCTTTTAGAACCACCTGGTTCATCATGTTCATAATTTATTCACCCTCATGTCATTTTAAACCTTTTGTGGAACACCAAAGAAGACATTTAAATATCGAATATTTCAGCTGTTTTTGTCCATACAATGTAAGTCATTGGGATCCACTGTACAACAATGACTTTCATTGTATGGGCAAGAAAACACTGAGACACATTTCAAAACATTTTATTTTGTGTTCCACAGAAGATTAATGTCATTAATATCCTATTTTGGCTCATATCAATCAATATTCCTGTAGACCGGATAAATCATGCAGCTGTGAGAGCCTCATCAGTCAAACACATTATTTTATAAACCATTTGAAATATTGCAATTCAAGTTAAAAACTAATGTTCAATAAATAAAAGCATACAGTACCGTTCAAAAGTTTGGGGTCAGTAAGATTTGTAAAATACTATTTTAATACAGGAAGGATACATTTAATTGGTTAAAAAAACAGTAAAGACATTTCTAATTCACAAAAGATTTCTGTAAATTTTTTTAATTAAATTTTAATTAAAGCATCCTGTAAAAATCGAAGTTTCCACAAAAATATTAAGCAGCTCAACTGTTTTCAACATTTATAATTATATGAAATGTTTCACCAAAGCACAAAATCAGCATATTATAATTATTTTAGAAGGGTCATGTGACACTGAAGACTGGAGCAATGACTGCTGAAAATTAAGCTTTGCCATCACAGGAATACATTACAAATTACATTTTAAAATATATTAAAATACAAAGTTGAATTATTGTAATATTTCAATATAATTACTGCATTTTGTATTTTGAATCAAATAAATGCAGCCTTGGTGAGCATAAAATACTTATTTCAAAAACATTCATTTTTTTCTACACTCTTAAAAATAAAGGTGCTTCAAAAGGTTCTTCAAGCGATGCCATAGGAGAACCATTTTTGGTTCCACAAAGAACCTTTTGTGAAATAGACAGGTTCTTCAGATGTTAAAGGTTCTTTATGGAACCATTTAGACAAAAAGGTTCTTCTATGGCATCGTGAAGCACCTTTATTTTTAAGAGTGTACTGACTCCAAACTTTTTAATTGCAATGTGTATTTATAAATGTAGTCAATGTTATACTATATTATTTCTGTTTAGAAGCTCTTAAACTTCTCAGTCTAGTTTCATTTTAGAAATGATGCCCAAATTGAGCATAAAGATGCTTTAAAAATGCAATCAGATATTTAACACAAAACGAAAACAAAATGGTTTCAAATTAAATTTATATTTCATTACATAATAGTGCACATTCCAACAGCAACTTCAAGAAGCTGAGTCACTCAGGAAGACAGAGTTAAATCATGGCTATTATGTTTGACAGCCCTTACAACAGAGGAACCTGTAAGATTCTAATGAATACCTAAAGAGAACTGATCAGCTACAGTACGCAAACATCTCAGGTGATCAACTCGATGAAAATGAGCATCTGAAAGCAATAGCCATTCATGGAAGTGCAAGCTCCCCAACATCGGGCCATTGAGATAGCGAATAAGGGCCATAGGGCTTTGGGGGAGGGCGAGTGCACCGAGGTGGAGCTCGAGTCTCCAAAGTAAATCTTTCTGGGGTACCTTTTCAACAGCTAGTTTCACAACGCACACCCTTGCTAACTTCTTCCAGACCCAAAGCTGGAAGATCTGGAGCAAGAGAGGCAGCGAAAGGGACCAAAAGAGCTTCCAGATGTGGGGACTGTTTCCCTTTTTTGAAATGCCAGTTCCTCCTTACTTCCTTTCATCTGAAGGGAGGAGATAAGTAAAAGCACCAGGAGTTGAGGGTGGCTGACGTGCCGAAAGCCTCCTCGCCCCTTACAAGGACCTCTCTGGAGAAGGGCAACAGGAAGCAAAGCACCTCCTTCCAGGCTCAAATCTGTGGCCTCAATCATTCATGTGCTGCAATGGTGCTCACTAGGCTAACAGCTGTCCTGATGCTTAAGTCCAAGTCAGTGGAAAGTAAACGGGGATTTTACACCTGCTTACAGGTTGATTCATTTCACAGTTATCCACATTCACTCCTCTGATCAGTAGCATCACTTTTCCTGTGAATTCAAGAGACGTTTCACATTGACACTACCATTCAAAAGTTTGGGGTCAGTAAGATTTTCTTTTTTTTAAGAAATGTAAACTTTTATTCAGCAAGGATGTATTAAAGCGATTAAAGGTGACAGTAAAGACATTCATAATGTTACAGAATATTTCAATTTTAAATAAATGCTGTTCTTTTCAACTTTCTATTCATTAAATAATTCAGAAATAATCTATCCCACTTTCCACAAAAATAATAAGCAGCACAACTGTTTTTAACATGAATAACAATAAGAAATGTTTATTGAGCACCAAATCAGCCTATTAGAATATTTTCTGAAGGATCATGTGACACTGAAAATTCAGCTTTGCTATCAAAGGGATAAGTTAGATTTTTTAAATAAAATAAAAAAATAGCATGTTACAATATTACTTATGTTACCGTATTTTTGATCAAATAAATGCAGCCTTGGTGAGATTAAGACACTTCTTTCATAAACATTAAAAAAAAAATTCTTAAATGACACCAAATTTTTAAAAACGGCCATGTATATCTTATTTAAAAACATAATTACTTGCTTTACATGCAGGATTTTAATTACATGCAATTTATTTAAAAGCAAAATTTAAAGTCCAACAACAAATAGTTAACATTATTGCACTACTTTTCTCTGTTGTGCTGTGTTTGGCACATATACTGTACATGTATTTGTATTTTTACTCACTCTCAAAATGAGATACTCACATGAGTAAGTGAAAGTTATGTGCAGGGAAAGAAACCCTCTGAAGCGCATTAAACACAAGCACCCAGCATAACAACTGTCATGAAACTGTTTATGAGCATCCTTGAAGCATTAAAAATGTTCTCTTTTGCTCTGTGACCATTCTGTAATTTCCCTCCCCCCCATAGAAATGGATTTTTCGCTACTGCAAAGTGAAAGTACTGATAAAGTTTCAATGGGTGCCATGCAAAGGTCACAGACCAGTTTAGGCACAATATTGACATTCATGCTGATAAAAATAAGGCTGTGAGGGAAAAGACTTACAGCCTTTATAGTGGCATGCACTGGTTAAAAGTCCTAGATCCTGTAATTTTCACAACTCACAACTTTCAACTTTTTTATCTACTGAAATTTGTTTTCGGTAAGACGTGTAGTCAGCGGAACATTCAGCATGAAATAACAGTACAATCCACTGAACTGACTGTACGTCTATCCCTCACAGCCTGGTGCTACTCTGACTAATGTTTATAGATCAATAATGAAATCCATTGTTGATTATTTTCATTAACAATTAGATGTTGCAGCTCTAGTCATCGATGGATGCTAGTTAGGGTATGTCTGTTGGTTTGAAATACTTGCACAACAATGGAAGTGTCAAAGAAACAGAAGCACATCACAACATCTGGAATAACAATCCATTACCCTGCTCTAAGGGAGGTGTGGGTAAACACATTCATATATCTAAAACGTGTATCTGCCCTCTTTCACAGAGCAAGTCAACACCTCGAGACAAAGATGAATGTCCAGTGTTTGTCAAGTCCGCCTGTTTGCAACCAGGCTTAACAATGAGATCAGGTATGCTCATCACCACACAATACAGCAAGATAAAAATGTCAACTTGGGTAACCACTGTGATTTACGAGGCAAAATCTTTCAAATTCACACATTCTTTGCACATTTTCCCCTGAGAATGAGCAAGGCCAGGAATATTTCTAATCTGCATGTTTGTGTGGGGACGCCAGGAATTTTGGATGGTTTGAAAGCCAGATCTGATTGAAAGAAAACTTTATTTAAATTCAGGCCAAGGACAAGTCGGACTGTGAAATCACTAGACTGTGAAAGCATCTGCATCTGTATTCAGAAACAATAAATGAATTGAAAATGTAGGGCAAACCAGGGCCTGGAGTGGGATGCAAAAAGCGAGAATGAAAGGACCAAAGAAAGCAGGGAGGAATAGTTTTCAGTTCCCATGAGGATACACAGGATGTCTCCCAGTTGACCTTTGCTTGATTAGTTTTCTTTGTACATCAACCCCCAACAAACCCCCACAAACACTCTGATTGTTCAGGTCCACCTTTGTTCTCACTCTTAGATTCTCCAATATCAGTTAATCTACAATAAATGTCATCGGTTAATCAGTAATCTGTTATTACTGCATGCACCTACAAAGTGTATTCACACAGCAATTCTTTGCGGTTCTAGATAAATAATGAATTTATTAAAGAGAAGGGTGAGCATGTGAAAAATGTAATATGAATGACTGCTTTTTGGTTCGAAGCAATAAGCAAATTCCCCACAAAAAAATAAAAAATGAGTCATATTTTTGGATCTGGCACCCAAGATGGCTGCCTCATGCGTTTGGGCAACAAGAGGTGATTCCTGTAATCTGATAAGAATATTTTTTTTTGAACATCCATCCACTTGAGCTTCTGAAGTTTAGTTTTCTTACGTACTAAGCTGGAACAGTCTGGAACATCCTTTTTGAAAATGGTAGAAAAGGAACCCATATTGAAGTATTCTATGGAATTCCTGAAGAGTCTCAAGCAATCAGCTCCTCCACCAAGCCCTCGGCTAAGAAAGATCTTATATAATGAAGGACTTGCACGGGCACCAACTAGGAAAAGAGGATGCAGAGGGGGTAAGAAAATTTTGCATAAAATTAAGACAATTGTTGGCAGAAGATTCGGTAACAAAACATAATGCTTGTTTGGACTGAGAAACAGGGATAAATTTGAATCCAGTTTGATTGAAGTCAAAGTAGAGCACAAAAGGTCAACTAATTATGCTATGTTACCAACTCTTTTGATGACGAACCCTAGATCTCTTGTAAACAAGATTAATGAGTTTCAAGCCATTTTGATGGAAAATCATGTGGATGTAGCTGCAATTTCAGAGACTTGGTTTACCCGCCACATACCTGAGGATTTATTGGGTATTGATGGATACACTTTATTTTCTAAATGTCGAACCACACGTCAAGGTGGAGGAGTTGCATTGTACATCAAAGAAAGTGTCCCGTCTTATCCTTTAACCTGTATTAGTGTTCCCGATCATCTTGAATGTCTGTGGGTGAAGGTGAGACCGTCGAGACTTCCAAGGCATATATCTGCTATTGCTGTGTGTGTAGTGTATTCACCGCCACAATCATTATATCAGGACGAACTCATAGAGCACTTAATAGCTTCATCTGATCTGCTTCGTACTAAGTACCCAGATATTGGCCTCATCATACTTGGAGATTTTAATCATCTCAGAGTCCAGGATATCTGCTTGGATAATAAACTTTGCCAGGTTGTCCAGAATAACACTAGAGGTGATGCGATTCTTGATATGATCATCACTAATATGAAATCAGTGTACAAGAAACCTGAAATTAATAGCTTCCTTGCGGAAGGTGTTGTTCCCACACAATGGAAAGAGGCTACTGTTGTACCCATACCAAAATCTTCCCCCCTGGATATTGAGGAACTGAGGCCGACTTCATTAACATCTCAGCTGTCAAAAATTTGTGAGAAATTTGTTGAGCAATGGATTGTGAACGATATCACACCAATCCTAGACCCTATGCAGTTTGGTAGTCGACAGAACCATCCTTCATGTGGAGTTGTCCAGGGAACCATATTGGGGCCCATAATCTTCCTAGTACTGATTAACAATGCTATCCAGGATCAAATTGCCCACTGGAAATATGTGGACGACATGACCATGGCCGAGAGGTGGACTTCTCATCAGCCCTGTACTCTCCAGCAGACGTTGAATGATCTTGGCATCTGGGTAGAGGAACATAAAATGAAACTCAACTAAAAAAAATGCAAGGTCTTTCATGTTACCCGCATGAAACAGATACCAGCTTGGCCATCACTTTCTATAGATCAGAACATTTTGAAAATGTGTGACTCTGTTCATCCAGAGTTATTTAAAATGGGATGGTCAAGTGGACCACATGTTGGCCAAAACCATTCAAGCTGGTGGTTATTAAGCCTCTTATTAAGAAACCACAACTAGATCCTAGTGAACTGGCAAATTACAGACCCATCTCAAATCTTCCTACCACTGATAAGCTACCACTAAATATTGTAGAAACTTAATTTGCTGTAAAGTTGCTTTGCAATGATTTGTATCGTGAAAAGTGCTGTACAAATAAACTTGACTTGACTTGTCCTCAGCCAACAGAAAGTTTTTTGCTCTCTGCCGGCTAAAGAAATTTGGTGTTCGAGATCAAGAATTGGTTATCACCTATACAGGGTATGTGCGCCCTGTGTTAGAGTATGCAGTTCCAGTTTGGCACAGTTCTTTGTCTACGGATCAAATTAAAAAGTTGGAAAGTGTGCAGAAACGGGTCTGTAAAATAATACCGGGACAAAGGTATCAAGGATATGCCAATGCCCTCTCCCTCCTTGGATTGTGCACACTAGCAGAGACAAGTCCAACAGTGTCTTGATTTTGCTAGGAAGCTATACAAGTCTAGCTTTAGAAACTGGCTACCACCACTCAGAGAGCAGTTGACTGGACGCTAGATGAGGAACTCAGATAAACTGACAATCCCCAGATGCCGAACAGAAAAAATCAGGAGATCACCAATTCCCTATAATGTGTAGACTTTTAAACGATTACAGACTTTAAAAGAACTTTGTGTATTTTTATGATGCATTTCATTAATTTCTTTATTTTTTTTTATTTTTGTATTTTATATGAAGTAAATTGGTATTGACATTTTATTGTAACAGAAAATAATTCAGTGTCCACTAATGACAAACGTCCTTGGGTACCTGTAATGATGCTGAAAAGTCAATAAATCAATAAAATGCAATAATGTAAAATAACGGAGGGTAATATGATCAAGCTCATATTTATAAATTGCCAACCCCTCAAAGGACCTCAGATGATGCCAACCCTGAAACAACATACAGAACTACCACATTTTGCTATAAGTTTGATTGCATCATATAATAATTGCTGTTAATAGTGTTCATCGTCTGTTTTATTACGTCTTTAATTGATTTTTCCATACATTTCTGCCATATGTGCATTAATTGACAGTGACCACTGATAAGCTACCACTAAATATTGTAGAAACTTAATTTGCTGTAAAGTTGCTTTGCAATGATTTGTATCGTGAAAAGTGCTGTACAAATAAACTTGACTTGACTTGTCCTCAGCCAACAGAAAGTTTTTTGCTCTCTGCCGGCTAAAGAAATTTGGTGTTCGAGATCAAGAATTGGTTATCACCTATACAGGGTATGTGCGCCCTGTGTTAGAGTATGCAGTTCCAGTTTGGCACAGTTCTTTGTCTACGGATCAAATTAAAAAGTTGGAAAGTGTGCAGAAACGGGTCTGTAAAATAATACCGGGACAAAGGTATCAAGGATATGCCAATGCCCTCTCCCTCCTTGGATTGTGCACACTAGCAGAGAGACAAGTCCAACAGTGTCTTGATTTTGCTAGGAAGCTATACAAGTCTAGCTTTAGAAACTGGCTACCACCACTCAGAGAGCAGTTGACTGGACGCTAGATGAGGAACTCAGATAAACTGACAATCCCCAGATGCCGAACAGAAAAAATCAGGAGATCACCAATTCCCTATAATGTGTAGACTTTTAAACGATTACAGACTTTAAAAGAACTTTGTGTATTTTTATGATGCATTTCATTAATTTCTTTATTTTTTTTTATTTTTGTATTTTATATGAAGTAAATTGGTATTGACATTTTATTGTAACAGAAAATAATTCAGTGTCCACTAATGACAAACGTCCTTGGGTACCTGTAATGATGCTGAAAAGTCAATAAATCAATAAAATGCAATAATGTAAAATAACGGAGGGTAATATGATCAAGCTCATATTTATAAATGTATATAAATATATACACACACAGTGGAGATCAAAATTAGAGAACAATCTATAAATACTTGATTTTTTCTGAAATACTGTTAATTTTCATTGTTCAAAATTTGAAGGAATATTAGCTGTAGGTATACTACTGTTCTACTAACATGTTTGACAAAATATCCAAGGCATTTCAACAAAAACCTTTATTTTGTTGAAAACACATTGATCAAAATTAGAGAACAGTAACCACTGTAGCAAGAAAGAAGATTACAACAAAAATTTTGGAGGGTCACAGCTGTCAGAAATTAGTAGGAAGTGTAGAGGCCCTTGCTTTGAATGACTTCAGCCCATCTGCGGCCGCAGGACATCATTCGGTTCTCAGACTACGCTGGTGTGATTTTGGTCCACTCTTCTTCCACTTTCTTCCATAGTTCGGTAACTGTAGTGAGTTTCTTAGCCATAACTTCGTCACCAAGGATTTTCATCAGATTTTCAATCAGGTTTAGATCAGGACTCTGGCCCGGCTATTTCATTATTTCAATGTTTTTAGCTTCAAGGTACTGCTTTACCCATTTTGTAGTGTGACAGACGGCATTGTCTTGCATGCTTGCAGGGAAGGAACTGCATGTTGCCGAAGGAGATTCTGATTTTGCATTCACCCTGCCATGTAGCTCTATAAGAGGCCCAACTCTTGCTGCACAAAACATCCCCCAAAGCATGACACTTCCTCCTCCACCTTTCATTCACTGACTTCTTTACACACTTGGGCTTCAGTCTTTCCCCAGTTTGACGCTGAACAAAATGTTTCCCACCAGACCCAAATAAATGAAACTTGCTCTCATCACTAAAGTGATTAAACGTCTCTAAAACGTGACAGACCCTTACCCTGTTCAGCGCTGAACTGGCAAGCAATTCCAGCTGCAGTGTTGAACCGATTCCTCATTGAGAGTCTCTGCATTATCCTGTCTTCTCGTGCATTTGTCTGACTCAACAAGAACCGAATGAGCCATGGCGAAGTTTGCCGAGGATTACTGAAGATTTTGATGAGTGAGTTGACGATACTGTGCAAGCCTGAGGCGCGTAGGCTACTGGAAATATGCTTGTTTATTATGACTGTTATTAATTTACATTTTATTAAAACCTGCAAAAACCTTTATGTCGAGTGATGTAAATAAATTTTACAATAGTTTATTTGTGCATGCATATTATATTTAAAGTTGAAAATCAAGGAGTTTATAAGGCTGATTTATTAATTCTTTATACTGTAGACATGTAGAACATATCTGCGTTTGTGCATCAATACCTGCAATGTGTGCTGTAGGTGCGAAACTTTTAGGAATCTTATCCAAGTTGTAGGCTAATCAATATTGCGCAGTCAGTCGTATCTGAGGATCTGCGAATGAAACTGACCACAAACACCATTAACTTAAGTGAATTATATGGCAATAATCAGCCATATGCTTTCACACAAATAACTTTATTTTTGAATGTTTCAATATGCGTTGACACAAATGACTTATTTGAATTTTTAATTGATACAACATGGCACTGAGTTGTTTGAAAATAAATGCGAATGACGTTATTGCTTGATGACGTCAGGAACCAATGAATCAGCTTTTTGAACCGGTTCAATCTGTCCGAAAAGTACCGGTTCGTGGAAATGAATCGGACTTTGCATCACTAATTTGGAATGACCAACTTCTCTTGCAACGGCTGAAAGTATCATCTCTTTGGCCTTCATCTGGACCGTCTCCTGTCGCAGGGTTTCAGAGCAGCCCACCATCTTGCAATCTCAGTGAGAATTGGAGGAATGCTGCCAGTTAAATAGGGTTTGTCATATAATTAAGGAAATTAGCACCAGGTGCCAAATTAATACCAATAACTTGGAGGTATCTGCAAGTGCTCTCTAATTTTGATCAGAGTTCTTTCAAATATCTCCAAAACAATTCATTTATGAAATATGCTTTAAAAACTGCCCTTCTACTCCTGTTAGGATAACTTCAAATAGTACTAAGCAGTGACCTTGAAATTTAGGAAATTATAGGTTGTTCTCTAATTTTGATCTCCACTGTACATATATATATTAATATATAATTAATATTATATTTATATGTTCTTGTTTTTATTTAACATTTTTATTGATTGTAACATTTTAATTATTATTTTCTAGTCTGTTCTCAGTTGGTTGGGGAGAGACTGAAATACTAAAAAAAACATTGTCTCCATATAATTAATTGCATTTGTTCTTGAAAATAGAAATAATTACATAAAAAAGCACTTTATTACTGCCGGATGAAAGCTCAACCATCTCATAGGTCAAGGGTTTAGAGCTTTTTTGCACCAATGTGGGATGCTGGTAAAAGTCATTAGCAAGTCCATTAGCAGGTGAAGGAGAAGAGAAAATTCACTGTGAGACAGCAAGATGTTCTCAGGAGACATCTTTAAAGATGATGGAAACAATACGTCTTTGTAAGGAGATGAAAATAGCCCTTAGCCAAGCAAAGTAATACTCATATTAGTCATATTGAGCACTTTACCTGGACCCAACGGACCGGTAGAGCCTGTTTGTTGTAGCTGCCAGCGTTGATTGAGTGGCAGGGGGGGAAACAGGCAGTTTGGTGGGTCTAACCAAAGGGCCAGATCACACTAGTTACATGGGTAATTGTTAACACATTTCTGAGGTTTAAACTTTGAGCTAAATATTTTACCTGGACGGAGTCTGTGTACAGCTGTTGAACTAATCAGTCTCATTTCATGAGCGCTGGGAAATTGTATGAAGAAAAATCTCACATCGACAGATCTTTTTTGTTTTTCCCCCTCGTCTCACTTCAAAGTGATCCTTGAGAAACACTTATTTCAATTTCTGGGCCAAGTTTATCCAGAGCGCACAGAGCAAACAAACATAAAGATTGTATTTGCGCAGTGAAATAAAACCGCCAATAAAGCAAAGACAAGAACAATAGAGTTAACAAAGTAAAGGCACGCTTTTCAGTGAATGATGTGCAGATGAGAACAGGAAATACATGTGGAGGAAGACGTGACTGTTTACTGTACGACTGATTGCCAGACGCAAAAAAAAAAAAAAAAACACACACATTGGTGATTGAAGGCTGGCCTGATTTTGTTAAGCCTAACACCTTCATCTTGTGAAAACAGAATGGATGACTCTTGGCCTGTAGTGATTTCGTGACACAACATTCTTGTTTGAAATGTTTGGTATCTTGATCTGTATCTATGCCACCTGAATTATCTGCTGTAATATGCAAGTTCTAGCACGGCACTTTGGTAAAAAAAGAAAAAAAACATCTGGCAGGTAAATAAGTGTACAAATGTAATGTTCTTTTAAGCTTTAATTAAGCTTCAAAATGCTGAAGACCATCCATGGTACATCCTTGCAAGCTGATTATCTATTTTTGGGTCAATCCTGCCACCTTGTGGAGCACTGAACAACACACAATTGACATTTATTTGCCTGAAAACGAAAATGGTCCTCACACAAAGCTATTGTATGGCTTCATGAGACTTGAACACAAGTCTTATGGAAAACTGTTATGGTGTTTTTTGTCCTTTTCAAAGCTTAAAAGCTTCAGTCCACATTCATTAGGAAAAAACAGCCACTATATTATTCAGCATTTCTTCTTTTGTGTTCCATGGATGAAATAAAATAATATGGTTTTGGAACAGCATGAGAGAAAGTAAATGATAAGAATATTTTTTTGGGTGCCTTAGATTATATCAGGCATAAATGAACAAAAAAAATTAAAAAGGGAAATCAAAGCCAAGAAAAATTAAGTAGGTAAAATAAAGTAAAACTAACCTATTGTCGTTCCATCCTTCCCCATAATGCACTTCATAGAAGTGATGATTTGCTCCACGACAGGAAGCGGCATAGAGGTGGCATAAATTGCACTGTGAGAATGAGTTCGCAGGTAGTCTATCAAATCCTAAAGCATAAAAAGCAAGACGTTTCATAATGACTAAGTATCTTGTAAGCTTTGTATATCAGTTAAACAACTGAGTTTTACTAATGACTAAGAAAATGATACACTATCGTTCAAAACTTAGTACTTTTACTTTTTTTTACTTACTTTTGCATTAAATTGATCAAAAATGACAGTAAACATTTCAAATAAATAATGTTCTTTCTCTATTAATCCAGAATCTTGAAAAGATATATCTAATATAGAGGTGGCATAAATTGCACTGTGAGAATGAGTTCGCAGGTAGTCTATCAAATCCTAAAGCATAAAAAGAAAGACGTTTCATAATGACTAAGTATCTTGTAAGCTTTGTATATCAGTTAAACAACTGAGTTTTACTAATGACTAAGAAAATGATACACTATCGTTCAAAACTTAGTACTTTTACTTTTTTTTACTTAAAAAATGTATACTTTTGCATTAAATTGATCAAAAATGACAGTAAACATTTCAAATAAATAATGTTCTTTCTCTATTAATCCAGAATCTTGAAAAGATATATCTAATATACACACATATATATATCACATACATCACAAAAAAAGTAAGCAGCACAACTGTTTTCAACAATGGCACTATTGGCAAAACATTTTTGCAAATTCAAATGATTTCAGAGAGATCCTGTGATTTAAGACTTTTAAGAGTAATGGCTTCTGAAAATTCAGCTTTGCCATCAGGAATAAATTATAATTATATACAATTAATATAAAAATATAATAAATAGAAAACAGTTATTTTAAATTGTAATCAGATAAAAAAATAACAACATTATAATATTTAACAATAATATTAAAATTTTTACTGGATTTGTATTTATTTTTAATAAATACAGCCTTGGTGATCATAACAGATCATAACAAAAATCTTACTGATTCCACACTTTTGAATGGTAGTGTATATTTCAGGGTTCCTCAAATCTTGCCCTGGAGGGCCAATGCACTGCAGAGTTTAGCTCCAACCCTGATCAAACTCACCTACCTGTGATTTTCTAATGATCCCGAAGGCATTGATTAGCATGCTCAGGTGTGTTTGATTAGGGTTAGAGCTAAACTCTGCAGGAAAGTGGATCTCGTGGGCCAGATTTGAGGATCCCTGGTATATTTGCTAAACCTCTTTCACTTTTCACAACCTTTTTTATATAAAAACATAAAGTAAGTATATAAGGACTTCTGCTATTGGTAAAAATGTATTGCAATTACAAATTGGCACTTGAACTTCATACCTTCCTCCCTGCTATGTAGCCACCAGCAGCACCGAAGCTCTTTGTGAAGGTGCCCATCATGACGTCTACATCTTTGGAGTCCAGTCCAAAATACTCCACCACCCCTCGACCGTAGGGTCCTAATGCCCCAATACTGTGTGCCTCGTCCAGGTAAAGGTAGGCCTTGTACTTCTTTTTCAGGGCTATAACTTCTGGCAGTCGTATGATGGAGCCCTCCATACTGAGTAAAGAACATGTTTGAGTACATTAAACTTTGGCAATTAATTTGATAGTTAAACTGTCAAAAGTGCAGCACATGTAATAACATGTTTCACACCTGAGAAAACCACAGCAATACAGATGCACATTTGCAACAATGAGAGGAATCCCAGAAAGTGAGAGTTCAATCACCTGTAGATGCCCTCCACAAGAATGAGGATTTTCTTCCAGGGTCGATGTGTTCTAGGCTGGCCATGAACGATAGCGTCTCTGAGCAACTTCTCCAGGCTCTGCATATCTGCATTTAAGCAAATAAAATGTTTAACCCATGTTTAACCCAGAGTAAAATAACTACATTTGACCCAAAGACTTCTTTAAATTTGTATAAGACTTGTCTTCATAAAAAAAAAAAAAGTTTAAATGGCATGACATTGGTGACATAAGCTACTGATAAAGTGGCTATATGAAAACTATGTGGTATTCTGGGGTCATAGTGTAGTAAAATGTTGCCTGTGTCCTTGGTCATAATTTAAGGAATGACAGCACATAAATTCATTGCAAAATATCAGTGCAAGAACTGCTTCAAGCACTTCAGTAATAAGTAATCAGAGTGCTGCTAAAGTTTCCCCAAGCCTCTACAATTTGACTCAAAGGGTTTCAAGGACCATTACCTATTCACCTCAAGTTACTTTATCAATTTAAAAGCTAATGTATTAATCACTGACAGTCATCTGTCCAAATTGCCAATTTAAATGATTCATTTAGAATAACACAGCTGAAATATGATGGAGAGCTGACCTTTCCAGTGATAAAATTTGTATTCATAGTAGGGGTGGAACAGTTCAACTTTTCACGGTTTGGTTTGTATCACGGTTTTAGAGCCACGGTTTTGGAATGGTTCGGTATGTGCTATGTTTAGGCAAAAACTATAGTCAAATAAAAATAAAGAAAATAAAAAATAATATATCTAACTACAAGCAACAGCACAAATAAATACAATAGAGTAAAGATACAAATAAAATAAATAGTGATTTCAGGTTTCTTTTAGGTAGGTCTAACATTAGTTTTCAGGTACAGAAATTGAATAAAGTAATGAAATGTAAAACAGCATTGTATATTTGACTGTATAAATTAAAGTTTAATCTTTTTTAAAGTTACAAAAGCTATTCAATCAAGAGCAGTGAGTGATTTATTTGTTGTTGCTGTTTGATTAATATAAAGAAAGTGCTGTCACTTTAAGAGAATGCACTGATCCAGTGCACTGATATAGTACGTTCAGCCGGCTATGTCTGCTATAGGATAATTACCATTTTGACAATTTTTGTGTGAATTTGTCCACTTAAACACAATACTTCAGAGAAAGCTTAATATTTGCCTGCGTTCTGAGGTGTGGGTTTGCGCGCTTTGGATGAGCGCATGCACAAATCTTCTCACTGCGCACTCGAGCTTGCGTCCGCTGGCTCTTATACTGGCAAAGCTTAAATGAGTTTAGCTTAAACGAGTTTAGCTTAAAACACCGATATCAACGTGTGCTGTTCAGGTCTCACCTGTGCACTCTCGCTATCAGCACCCGGGTGATGACGGAATAAATGCTCATATTACAGCATACGGCATTCGCATTGAACAAGAGTGAATGGTTTGTCCACGCTTTTTTTTCCATCGCTGTTGTTGTAATGTATTGGTAAGCCAGAATGCGCATCCATCAACAGAAACATATATTAGCCGAACCCTGTTTGTTTTACGTGTTATTTATAGCAAACCATATTACAGATGCGTTGTCCGATTCAAGTTGACCCGCGGTCCTTGCGCATACCGAACCGTGTGTGGAGAACTATACGGTTCGATTTTTTTCCCGCAAACGTTTCCACCCCTAATTCATAGTGTTTGACTGGACATTAACCAAAATGGCATTCAGAAACAAGACTAAAAACAACCCAAACTACAAAAAAGTTAACTTCAGGACCCCAACTTCAAGATTTTAACATGGGTCGAGGTTGAGCAGTTGCAGCGTCATGGGTCATGCTTTGTGTGCACTGGAGCTGCACCAAAAGTTCATTCTTTACCTTGTGCTGTTAACAGCTGTGAACAAGGACTGAGAGCATATAGATATGGTGATGATAAGATAAGAGATGTGCCTGTCAGTGCAAACTCACTATTGTGTTTAAAAACCCGGATGGTGGAGCCGGACAACCGGGCTCCCAGTACCAGAGAGGCATGGTTCAACTCGTCACTTAGAATCAGACATCCCTACAAACAGGAAAAACGGTGTCAGGTCACTGTAAGAAAATGCATTTATTTGATTTATTTGATAATATGCATCCTTCAAAGTCAGTTTCGACCACGTAAATCTGGAAAAAACAATTCAAGGCATGTGTGCGACCTGCACGTATTCTTCCCTCGGGCCGGATGAAGATGATTGTCCCAGATTGGGCCTGTGGGCCGCCAATTGAATAGCCCTGGCTTAGACGCATCTAAACTTGCGACATTTTTGGAGCGCTTCTCCACAGGATTCCTCAAATCAGAGTTAAGTAATCTAGCCTTATAATACAGGGCATTCATACAGAATGAGTTTTGCACTCCACTGCACTGTTTTTCCATTGTTTTCTATGTTAACATGCAGTAGACGGATGTGTTTGACCACTGCGATTGTGTTTTGCTATATATGTGTCTTGCTACATCTCTATATCTGGCATTTATTTTTTCATTTACCTACTCTTTTTGTTTTTTATTTTTTTAAACAAAAATACTTTCTGTGTGACTGGTTTGCAGTTCTACCGTGTGTCCTCTAATTCTCCAGTGTGTTCTGGGTGGATTTTAAATGGTTGCTTACCGGTCAACGTCAAAAAAATTAAAAGAACACATTTCCTTAGTAATCTTCACAATTTAAGCTATCAATAATGTCAATAGCACAAATGGTACATGGAATGAGTTGCATGCCTATGTTTAATGCTTAAATGTGCCTTATGTCCCAATATTTCCCAAAAACCAACAGTAACCAATAAGCACTCACCCATTTCCTGTCTGGTGCTGGCCATGCCCACCCCAAATTTCACTGTCACCTCTCCAGCAGCTGTGGTACAGGCGCCTGTGTTCTCTGCAAAGCCCAGATAATTATACGAGCCAAGGTTTATCACATCATTCACCACTCGTCCAGTGTACCTGAAAGAGCACAATACACTTGCGTAAGATTTCTTTTGAACCAAAACTAACCCTTGATGACCCTAGACTGGATTTTAAGTCTCATGCAACCTCAGTCACCTCACGTTTCACATCAGGTTATAATCAAGCCTTACTTTTGAAAGCTTATTGTACATTGGCTTGAAAGTGACCTTGATATTATAATCATTAGATTAATGCAGCTCTCATCTTGGGAGATAAAACAGTTAAAGACGTGGTGTTGTTTTCCTGTTCAGGTCCAAGATGGCCTACTTACTCAAAGGTCCAGTTGTAATCATTGGAACTGCGCTCAACGAGGTCAAACGTGGCCCCAGGAACACTGCAAATGGGCCTGTTCCAGCTGTCCCGAATCCTCATGTATAAATTCCTTGTGTAGAAATTCTCAAAATCTTGATAAAGTGGAACAAAGTCCTGGACAAAAAAAAAAAAAGAAAGATTCACATACTTGATGTTTTTTGTTCATTACCTGAAAACAGCTCCTTACATTTGGGTGACTAAGTTGTCTTGAATCCAATATTTTAGGAAGAACAACACCCATAAAAGGTACATAGCAAAACAAAGCGCAACCTTTCAGTGCCCTAAAGCAGTGTTTCTCAACCTTTTTTTAGTCGCAGCACCCTTTGGAAATTTTAACAAACTTGTGGCACCCTACAAAATTAATTGTCACAATATTTGAATTTCTAACTTCGATATGATAATTTGAAAAGTATAGATATTCGGTACAACAGGGAAGACCTGCAGAATATAATGTCATACAGATATTTTTAATATTATTAAAAACATTTGTCCATCAATGGTGGCAATCAGTAGGCTAATTTCTAATGAAGAGACCAATTTATATGACAGATTTTAATGTAGGCTTTTATACATATGTAAACATTATTTAATTACCATTACAACTAGCTATCTCACTAATTTTTGCTTTTTTAATTAAGCAGTGGGGTAATTTTGGTGCAGTAGCACAAGATTGAATTGAATAAAAAATGACAAGGAAGCAAACAGTAATAAAATAAAGAACAAATAAAGAAATGAATAATGATAGCACAAATAAAAAATAACGACAGGCCTTCGAATTAAATAAATTGCTTTTTAGTTTTTCAGGTAGGTCTAACAGTAGGGTTGTCACGAATCCGATCCATGAATTTCCATCCACTTGCCACCAGAGGTCGCCCTTCCATGATATTGACTCTCGCACCACACAGACTGTTACACATCAACCTGGACTACATTTCTCATGTTCCATTGCACTGATTACACTCACACCTGAATGCTATTACACACACTATATAACACCTACCCTGATCCTGCTCTAGTCACCGAGTATTGTTCTGCATTTTTCATTCCCCAATTGTTAGCTGCCTTACCGAGCCGTTCCGTGTTTTCTGTTTTAGTCTTGTGTATTGTTTTGCATTTATCCCTGTTTAGCGGATAGCTACCTTACCGAGCCTGTTTAAGTTTTCATTGTTTTTTAGTCTTGCCTTGTCTGTTTTCCTGGTCTCTGATTCACGCCACGTATCTTGGATTAACCCTTTGCTTGCTTTTTCTGACTCTGTTTGCCCCTGCCTGGACCTTTACCTTCTACCTGGATTTATCTCTTGCCTTGCCTTCGATATACCTGTTTGCCATTGTCTGACCCATGCCTGTTAAAACCACGTCTCTTAATAAAAGCTTGCATATGGATCCGCATGTCTCTCATCTCATAACAAGGGTTAAGATATTTAACTTTTTTTTTTTACCAATTTTAACATTTTCGGCAGCTGGAATTTTGGTGCATCTCTAATTATTGGCGACATCAGAAATGGATATTATATTATAGATGCTTTTTTGGAACATTTTAGCAATTAAAAAATATTAAAAAAGGATTTTTTACACGGCACCCCTGCTCTCGACAGACAGCACCCCGGTTGGGAAACACTGCCCTAAAGTACTTTACAATAACGGTAAACTGCACAATATCCTTCCTCTGACAAAATAGCCTTTTCCTCTCAAACTTACCATAGTGCTTTACACAGAAAGAGTCACAGAAATATCATGGCAATTACACCATCTTTTCAGGCATATGAGTTTTCATAATTTAAAAACAGCTTAAATGATTTCTTATTTTTGTAATTTAATTTTTAAAAATGTTCCTTATAACATGAAACTGCAAGGAAATTTGACAATAAACCACTTTATTGATGATAAAAAGTTTCCATCTTTACATTAAAACTGGTGCGTTCAAATGTACGTTTACATTAAAACTGGTACATTCAAAGGTTTGGGGTCAGTAAGATTTTTTTCTGTGTTTGAAAGAAGTCTCTTATGCTAACCAAGGCTGCATTTATTTAATACACAAAAACACACTAAAGTAAATTGTAAAATATTATTACGGTTTAAGTTTTTTTTTCTGTTTTAATATATTTAAAAGATATTTCTTTCCTGCTGAATAAAAGTATTAATGCCTTTCCAAAAAACAAAACAAAATAAAAAACTTTGAACGGTAGTGTATATATTTGCTTTTTTCCGTCATCCACACGTGACAGTGTTTACCTTCTGCTCCTCCCTTTCTCTGGCTATGTGGCATTTTTCTATTTTCCACTCCCTCATGAAATCCCGCAGATATCCAAAGATCGTGAGGATGCCGTAGCCCATGTACGTGAGCACGGCAACCAGCATGGGAGTTTCCTCAAAGGACTCGATGAACGGCCTGCTGTAAAGCTCTCCATTGCATGCAGCATGGTAAACCTGTAAAGCAAAACCCATTAAAACACTGTAGTCATGGTACCATCACATTGTGGTTACTGATTACAAGATGTGTAAAACATTTGCAGAAACAACAGATTCTATTTGGTTAATCTGACAGTTTAGCACAGAAACCATGACAAGCTTTTGAAAGCTTTATTCACAGATACTTTTCAAAAGTCAGATTAACTTAAATAGAGTCGAAGTTTGGCCTCTCATTGTCAAAAGCTCTGTTACTCATGGTGACCAAAGGATCACACAAGTTCTGGCCCAAACAGATGAAGTAGTTCATTCAAAACCCTGTGATTTGCAGGCACATGTGACTAATCATGCACCACTAACAAATACCACGGAGTCTAGCAACAGTGACATCCACATGAGCTCCCACCAGCTCCAGGACAGCAGCACAACTTTGCATTCAGTTGCCAGGCTGAAAGCGCCTTCCAGGAAAAAGTCTTTTGAAAAATACACAATAACACACTTGCAAAACATAGATGTGTGTGATATACCTTTGCAAGCTGTTGCTGAACATTACAATGGAAAGTCAATCAGAAGAAGTCAAAAGAGCTGATATGATTTTACAAGACAGTTTAGTTGCATAAACAAAGGAACTGTGACAATCACAAAGCATAGAACATCTTGGAATAGATGAAGCTGACCGATCTCCCACTCAAAACGCTGACAGTACAGGAGGCACATGACAGAAATTCCTAGAGCTTTAACATGATTCATGAGTTGCTTACAATCATCCGCACAACAAGACACTGGTATGAGATCAAGATCTTGACTTGCCTTCCTCAGTGCATTTAGCTATTAGATCCATTGATAGATGTATTATCTACAAACTTGAATGAAATCAAATATAGATGTTAATATGAATAATATTTACATATGAATATATAAATATTATTAAAAATTAAACACAGTTTAAAATGACAAATTATAATGTGTTACTTAAATCCATAGTATATATATATAATACAGAGACAAATCAAAAGTAGAATTTTATTATGACAGAAATTCCTAGAGCTTTAACATGATTCATGAGTTGCTTACAATCATCCGCACAACAAGACACTGGTATGAGATCAAGATCTTGACTTGCCTTCCTCAGTGCATTTAGCTATTAGATCCATTGATAGATGTATTATCTACAAACTTGAATGAAATCAAATATAGATGTTAATATGAATAATATTTACATATGAATATTTAAATATTATTAAAAATTAAACACAGTTTAAAATGACAAATTATAATGTGTTACTTAAATCCATAGTATATATATAATACAGAGACAAATCAAAAGTAGAATTTTATTGGGCTACCTATATATGGCTTTTTTGATCAATCTATAGATCTATTTTCTATCAATTTAAATAAAATATACTAATATACATTTCCAGTTGTTAATATTTTTAGTAATATAAATGAAAATATTCACATACACTACATACAGATTATAATTATAATGTTTATAACTAAAACTACTGCAGTGTTTTATACAGAACAATAAATAGAAACTTAGAATATAACTATATAGATCTATATCTTGCCTTGCCATTTTCATTGCATTTGACTTGCATTGATGCATAAGCAGCATGAGGTTGCACATTAACTTTCTGGTTCAACAAACACAGTTTATCCAGACGAGTTTTCACTTATGGCAATTTCACATCATATATTTGATGCTGCGATGGCCAAGGCTCTTAAAACAATATTATCAGGTGAAAGTCTACATCTTATCTGGCTGTCAAACTTTACTTTTCCACATGTGAGCATGCCATAAACAGTGAAACTGCACGTCATGCACTAACTGAGCCCAATCCTGGCACAGTATTGAGAACAGCTGCTGTGTTGCCATGCATCATCATTTTCATCGTACAACAAATTGCACAAGCAGATTTGAAATATCAGCCATGCATGATTCAAAGATCTCAAAGCATGATATGGCCTCACCTTCTCCTGCTTCTGATACTGATGATGGTGATGATGATGGTTCTTCACCATGCCATTTCTTCCTGGTTTCACACCATTCGCTGCATGACAATCCTCATTTTTATTCCCCGCGCTCTCAGTCATACTTATCTATGGGTAAACACGTGCAATCAAATGAATGAAGACGGAAAGATGGAAAAGAGTCGGTGATCAGGGCGACGCGCATCACCGCTACCCCGAAACCCACAAGCGAGAAATCAGAAATTCCAGCCTCCTCATCTCGGAAATCAACGCCCCGTTAGTCGCACCCACCAATCAGAACGCAGAGATTAGATATTGGGCGTGGTTTGTATAGCAAAGGCGTGGCCCTCTGCGAGCTTCTGTGCGCTAGTAGAAATTAAATCTGGTAACCTCTGTGTGTTTCACCTGTCTGGCCCTGCATAACTCGAATATTTGTCTGATGCTCGCAGTTGCAAATGATATCAAATCAATTATAAAATGTGAACAAGCTTAGATAATATATTTGTGCTCGGCTTTTAACTCCGAGCTATATGCGCTTCCTCTTTTCAAATATACTTTTACAAATATTCCTAGCTACTTCTCCATGCATGAACTCAGTTCAAGTGAATGGATGAAAAACATGCATTTTTAGATTTTTGTACTGTGTTTTATACAATATTAGGCCTAATAGCTATTAGATTAGCCAATAGCTGTTATATTAATTAGAATTTTTAACACGTGATTAAAATAAAGATTGATATAAATGTAAATATTGCTATAATTTGAAAACAAATTATAGTTAATAATTATAATGTGCATTACTAAATCCTAAAATTAATATAATATAAAAGAAGTGTATTATCATATAGGGGAGACTGGGTCTAGTTGTCACACGTTTTACTCAAGTGAATATTTCTCAGGGTAGGTTCATTTTTGAAAGTCAATTTTGTGTTTACATCCATTGAAATCTGGGATTAGTTTTATTTGAGCGTCATTTAACCTTTTTAGCATCATTACCTTTTATTAATATTTTGAAAGTGTTTTTCAATATTTTCATTTTGATAGTTTTTTTTTTTGTTTAAAAAGGTTTTTATTTTTTTTAATCAAATAACATTTTTTTTTTATCACATCAAGTTAATCTTAGTTTTATTATTGTTTAAGTTTTAGTTAACTATAAAAACCCTGTCTGGGATACAAAAATGATATGGGGTAAGTTGTCACAAAAATGTAACCTGCCATTATTAAAACTTTTTGTATTTGTATTTATTTATAGCAAAACGTAATTTTTTTTTTTTTTAAATCACAAAACAGCAGCAGTCGAACAGCTAGCAAGCACGTTTTTATCGTGTTGTCTTGTTTAACCAGCAACTAATACAAAATGATATTGATTGACTAATTTACAAACAACATACAAAACCACTGTTAGAGAAAACAGACATTTGTGTTACTGGACACTTACATCTATAAACATCCACTAGTGCAACATATAGAAACAAATGATTAATGCAAAAAAAAAAAATAGAGACGTTTTCATTTTCATTGCATTTACATTTATTACAATAAGCAGATAGTTTTATACAAAGCATCTAGAGAGTACATTAATCCACTAGGGTGGAGTAAACGCTGTGGGCCAGTTGGTGTCTCTCTTACATCACCGGTCTTGCAGTTTGTCTAGGAACTGTGAGGATTTTGCCCCAATCAGCACATTGCACATCTCAGACTACACCCTGTGTCTTCTGCAGAGAGAAAAGCTTGTGAACGCCCTCGCCCAACCTCACTTAAGACAAAAACGATTCTTTAATAACCAACCCAAGAAGGCCCTTCCCTCTGTTTTCCACATCAGTGTCGCTTTAAACTTGTTTGAGAACAATCTGGAAATAAATAAACATATAAATGAATTAATAAAAACACAATCTCTTGCTGCACAATCAAGATAAGGTTGTATTGTTTTCACTAATTAAAAATAGCTGCCATTTTCTGTTCAAAACAAGACTGTAAAATACATTAACCCCCCCCCCGGCTATATTATGAAGAGTGAAATATCAGGGAAAAAATGAGCGCCCAAGTTCAGTAAAGCCTCAGGAATAGTCTAACGGGATCATGTATGCACTGGAGTCATTACTCTGCGATAAAACATCTGTGAGGTTCAATGAACAACAGGCAGAGCTGTAATCACCACTGACATTGAGCAGGACGCGGTGCCTCAAATATTCACATTAGTGGTTGACAGAGATGCTTTTTCTTAAATTATTACTTCTGGTACCCCAAATCTTGAAAATGTAGTTAGATCCTTGATAACAGGCACTTGCGTACAAAGCATATATTATATGAGCTTATTTGATCTGTTATATAAAGCTTAATGATCAATGGACACACACACACACACACACACACACACACACGGACACACACACACACACACACACACACACACACACACACACATATATATATATATATATATATGTGTGTGTGTGTGTGCAATATATTTATATATGTATGTATTTCTGTTTATAGTTTCTATTATATGGAGCTTAATGGTCAGTTTCTAAAACTAATAAAAATAAATACAATTGTAATTTATTTATTTTATTTTTACTATGGTTATAATAATTGTGACTTTTCTTTGAAATGGCAATATTATTTCTACTAAGTGCAACTGTAATTGTGACCAAACAGCTCAAAATGTGATTTAATACCTTAAACGTGACATTATATCTAAAACAAATTGCAACTCTCTTGTAATGTTAATCAGTATATCACAAAGCCATGTTAAATATGAAGAAAAATTTGACTTTACCCCCCCCCCCCCCAAAAAAAAATGCTGTTTTAATGTTGACCCAATATCTTACAATGTGACATTAATTATCTAAAAATGCAACTTTATTCTTAAAATTGGGATTTTATTTGTAATTGTTTTCAAAGAATCAAAAGAAAGAAAAAGAAAAAAAGAATTCACAATAAAAAATGATTTAAGGAAATAAGATGCAGTGCATAGTGATTGTAGTTTTTTGCTACCCAGAAGACATTCTGCAAATCAATTTTATCCAAATACTCTCTTATGTTCTTCTGTTTCAGCATACATGCTATCTTGACTTCCCTTCCAGGCAGACTAGGATTTTTACAGCCCCACCAAGAAATCTTTGCCAGAAACATTATTCACAAGCCTTTTATCTCTGCTCTCCTTTCTTTTCTACAGAAGCTGCTCTGTGTTTAATTAAGAACAAAAGAAACAATAAAGAAATGAACTGTAGGAAAGCAGTTGCTCCGAGCCTTTAAGAGCTCTAAACACTCGTTTTCCCCCCACTTCATCTTCTTGCTGCATTGACTTTTCACACACTGATCCTAGACTGTGGTTTATATAACCGTTTGGATAGAATGTCACTCAAGGAGATTGGTGTCAGCGCTGATAACGTACCAAAGTGATCGGAGACTGAGATCTCGCTTCCTAATTATGGAGCCTCTTGCCCGACGTGCATCTGGAAGGGAGTGATAAGAGGAATGCAGCTGATGGGAATAAAGCGTTTCTGAGGAGGGGGGTTGCAGAGGCAGGCAGGGGTACCACAGAGCTGGAGATTGTTCTCCCTCTATATCTCTCTCTGCCTGCTAAGATTCAATGTTTGCTACTGGCTCCAAATGCACTGGAGTTGGAAAGTGAGTGGGAGAGAGAAAAGGAGAGAAGGGGAGAGCGTGATACTGAGTAAAGGTAGCCATTTTCTTAAGCCACGTCGCAATGCAGATGAGGAGATCAAAACGGGGTGTTTTGACTGAAACTAGCCTTCACACGTTTATATGAACAACTTCAGGTTTCCTATCATTGCGCATAATAAATCATCAATCTACTTGTGGCATCATACATACAGTGGTATCTCCCGAGGTCACCCTTCAACACGCTCATCTCACATCAGGTACATCTGACAACAAACAGAGCCTATATACACATCTCAGGCTTATTTTCTGTATGAGGAACATGTTGTTGGGATTGTTAAATGCATTAGAATAGACATCAATAGTCCCATACGGACACTTTTTTTTTTTTTTTGGCCAAAATATATTTCAAATAAATGCTACATGTACGCAACATGGCTTAAGAAAATACATTTGTCAAATTTAAAATATAATACAATTTAATTTAAACCTTTAAATATACATTTATATATAAAAAATATATATTTAAAAACAGACCAAAAATATATGAAGATATGTAACTAAAACATATGTTAAAAATATATATATCTTATATACTGTATATACAGCATATATATATATATATATAACAAAATATGTACATATAGATATCTAAAAAAATATATGTCATGAATATATAATTGTCCATTTTTGTATATTTTCAAATAGAGAGAGAAAGATTCTCAAAAACAAGTAGTTTTAGATTTATAGACCCATATATTAAATTATATGGTTTTACATATATACAGATATAAATATCAGGGGATTTCCCCATTTTACCAAAAATCTCCAATTACTAAAAAAATAATAGCACAGTTTTCAGTTTTCAGTCATAGGGCAAGTTATGCACCTTAAGTTTAATGCTTTGGATTAAGGGTTTGTTTAAATCCCTAATCTTAAGTATGAGCAATAGTAATTGTGATGTTTGATTTGGCAAGCGCTACTAATAATTAACCCCTAAAAATGTTGGCTGTTGATTTACGTGGTGTGTATATTACTTCACATCCCTGTTACACAAATATGGAGATAGGCTGTTCCACACGATGATGTTGAATGCCAGAAACATATCATATGAGTGATGAGTATTCAGTACACGTGGAAAACTCCCGTTATCAACTCCCTCACTGCTGCTCTAACACACGTGACGCCACAAAAAGGGCTACATTACAATCCACGTTCCCGAAACCTATTACACCGAACGGAGAATTCACTGAACTGAATAGGCAGAAATGAAGGATCATCAACAGTCGTGCTTATCCAATTGGATTCTCTTCTCTTCCAACTTCCAGATCCTTCTTTTCTTGTTACGCAGGAAGGAAAAGCTGGAATAGCTTTAGCCAGCACAACACTGGAGCTTCTGCTGAACTGCTGGAAGTGTTTTGGATTCCCCAACACAGCTTTCCAGCTTTCATTTCCTCTGGCTTTCCTGTTTGCTTTAGAACATTTGGAAGGGAACTTCTCTCCTCCTTTATCAGATGATGACACACAGGGCTCTGTAAAAACAAATGCAAATGATATATATATATATATATATATATATATATCATTCTTAAAATATATCTAACAAAAAAATGCTTTATGGTTTATGCTTAAAAGAAGGAAAAAAAACATTTGATAATGGGGCATTTTTGGGGTATTTTTATTGGATAACAAGATAATATTAATTAAGAAAATTATTTTTGCAGTACATCCACCAAGTTTTATTTATTTTAAATGGAGGAATTATGTCTGAAATTGATCAGTAGGAGGAAACATTTTCATTAGTGTTGAACATTTTGCCTGATGAGAGCACATTTCTTCTAGCAGTTAATAATTTTTAACCTTTATGCAATGGTGTTTACAGAAAACAGTTAATTATCATAATATTATGCAGTGGTATATTTTGGGACTAGTTTTGATTGGAAATGCTGAATGCAAAAACAGGTTTTATTGTGTAGAGCAAATCACAGATCCTGACAGTATCGTATCTGATTAAAGAGTTCAATTCTTTCACAGCGTTCTCTGGCTAACAGATTCTGAAGCATATGTGTAAACATGTTTTTGCTTAAACTGGTTGTCCTCAGGGCACAATCAAGCTCAATAAGAGCACCTGCTTAGATTTTTCTTCAAATGTCCTTTAGGGGACGCTGATGGACCACAGCACTCAGCACAGACAAAACTGACAATATTGCGTTCAAATCAGTGAAGTGCATGGGTGAATATTAGGCTTATATATATATATATATATATATATATATCATTCTTAAAATATATCTAACAAAAAAATGCTTTATGGTTTATGCTTAAAAGAAGGAAAAAAAACATTTGATAATGGGGCATTTTTGGGGTATTTTTATTGGATAACAAGATAATAATATTAATTAAGAAAATTATTTTTGCAGTACATCCACCAAGTTTTATTTATTTTAAATGGAGGAATGATGTCTGAAATTGATCAGTAGGAGGAAACATTTTCATTAGTGTTGAACATTTTGCCTGATGAGAGCACATTTCTTCTAGCACTTAATAATTTTTAACCTTTATGCAATGGTGTTTACAGAAAACAGTTAATTATCATAATATTATGCAGTGGTATATTTTGGGACTAGTTTTGATTGGAAATGCCAAATTATTTGTTCAAATCTAGTTTATATTATTCACATCAATAGAGAATTTTGACAGGTGAGTGATAAAAAACAAAACAAAATTGTATGACTTTTTTTTTTTTTTATAATTTCTGACATATTTTTCTAACCCTTACCTTTTGGACATGTATTACAATGTTTGTTGGAAATTTACCATAGCAGTACTTTGGTGTTTTAGGAAACACCTTGGAGTAAATATCTTGCATAAACTTCAGTACCATGGTATTTTTTAAAGTACTGTGGTATTACTATGGTAAAAAAAAGTTACACCTTTGGTAACTTATGGTAACACTTGTAGGTTGGGATATGGCATAAATATCATAGTACATGAATTTAGTACCATGGTATTCACCATAGTACAGTAAATGTCCAAAAGCTATGGTATTACCATGGTACTTTTTTTGTTGTTGTTGTAAATTACATGGTAAAAAAAATGAACATGGTAACACCTTACTTTCTTGTAAGTGACATGGTATGTGGCAATTATCATAGTACAAGAATATTAGTACCACGGTATTGGTATTAATATGGTAAAAACAAAAA
This sequence comes from Sinocyclocheilus grahami, assembly GCF_001515645.1. Lineage (NCBI taxonomy): Eukaryota > Metazoa > Chordata > Actinopteri > Cypriniformes > Cyprinidae > Sinocyclocheilus > Sinocyclocheilus grahami. The sequence goes on along the minus strand of NW_015505280.1, from coordinate 826,957 downwards.
ACATGGTAACACCACAGTACTTTTTGGGACTTATTTGTAGGTTGGAATACAGTGTAAATATCATAGTACATGAATTATAATACCATGGTATTTACCATGGTACAGTACATGTCCAGAAGTCTTGGTAGTGCAATTGTGTTTTTTTGCAAGATCCATGATACTGAATGAATGATTACCATTTTCACATTCTAGTACTCCAAGATACTGAGGAATACATGAAAATTGTGACTCGAATCCGAGCTATATGAAATTTTGAGGTGAGTTTAGGTCACTATCCTCAAACATGAATAGAATACAGTACATGTGACCAACAGGAGCTTTGATGTTAATTGCTATACCTTTGCACTGAGAGCAAGAGCAGACAACTACACACACACACACACACACACACACACAGGTGCAAGTCAGACACACCTCACCTCATGCCTCACCGCTGACCACAACATTGAAATATGTGACAGATAAACAAACAGCGTATGAAATAGCAGCAAGCTGCAAGACCCCAGCACCTCAAAATCATTGCCCCATCCACATTTCCATGGCAACGGGTGCAGGCCGATTAAAAACAATGTCTGCGCAAATAACATAATGGGCCATAATCAACACACCGGGAAGCCAGGGGCTCTGCCTGCTGAAAGCGCACATCACCATAACAACGGCAGCTGGTACTCCTCAGTGTGTCTGAACATTTGCTCACCTAATCTGTGAATTTATGACAGAACGAATGAGAGATATGAAAAGAAATGGATGGAGAAAGACAGTGAGATAGGGGAAAGACACACTGAGAGACAGAACATAATTTGACTGCTGACCTCTACAAGGTCTACTGTAATCACAACCATTGCTGAGATAAAAAACTGTTTCTTTTCTCAAAAACTGGTGAATACATAAGGTCGGATATGCAGGTTATATGCACAGCATAAAATACAGAAGTATATGTAGGGATACACTGATATTAAAAGTTTGTCTGATATCGATAAGTTGATAACCAATTAATGGCTGATACAAAAAAATAAATAAATACAAATATATTTTGTCTATATAAATCAGTACTTTTAAACGCATCACAATATACATTATGAAAATATTAAATCTAACAATGTTATTAAATTATTCATTAATTTTAAGTGGGCATTACAAAAAATAATCTCAGTGTAAAAATAGGAGAAATTAGCATGCAAAATTAATTATCCAGTACTGACTGATATATATATATCCAATAGCTGATAAATATGCAATATCTGATCAATTAAAAATTCTTCAATACTGGCAGATAACTAATATATCATGCATCTCTTTTCCAGTATGTACATAGCTTACTGTAGTTATGTGAAGCATGCAGGATTTTGAATCAATAAGCTTGGTACAATTTCTTTAAAAGACATTATTTGCTTTTATTCAGCAAGGAATCAATAAATTGATCAAAAGTGACAACAAAGGTATTTACATTGTTGCAAAAGATTTCGGTTTCAAATAAATGCTTTTTAAAAATTCTATTCATTATAGAATCCTGGAAAAAAATGTATCATGGTTTCCATAAAATATTAAGCAGTACATCTGTAGCACAACTTCAATGAGTGAAAAATTTAAGGGGGTCTGAATACTTTCCGTACCCACTGTATGCAACTAGAAAACAGTTATTTTACATTTTAATAACATTTCACAATATTACACGTTTTACTGTATTTTTGAACAAATAAATGCAGCCTTAGTGAGCATAAGAGACTTATGAGAGCGCACCCAGGCAACCGCATATACTGTAGCAATGCACTAAAAACTACCCAGAACTACCTTGCCTTCATACTGAGACACACAGGAAGGGAGAGAGAAAGAGAGAGAAAGAAAGGGGAACAGGATCAGGACATGATGCAGGTCAGATTCAAACCAGTGCACAACTGCTCATATGTTGACAGATATGCCACTGTGCCAACTGTCCAACATCTTCACTGATAATAGATTTACAAGCAACTCTATAAGATAGAGCTGTGATTTATGCATTAGCAAGCGAAACTGTATTTATGGCCACCTCTGCCTCAGCACTCAGAGTTTGGATGTATTCAGCTTTGTACTTTGACATTATCGTTGTGTTGCTTGCTTGGGGAGGCAGGAAATAAAAAAGAGAAACATGTCTTGTAGCTACAGCCATCAGCATCGCTCATGAGAGAACATAACCACGGAGCTCACCGAGTTACTCTGGCATGACGGGAGAAGAGTTTGTGTGATGAGACAAAACAGTGCGACGACTCATATGTCATTTCAATCAAAGCGAAAGAAAAAAGAATAAACAAAAGAAACAAATCCATAGAATGTACAGGCCATTGCATAGAGTGACCTTTCAAAGGCATAAATTGTGTTGGAAAGTAGCACTCAGTGACATTTCAAACACTCAGTTGAGTTTGAGGTATCTGAAAGCTTAATCTGCAAAGAAGAGAAATACACTAAGATGGTAGCAAAACAAAATAAAAAAGAGAGACAGGTATTTTAAAAGACAGCGTATAAGATGAGAGTGAAAGCACAGTGAATTATAGGATACAATAGAATATATATTAAAAAAAAAAAAACTCCTGCTGTGCGGAGTCTTCGTATAGTTTATATATTTTGATCAATTCAATTATATATACATTTATATTAATTATATTGTATTATTTATTTACTTAATTATAAATAAATTTTATATTTTTTATATTATTTATTATATAATATACTATGCATAATATATGTAATTAATGTTATTCGATATACATCATATAACACAAACACACACACACACGTGTAACATGTTAACAAAGTCATAAACCTCATATAATTATATTCTATTAAATGTAATTATTTATGTATAATTATTATGCATTGTATATATACAGTTGTCTAATAGTAATTTCAATATGCAAATGCTGCATTATCAATAGTAAAACATATCTTAGAGTTGTGGACTTACAATCTAATAAAAATGTCGTTATTAAAACAAACGACTATCACATATTTGGAAAATCAGCACACATTTGCAGCCATAAAACTATGAACCATCACACAAATTGACAGAACCATTTAAATTTCATTGCCCTCTTAATTGAAGAATTTAAGTTTGAATGAATTGTGCATTCAGCATCTAATTCTGCCACTAATGAATAGCTAATGAATAAATAGGCTGCCCAGTGTTTCATTTTGTGGAATGGAACATGTAAAATCCCACTTCCATTTTATCAGACACTTGGTATTCCGGTGCTGTCGTTCCTGACTAAACACAATGGCAAAATGTTGTCTCTGATCGGCTCACCTCACAGGCAGCTGTCCTGACAAGCTCTGGGTGCTCTTTAAACCACAAAGAAAGGGCAAAAGCTAAGCAGGCTAATGGTGTGGAAACCCCACACCAGCAGTCAGTGAGGGTAGACAAGATCACACACATTGCAGTTGATTTTTGCCAGTGAGAAGCTCAGCAACTTAATTCAGATGAAAGGACAATATGAAATCAAGTATGGAAGGAATAGTGAGTGGCCTGACCGCTGTGCTCAATGTTTAGGAACAGTGTTGATTTTGGTTATGTACGATCATGTACGGAGGCACTAGGGGGAGTGTTTGCTAAGAGAATGAGAGTACAGGCCTGTTCCCAGACCCACTGTCCCACATCTCAATGCGACTGCTGCAGTAATTATAGGTAATGGCAGTGATTTAAAAATGACACAGCAAACGCAATTTTGCTCCAATTTGCAAAGCTAATGTTGCTTAATTAGCTCCCAAAATGAGGGCTTTTGAAGGTAAAACCCCATTTTTTCTTTGTCTTGAGGATAAATCGTTGTACTCAAGCACATTTTAGCACCTCTACAGATGTGAATGTGATAGTGTTGCCTCTAAAAAAGGACTGTGGTGGTACAAGTGATGCTATCAGACAGAATACCATCTTTTGATGTATACTATGGTATATAAAGTAGCCTACACTTTTACTACCATGTTTTTTATACTATGGTTAAAAAAATTATGGCAGCATAGTATTGAAAAATAAATAAATAAATAAAATAAAATAAAAACAATCAAACCAACCAACCTTTTAATTAGTTCAGGACATGTTTTGTGAATTTAAATAGAAAATACAAAATAAAACCAGAAAGAATTATAAATAATATAAATTGTCTAATATTTATAAAATATAAATATTTTATATAATCTTATATATTATAGAAAATATTATATAATAGGAATATGAGGTTTGAAATTATATATATATATATATAATATAATTAAATATATACATTTTATTTTAAAAATTATATAAATATAAATATTTATATTTAAATTATATATATAGTTTATTAATATACATTTCTTTATAAATAGATCATTTATATAATTTACATTTTATATCAAAATGATATTATATAAACTATATTATGATGATAGAATATTAAATAAAATATTAATATAATTTTAAATATAAATATAATACACATACCTACAAATAAATCTACCACACTCAAACCACACTGAATGCAAGACTTCAAGCTTCATATTTCTGTCATCGTTCACCCTGTAAGATAAACACTGCGGGAAAAGCTCCCACAATAGATAAAAGGTTTCATGCAAATGGAGTACTTTGTAATCTAATGCGATGCTCCATCTCCCTCGGTGACGGTTGTGTGACTGACTTTGCTGTAAATTTTGTGTTGCGTTAAGGCAATGCACCACGCACTCGTTCTTTCAGCTGATTTAAGACTGAGCTGCGGAGGGTCGAGCGGGTCTCGCACTCATGCACCCGGCGCCGGTACCTGCCAGTGACTGGTAATGACAGAGTAATGGGAGGGACTCGGGAAAACAGGAGGGCAACAGGGCAGAAACACGGTGCCAGCAGGAAGAGCAGATAAAGTGGCAGCAATAAAAATTATATGACTACATACATCATCCTGACAGCGTATAATTTTATCTGAGAGGGCAGGGCCTTTCTGCTTGCTTTGAAATGGATGTGGCACCAGAACCTGTCTGGCGTGCACAGAGGTGCTAGAAGAGGAAAGCCTCCTCATCTTCACTCACCAATAGCTCTTTCTACATACTTGATGCTTCTCCGGGAGTTGTGGGCGTTTAATAGCATTTTACATAATGCTATGTTCAAAGTCCTTTTGACTTCTGTAGGAAACTTGAGAATTTCATTTTTTGGCCACTTATAGAACCCGCAGCTTTACATCTTTAGGGAGCAAGGGAGTAATGCAGTTTCAGACAATTGAATTGAAATGCATTCTCATTTGATATAATTATAGAGGAACTTGAGTGAACCCAAAAATAGGATAATCACCATCGCGCAATGGGTAGAACCATCTCAGCGGTAAGCGACAATTGCTTTGGTTAATGGAGAGGTGTTTGTGTGGCTTTCTTCTTAAAGGGCCAGCTGAAAGGCCTTTCACAAAAACCAATTACTTCTTATGCTATTCAGCCTCCCACGGTCATACAATAAGCAAAAACAGGAGGTAATTAATCCAGAACTGTGCTCACAAGGCGTCTCAGAAGGACTGGATTAATCATAAAGGATTTCTGTTTATCGCTTTACAAAGGTCTGAAATAGACATGCAGGGGAATACAGCAGGAATGGTAAACACCGGTGTACTTTCAGGGACTAAGCAGTATTGAACAAACTTGAGTGTTCTCCTGCTAACAAAGTAACCTTGGTAAGTGGATATACTATGGGCCTGCTCTACCGTTCAAAAGTTCTGGATCACTTTGAATTAGTTGAGTTTAATTAATAGCTATTCTTTGTAGTGTCTCTCATCAAGGCTGCATTTATTTGACCAAAATACAGTAAAAATGGAAGTATTGTCAAATATTATTTCTAAATATATATTAAAATGCAATTTATTCCTGTGATGGCAAAGCTACATTTTCAGCAGCCATTACTCTAGTCTTCAGTATCACACAAGCCTTCAGAAATCATTCTAATATGCTGATTTGTTATTATTATCGATGTTGAAAACAGCCGTGCTGCTTAATCTTTTTGTAGAAATGTGATACTTTTTTTTCTGGATTCTTTAGTGAATTAAAAATTCAAAAGAACAGCATTTGGTCCAAACATTATAAATAGCCTACCTTTAATATCACTTTTGAACAATGTCATGCACCCCAGCTGAATAAAATTTAAGGTAACACTTTAGTATAGTAACCAATTCTCACTACAGTTTTTTTCAATTGCTATCAAGCATTTACCAATACATAAAGTTATTTTTCTAAACTATTAACACAGCAACACACCTACATCACACAATTAGCCAACTAGTTAATTTTCTGGCCAAAACCACATTTTGTTAAATAAATACAAATTCTACATTTCAAAATGCTGAATACCTTTTTCGACATATAACTCTATCAAAACACAGCAAACCCGATTCAAAATCGAGTCATTCGGTCAAAACATTACCACTACTTTTCTATCCAACAGAAACATATAGTCAATGATTGCACAGTGAGTGTCAAAATACTAACAGTTTATGGCTTTACAAAAACTGCATTACTTGTCATGTGTCAGTTCTACCTGCATATAGACAATATAAGAATCCAATCCGTTGTTTTTTGTAATTTAGTTACCTTCAACAGAAACCCATTTTACATTTTTAAGTGTTGAATGTGTTCATTCTTGGCAACATAGTACTGTCTAAAACTGAATGAGTCATTACTTTATAGAATGTACAATGGAAAAAAAATAGGGTCCCCTATTCAGAAATTCAATTGGAACCTTGATTGAAATTGCTCTCCAGTGGGTGGGGGTTGGATGTGGATGGTGCCCCCATAGTAGCTGATGCCAGTGATCAACAAAACTTCCCACATACATGGTGTCTTTTGTTACTATGCAAGCTTGTTTACATCACAGAATAAAAAAGTAAAAACAATAATTGTGACCTTTTTATCTCACAATTTTGATTTTTTTTTTACATCTTGCAATTCAGACTTTATCAGAATTGTGAGATTAATTGACAATTGCAAGAAAAAAAGAAGTGTGAGAGAAAATAAAATAACAATTACCCTTTACATTCCATTGCAGAAATAAGCTTTCATAGCTTCCACATGTGTAAGGGGAAAAACAAACAAACAAACATAAAAATGCACAGTCCAGCAAATATTCTTACTCCTCTCCCTATACCTCTTCTCCCTTTTTCTGATCCAACTACTCCTCTCCCAGGCATTCTTTTTTATCTATGATTCTTTGTGTTGTTCTGCATCCACAAAACCAATTCAAAGAGGTCTTTTTTTTACTCTATGTTGATGTAAAGAAAGAGCATCAACACCTGACTATCCCTTCAACTGTGAATGGAACCAGCTATTTCTAAATATTTCAGTGATCCGTTACTTAAAAACGCTTATCAGTTGTTACAATATTTTATATGGAGAGATTTTTTCAATACCGTTGAGGTGCTGTTGTTGCAGAAGTAGAAGCTTTACTATATTTAAGGTTTGGAACATTAGGTCTTCATTTCTGACATGCTGTGCTTTAAGCATTTGTAAATAAGACTAAAAAGATCCGTGATTTTGGTTTTGGGTAAGTTTGTATGAAAAGAAAATTTTAACATTTTAGAAACATGGTAATTGACTGCATATTGTGTGAAAGCAACACAAATTGTGTTAATGGTATGGTCACAACAGACGGATGTTGTACTAATTGTATTTAGAGGTTTGAAAATGTGATGTGCCTACAGATTGGACAAAAGGATGTTAGCAATTGTAAAAAACTGTAACTAGTTGCTTCTTTGCATGCATATTACTAGCATAATGGCTATTTATTAGTACTTATAAAGCACATATTCTACATCCTTAATCCTACCCAATACCTAAACTTAACAACTACTTTACTAAGCAGTAATTAGGAGTTTGAGGGAGAAGTCATAGTTAATAGTTAATTAATAGCAAGAATTGGACCTTTAAATAAAGTGACAAAATTAAAAAATATAACATAAAATTAATTTCTTTCAAATTACTGACCCCAAACTTTTGATATATAGGCGATTTGTATTTATTTTATTTATTTAACTTTGTGACTTTTATTACACTACAACACTGATGCTATTCTTGGAAGTATCATATAAAGAATTTCAGCACCCTGAAATATTTTGAAGTACCATCTGATTACATGAATGTACTATGGTACCACCACAATACTTTTTTGTATGGTTCCAAATACTATGGGAAATTAATATGGTACACATCCAGTATTACGATAGCCTTTAAATCACAATACCATGGTCTAATAATGTTGCAAGTAGGATAATAATACCACAGTATTATTACAATACAATAGTATTCATTCTTTGAGGTACCTTGGCGTACCATACCACAGTACATACAAATTGTAATCTTTCAGTACTATGATACCCTATATATATCAAAGTACCATGGTATTACCATGTTTTCGGTCATGTCCTGTCAAAACATAACCCACCATATAGCCTCTAGATGTGGCAAATCAGGTGACATCTAAACTCTTGACAGTCCCATGACAACAACAGACAGACCACTGAACGCTACCGAGCATTTATGTTTCTACAGCATGTGAAAGACCAGAAACATTAATTTGACAAATCTCACATGCAGACATGAACTTTTGATAGGGTTTCATGAGAGGCAGACGCAGTGACAGAAGTGTTTTATCACCATGGTAACGCAGGCCCCCAGTGTTTTCAGTCACAATGGCAGAGTCAACCTGGGTCCCTCGGGGGAACTTGTCATAGGCAATCACACACTGGCTTTGACATGTCGTGACACCGCTTGACCAGATTAAAAAGATTATACGCCGTCTCCCTGGTTTTCTCTGAAGGTCAGCTCTGTTTAGTGTTACAGCCCTGGGTGAGCAAACATGGCAACCAGCCTTAAATCAACAGACCTGCGCCTGGCAAATTGTCACGACTCACAACAGACTGGACTGAATGTCACCGCTGTTCTACAGACTGAGAAGTATTGTGTGTGAAGTTGGTCATGACAGGATAAAATGAAGAACTACGCTTTAAGCTGAGTTGACTTGACGTGACACATAAGTGGTTGCGTATTTCCAACACCTGCTCTGGAACGAAGAGTCATCATCTGGGAAGTGATCCCAATAATGCATTTACTTGCAGTCATATGTACAATCTTTAAAATCAGATGCATTTTACAGAAATAAAACTTGGATGACATTCAAAACAGGCACGCTAGGTGTCACGCTCACAGCCTGATTCGCTTTTCCTCTTCTTATTTTTTTGAGTTCCTTCCTCTGATTTCTCACAGCTGTCTGTTGACAAATGTGATGCCTGTGAACTTGGAAAGGTCTGCCCAGAAGCAAGTACTTGTCGAACGGTCACATTTACCCGAGACGTCTGCAAGTACCAGTAGCAAACATCCCAATCCTCGTCGGACATGTTTTGGATGTTGTCATCGCCCTGCGCCTCCGTCTCTAGTCTCTGGCCCAGGCAGGGAGGCAGCATGTTTCCAGCCTGGGCGGCGATGATGCAGGGTACTGCGTGATAAAGTAGGCGGCTGGGTCCTGACATCACCATTATGTCACCACTGTTCATGAACATGGCTGTGGGGCGGTCTTCCCTCTTAGTCCCACCCAAAAGGAATACAGCAGTCTGCCCAAAACTAACATTAAATGTGAGAAGCACAAAAGGGTTTATGAATGGATTTCTTATGCTGTCTTTATGGAAAAGATGCCACATGCATTTTATTTATTTAAGTAATATTAGACATTGACAACCTTTTGCATCTCCAATCACCAATGCTGCATTCAAGTCATGTCAGAATGATCATATTTATTAGATGAACGCTCATAAACATCACCATCATGTCATAATGACCATTATTTTTGGGGAATTGCTATTCAAACCCTACAAAGAATAAGTATTGATTAAACTCTGTGGTCAACAGCCACAATTAAAGTTTTTTTGTTTTTGTTTTGTAAAAATTATTTAAAAATTATGACCAAAATCTTTTTTGGTCCTGACTTTCATATTTGGGAGCATGTCAGTTAAAGAATCAAGGCAAAAAATATGGTATTGGTCATAAATTGATTAATTTGAAATAAAATGCATTTAAATAAAGTGTCCATGACTAAAATTAATTTCCCATCATTCTCTGTGCAGCACAGAAATAATAAAATACATACACTATTGTTTAAAAGTTTGGGGTCAGTAAAATCAGTAAAACAGTAATATTGTGAAATAGTATTACAATATAAAAGGTGTCTTTTTTCTATTTTAATATATTTTAAAATGTAATTTATTCCTGTGCTGGAAAAGCTGAATTTTCACAAGTATCTTAAGTGTTACATTATCATTTTAATATGCTGATCTAGTGCTCAAGAAACTTCTTCTTCTTAATGTTGAAAATGTTTGTGCTGTTTGTGGACACAAAAACATTATATTTTCCAGAATATTTTGATGATTAGAATGTTCAAAAGAACAGCATTTATGCTGTCACTTTTGATCGATTTTAATGTATCCTTTCTGAATAAAAGTATTAATTTATAAAAAAAAATAAAAAAAATCTTATTGACCGCAAACATTTGAATTGTAGTGTCATGTGCATTATTTCATCTTTAGAATGTTGCACTAGTTCTAATGACTAAAATTAATTTCCCATCATTCTCTGTGCAGCACAGAAATAATAAAATACATACACTATTGTTTAAAAGTTTGGGGTCAGTAAAATCAGTAAAACAGTAATATTGTGAAATAGTATTACAATATAAAAGGTGTCTTTTTTCTATTTTAATATATTTTAAAATGTAATTTATTCCTGTGCTGGAAAAGCTGAATTTTCACAAGTATCTTAAGTGTTACATGATCATTTTAATATGCTGATCTAGTGCTCAAGAAACTTCTTCTTCTTAATGTTGAAAATGTTTGTGCTGTTTGTGGACACAAAAACATTATATTTTCCAGAATATTTTGATGATTAGAATGTTCAAAAGAACAGCATTTATGCTGTCACTTTTGATCGATTTTAATGTATCCTTTCTGAATAAAAGTATTAATTTATAAAAAAATAAAAAAAAATCTTATTGACCGCAAACATTTGAATTGTAGTGTCATGTGCATTATTTCATCTTTAGAATGTTGCACTAGTTCTAAAAAAGCTTCCTGTCTTTATTTGAAGCACACAACATTCAATTGCCCAGCACATCCATGTTAATTAATCCAAACCCACTTGTCACACTCATAAGTAATATGAGTCAGTATATTGAGATAAAATTTGAGTAAAAAATATTCCTCACCTAAAAGATAACAAAGGTCGGGTATGGTCAAGCTCTGATTCGTCAACATGGATTCCAAGCGACGAATCAGATCGGTAGTAGTTGAGAATGCCCGCCTCTGTGTTAAAGCCAGGAAAGCCACAGGCTGCTGCCACTTTGTGAGAAAGCGAGTGAAGTTCTTTGGGGAAGGGAGTGTAGTGGTCTGGAGAGTAAGTCTGCAGAACAAAAGTATGTCAGAATAGTATGCCTCATTATAGTACAAATGGCGTAAATGCCTCTTATCATAAGTAATCATTTAGCAGTCGCTTTTGTTCAAAGCGACTTACAGCACAGGTTAGCTCAAGGGCACAATGGCCAACCAAGATAATTAACCATCACACCACACCACCCTGATGTATGGAAGCTTATTTCCACAACAGAATAAAAAAAAAAAATGTAAAAGGTAACTGCAACTTTTTTATCACACAACTGTAAGTTAATATTTCACAAGTCAGACTTTTTTTGACAATAAACCGAGATATAAGCTTGTAAGTGTGAGGAAAAAAAAAAGTGAAATAAAAAGTAAATTTTATTAAATGGCATAAATAAGCTTCCACCCGGATGCTCTTTGATCATGAGACGAGAAAAAAAAAAATGTGTTTTGTCTTTGTGGCAAAGTGCAAATATGACTAACATCATGATTAACATGATAAAAGACCTTTTGCATCATTCTTTCTCCTCTGTGGCTTTTGCAGTGGGTCATTGTCAGCGGTTATTCATAAAAGTGTAATCAATGGACAATCATATGGACACAGCGTCTCCAAAGAGCTGAATTAGAAGCTTACGCGTCTGATTCGAGCGGGGTGAACGCCTCAGGCTTCAGTTCTACTTAAAGCGAGGAGGAAAGAGTCTCTGTTTAAAATTCACTGATTGCTGTCAGACGAACGGCGGTGTCAAACTAACATCAGAGCTAATGAATCCGGTGTGCACCTCCTGACTGATTTAATAGGACAGAAGACTAAACACTTTTATGTAATTAGCATATAAATGAGACAGGCAGACATCAGGCCTGTACAATTAGAGATGAAATGTCCTGAAAGGAGCAAATAATGCTAAGAAGACCCTGGACAATGTTTTCTCCCTCTCTTTTTCTCTCCAGGAAAAAAAACAAAAAAAAACTATAGGCTCCACAGCAAAATAATAATTAAAAAAAATTCAATAAATAAATAAAAAGTACATACTGATATTGTTTAGACTAATTATAAAACATACATATTGTACACGACCCTTCAAAGATTTGGATTTGTAATGTTTTAATGCTCACCAAGGCTGTATTTATTTGATTAAAAAAATAGTTAAAACAGTAATATTGTGAAATATTATTACAATTTGAAATAACTGTTTTCTATTTTTATATACTTAAATAGCAATTTATTCCTGTGATGGCAAAGCTGAATTCTCAGCAGTCATTACTCCAGTCACATGGTCCATCAGAAATTATTCTAATATGTGACCCTGGACCACAAAAGCAGTCATAAGGGTCAATTTTGTGAAATTGAGATTTATACATCATCTGAAGGCTGATGAAAGCATCTGAAAGCATCATCTGAAATATTTGGCCGAGATACAACTATAAAGCACATCCTGTTTGCTTTCATTATTTTACAAAAGCACATTTTGTTGTTATTGTGAGTGCACACCAATAAACGTAGAGTCTTTGCAGATTTGAAAGATGTATTATTCTTATCTGTATGACCAAAAATGAGGGATTATTTTAAGAGCAAGTGAGAGCACCGGTGCCTCCATCTGTCCAGCGGTGAGCACGCTGCTGTTCAGCTTCCGCACAGCCACTTGAACAGCACACATTTCTCTAGGTTAACATTAGATTGAGCGGCCATGTAAAGTTGCTAATACTTACATATTTCAGATGATAAGCCATATTTGTGGTGGATGAATGATAGGCGAGTGTTTGGATGTCCTGCTGGATGTACGGTCTTACCATAGACCAGTCGTTAACGATCTGCGTGACTTCGCCAATGTGGATTTTTTTTTTTGTGACTAAGCGACTAATAAAATTTTGGTCGACCAAGCCTCTTCTGGTCGACTAACAATTAGTCAACTATTAGGGGGCAACCCTAGACTCCACTAGCTAGTTCTTGCTCAATGAACTATGGCTGCTTTTTCAATTTCTCCAATTACTGTATTGGCAACACATAGTCTAGATGCCGAAGAGCTGGTAAACAGTTTCAATACTTTTTGTACAGCTATCTTAAATTAAGTTTCTCCTCTTAAAGCTAAGCCACCCAAACTGGGAAAAATAATTAGAATGTTTAATGAGAATATGGTTGTTCAAGGAGGTACTTGACTATGTCTCATCTAGTGTACTCCTTATCGTAATCCCGGTTTACAAAAGCTCCATTCCATCCTGTCTTAAACATGCTGCAGTTGAGCCACTGTTTAAATAACAAACCTTGACTCTATTGATCCAATTAATTACAGGCCTATTTCAAAATTACCTTTTTGTCAAAAATTCTAGAGAATGTTGTACTAAATCTCATTTCATTTGCAATAAATCTACTTTTAAAAGTAGCAAATTACTTCCTGCTATTTGTATATTCTGGTAATTGTTCCATCCTTGTATAGCAGGACTTGCTTTTGACACCACTGATCATTGCATTCTCCTAAATAGACGAAAACTTGAGGTCAGCATCCATAGAGCTGCAGTAAACTTATTTTGTCTTTACTAAAAGGAGTTTTTTGGTGGAAATTGGAGCAATCTTATCACCTACAGTTCCTATCTCCTGTGGTGTGCCTCAAGGCTCTGTCCTGGGTCAAACCTTTTTCTCCTTATATATGCTTCCTGCTTCATGACATTTGTGATCCTGGACCACAAAACCAGTCATAAGGGTACATTTTTTGAAATTGAGATTTATGCTCAACGCATATCAAAGATACAACTATTTAAATATCTGGAATCTGAGGGTGCAAAAAAAAAAATACTGAGAAAATCGCCTTTAAAAGTTGTCCAAATGAAGTTCTTAGCAATGCATATTACTAATCAAAAATTTATTTTGTATATATTTACAGAAGGAAATGTACATAATATCTTAATGGAACATGATACTTAATATCCTAATGATTTTTGGCATAAAAGAAAAATATAATTTTAACCCATACAATGTTTTTTTGGCTATTACTACAAATATACCCCAGCGACTTAAGACTGGTTTTGTGGTCCAGTGTCACATATGCTGATTTCGTGCTCAAGAAACCTTTCTTAAGTTGTTAAAAATGGTTGTGCTGCTTAAGATTTTTTTAGTGGAAACTGTGAACATTTTACAGGATTCTTTAAAGGGGTCATATGATGCGATTTCAATTTTTCCTTTCTCTTTGGAGTGTTACAAGCTCTTGGTGCATAAAGAAGATCTGTAAAGTTGCAAAGACTAAAGTCTCAAATCCAAAGAGATATTTTTTATAAAAGTTAAGAGTCAGCCACACCTACCTAAAACGGCTCGTTCTAACACGCCCCCACATATCTATGTCACGATGTGGAAAGATTTGCATAACGCGGCCCAAATGTTCACGCAAAGAAAGGCGCCGTAACTTTTATTCTCGCTGTAGTTTTGTTGTTTCCGCCGCCATGTCGTGAAGGTTTACATGGCGCGATGCAACGCGGTGCGTAAAAAGACAGTATAAGTCATTATAATCCATAATTATGTCCCCACTGGATGCAACGAATGCCTCGTTTATAATGGGTTTTCATGTTTTTGAATCATAGCTCCGGCCTGACAGGGCATCATCACAATTTGGTAAGTGGTGTAACAGTTCCGTCTCACGCTTGAGGTATTCGGCCAATAACAATGCACTAGATAGCTGGCCAATCACAGCACACCTAGCTTTTTCAGACCGATGAGCTTTGTAAAAATCTACGCGTTTCAGAAAGGCGAGGCATAGAGGAGAAACAATAATGTACAGTATGTGGAAAATAATGTGTTTTTTTTTTTTTTAAATATGACCCCTTTAATCTCATTGTTACATGGTTGTAGTCATTGTTAAAATTACATTTAAAAAAATTAAATAATAAAACGTTGTGTTAGACGCACAGCTAAAGTACATTAGAGAGTGAAAGTAGTACCTTGGAGTTCCAGTCATAGTGGTAACCCAGTGTCACCCAGCGCAGCTTTTCTAGCAGAGTTTTGGGCTCTCTTTTCCCACAGCCTTTCCTCCTGCAATAATACACAGACCCATTCAGATAAGAAACAGTTGTGTGATGGATTAGGTGCAGTGTAGCAGCGCAAACCATTTACACAAATGTTTTGTGATAAAGAGACTCTAACAAACTGCAAATTCTCAAATCTACCATCTAAGTCCCAGTATAATTACCACAGACCTAGCCACAAGCAAAGCATCTATGGGTATGAAATATACTCAGTAGAGGATGGAGATACTCAAAATACACATATATAACATAGGCCTATGTTTTATTCTAAAAAATTGCCTAAATGCACAAACATAATATACAATAAATTATATTCCACTAAACTGCCAATTCAAGGCAGGATCTTAGACTTACTGAATAACATCTCTACTTTTTCCCCAGATGTTTTCCGTCTCCACAGATGACATATGCATATCCAGGTTACACACGTTGGGTTTCTGTGGATAGATCTTCAGACACTGCTTTACCCAGTACTGCTGAGAACCCGGCAGGAATGGGTTGGATATAAAGATAAACCCTACATTCCAACAGTGACAATATAGTTAATTTAATCCCATCAAAAGTAAACAGGAAGACATGGACGATTCCAATCACGACATGTTATGGAGCAAGATTTAAACACGTTTTATACAGTGTTTGTACATAGAGTTTCAAGCAAACCCATAAAATCCTTTACACCCCAGACAACATACAGATTGTTAATTATTCGAAACTGCCACCAGCCTATCTAAACCATACCTGGATATCCATGAAGACCAAATGCCCTCCAGTCTTTTACCGGCCGAAGACCAGCTTTGGAAACATCTTCCTCACTTATAGGAGTGGAATTAAGTTCACAGGTAAAAACCTTGCAAAGCAGACAATTTTTAATGACTAGAAACCCAAAACTGAATTTGTGCCAAGTTCTGTAAGCATCTAATATTATACTTGAAGCCAGAATTAGTCAATAAACATAGTCCACAGCCAAATTAGTAAGTAAATCTAAATCATAAAATATTCTAATTACTGGTTAAAAATTACAATAATATACACAGTTAAGTAAAGACGCATATTGTGTCATAAAAATGAATATGGCAATATTCATCAAGTCCGAATCCCTCACCTTGTCATTAGAAGGTCTGGTTTATACAGGTAATCAAATGTTCTAATAACTGACTCATTTCAATAATAATACTATACCACACAGTTTAGGAAAGACTTATAGTGTCAAAGTTAATGAATACTGAAATATTCTTCAAATCTGAATGGCTCACCTTGTCTTTACAAGGTTTGGAGAAATGAATGACCTCACTGAAGTCTGGAGGAGGATTTCTCCTCTTGTAAATCTTGAACAATTTTCTAAAAGCATCTTCTCCATGCTCCGCTATGGAGGCTGCCATCTTTGCCGTGACCTTTCTACTTCTGACGTCAGCGATGCAAATCTTCGATTTGATTGAGATATATTTATTATGTAACGTAAATAAAATAACAATTATGAACATAAAATGTATCTTGATGCAATATTTAAAGTTTCTAAATTGTATAGATTAATGGAATATTTTTTTTTCCTTCTTGCCACGTGGTCACGGGGGTCACCGTCAGCTTTATTCGGAAGGACTAAACATGGCGGCGACAGCGGCAGGCAAGAAGGTGTTTGAAGTATTTGTGTCAAAAGTACCATGGACCGTCGCAACGAGTGAGTAAAAGATGTCATTTAATAAATGATTTTACATCAGATTAAATTAATATTAAGAGTGTAAGTTAATAAAATAAGTCACTATCCTTAACTTCGAAACATCTTTGATAGAATAGAACATAATAATGTTTTGTATGTACAACAAATAATTGTCTAATGTATGTTATTGCACTGTGTTCGGTTTCAGAGGAAGTTAAAGAATACTTTAGGCAGTTTGGCCAGGTGAAGAAGTGTCTACTGCCTTTTGTAAGTAAGAATGCACGTAGATGTAATGTTTCATCTTGGTAAAAGTCTGTATTGCTGAGATGGTTTCTCTCTTGTCTAACAGGATAAAGAGACAGGTTTTCATAGGGGGTTTTGCTGGATAGGGTTCACTACGGAGGAAGGACTGCAGAATGCATTACAAAAGGATCCTCACATCATTGAAGGAGCAAGGGTGAGCGTCCAGTTGGGAACTAGATGAAGTAGCCATTAGATGTATCTGGTAAACATTGTAGTTTGAACATCTGCATCAAAATTCTCATTTTCTATTTTTCTTTTAATGCAGCTCCAGGTGCAAAAAAACAGAAAGCCGTTTTCTGGAAGAAAATCAAACAAAGAAGCAGAAGACATCTGAAGAGGACATCAGAAATGATCTGATTTCAAGCGTCAAGTGTCTCCAGCAACACAGAATTGTATTTATTGTGGATGTTTCATCACTGGGTGCACTTGTTTTTCAGAAGCCTAAGGAGTGTTGATTGCTGTTGTATTGTCTAGTGTTTTTTTTTTCTTATAACGTTTAATGACATGCGAGTCAAATAAAAATGTGAAAATCATTTGCTGTGTTGGCTACAGATGGCTTTTCTTTGTCGGTCTAATTTTTTTTTTGTGCATTTCAGCATTTTGCCTTTTACAAAACTTTTTAAAAGTGCTCTCTAAAAAAAATATTTTTTTATGTTCCAATAATATGTTTTGCTATATTGGGTGAAAGTCTCTTCACATCCTGAATGCAAACAATTTAAAGTGATCTAAATATAAAAAATGGACTGTGGAAGTCTCAAGACCGTAAAATGTTTGTCCAATCATTGCATTCGGTCCAAATGCATTGATAGGATGTCTTACCTGCCTGCCAACATATATATATATATTACCAGACCAGCCAATGGCGAGAGTTTGGGGCATATATATATTATATATGAAGCGTTCAGATGCAAAAGCCTCTGTGCCGTCTTAAATTTTCTTCTAAAATTAGCATTTTTATCAGGCTCCTATGTTTATGTTCAGTAATTTTACTTCAATGGCAATGTATAGGTCATTTTCTATGCCATTAAAGTGAAATAACTGAACAATAATATAAGAGCCTGATACAAATTCTGATTTTAGAAGAAAATTTCAGAAGGCACTTAGAGGCTTTTGCATCTGAACTCTTCTCACACACACACACACACACTATATATATATATATAAATATATATATTAGTCGTTCTGCTAACTAGATGACACTAGCAGTGCAGAAATCTAGCTTTAATTCCTTATTACTTTTGCATGTAATAGATGAGTGATAACTTGAGTGTTTTATGTATAGCTTATGTTATGCAAATGCATGAGACATTTAATCAGTGTTGTTAATTTATTTATAGGTTAATTAACTGTCACCCGTCCCCTCTGTGGGACGCTTAAGTTTACTTCACTATATTACAATTAAATCCTAATCTACTCATGACAAACTATATATCGTTGGAAAGGTCTAAGACTCCTAAATTGATATTTACCACTGTTTTTTGTTAAAAATTATGTAGGAAAAGTAATAGATGAATATGACAAGAGTGCACCTCAAAAATCTACATCATAACAGGAGTTCTGACCTTTGTCACAAAAAGTCTTCTTCGCTGCCTTTTTCTCTGTCACACTTTAGAAATCATCAGAAATTATATATCAATTGAAAACTTAAAATCTCAAAATTCATCCTATGAAAACCATTTTAAAATCAGACATTGCATTACCATGAAAATGGTACATCAAAATCATATTACAAAATCTTTTCATTCATGAATTATAAAAATTTAAGCTTGGATAGTGCACTTTCACGTCTATGTTCAAAAATGTGAGTGACAATTAAGGGGTTAATCAAGGCTGCCTCTAGGATGACTTTGGTAATGTTCCGGTCACATTATCTGTCCGAGCTCATGTCATCTTAAATCTTGTCACGCTCCATCACTACCCTGTCCTCTTCACCTGAAAGATAAATAGTATATAATGTGTTTACGGTTTAAAATAGATCTGTTGCCTGAGGTTCCCTGTAAGAAGAATGTGGTTGAAATCGTTTACCTTTTTTATTTGTTTTTATTGTAACATCTGCTCAGTCATATTATTTAATTGAAAAAAAAAATGGGTTATAGTCATTCATTTTTGAACTTACATCCACTTACCATAATGCAATGCTATGGTACTTATCTAAAAATGTTAAAATTAAGTTTCAACCATGAGAATGCATTTGTGTAAGAAAATAAATCACAGCTGTGTTAGTTTCTTACATGAAAGACGTGCTTGAAAATAGATTAATAGCTTAAAATGTTTAATATTTAAGGTTAATTTAATTTTTAAATGGCATGTACGGACATTTTTCTCTAATGACTGAATATGATTGTTAACTACAATGACCATGATGCATTGCGCGCCACGCTCGTTTTGTTGTCAACAGATACGCCAGAGTTTAAAGGTCACAGAGCGACACCGGTTAGCGGACGACAGTCAATGAAGGTAAATCAGTCAGCTGTTCTGTGGTTCTCTGAAAATACATCATTAGTCACAGTTATTAACTCAGATATCATGCAATAAAACGGTGGCGGTTATTTTGTTATATGCTCTCTGTGTGTTACGCAAGCGCTTGTGTAACAAACATTGTTTGTGATGGGCTGACCGTGTCTTTCACTACACCGACTGATGTTATGAATGAAACCGCTTCACTAGTGCTTCGATGTCCTTTGTTTAAACTATGTAGTGGTGGGGTATTCATAAATTTGATAAATATCTAAATATTGCTTAGTTTTCATAACCATCTCACATGGTCAAAACCAATGACCCCACAACCTTGATACCACGCCCCCAATACTTTAACAGCAGCAAATTCATTTAATCAAAGTAATCAACACGTTATTAGTGATTACTATGTATTGTTTACTATTATTTTTGAAAATATCTTAGTATATCATTAATGGTTTGTGGTTTGCATACTGTGTGTGGGAAGGCATATGGCATGAGTCATTATGATAAATTAAATAATCAGTTATTAAAGTATAATATTGAGTGTGTTTTTTAAATTAGGCTGATGTTTTGAGTATATTTACTACAGGGGCAGATGCTCAGGGATGATGTTAATGGATCTCTGTGTTTTTGCAGCTCCTCACATGGCTGTTCGACTACTGAAGGTATCATCTGTCGCCACTGCAGTGTTGGCATCGTCAGGATTCTACTTGTACAGCAAAAATGTGGACTTCAATGATCTCAGCATCGTCAGATTTGGCAGGGCAGCTGCGACAGTAAATATGATTTTTTTTTTTCATTTAATGCTTTGAGTTCATTAAACTTTTAATCCCTTTGAAAACTTTTAAATATGAATTATTACTTTTATATTAAATAATTTATTAAATATTAAATGTATATTAAATACTTTTAAATACTCATGTGTTTGAATCACAGCAAGTAAATTACTTAAAAAAAATATCTAAAGTAAAATGCAAATACAGCATATTTTAAATGTATTGTCCTGTCCAGTGTTCAGATTTTTATTCACAGTCTTTTTTTCTTTTTCTCTGAAATGTACCATGGTAAAACCATTGTATCTTTTGCAGTACTCTGGAGTACCATGCTAGTTCCATAGTAAATAAACAATGTAATCATTTAGTTCCATAGTACTAAAATCATATTAAGATATGATTTTACCATCTGACACATCGCTGTCACGTGGTACGCAAGATCACTTTTATTTAAGAGTATTTAAAATGTTTTGATTTTCACAGTATGTTAGTGTTTTTGAGTGATAACTTGAATCGGTGAATCAGAGTTATGATGAATTGACTTAAAGAAATGAACAGTTTGATTTTTAAATAAATACTACTTTTATATCAATAAAATACTTTTTAAAACTATTGCGTTTGAGTCGCAGTGAGGCAAGTGAATTGCTTAAAAAAACATTTTTAAAAAATGCAAATACAGTGTATTTTAAATGTCTTGTTCTGTGTCCAGTGTGCAGATTTTTATTCACAGTTTTCTTTGTCTCTGAAATGAATGTTTTCAGACGGCTGTCATCAGTTATGACTACCTCACCACTCTCAGAGATGTACAGTATGGGACAGAGGAGTACTGGGCTGTCAAATCAAAGGTAAAACTTTTTGTCTTGATGGTGATAGGTTATATCTAGGAATATCTGCTGTGTGGACATTTTTCTTTATTTCGTTTTTTTGGGCTTTTGCACTTATTTTTTAGGAAAGTGGAGTGTAGCCAGAAAAGTAGGGGTCCCTGAGCTCTGACATGATCATTTTTCTTGAAAATCCTCATTTCAAGAAAGGAATATTGTGGTCCTGTAAAATAATTTTCGTAGCGATGAATGAGTACTTTTGCCATAGAGTACACTTAATATGTGCTGCTTCTATGATTTGCTGGGTTTGCTACCAAGAGATCCAGAAAAGGCCTGAACAATCATAACTTGCATTGTTTCAGGAATCACTATATGTATGGGTATATAATGATATAAGCAGTGTGCATTTCAGGAATATTTATTGTAATATTCCACTCACCCATAAGAATTTTTTATTGCAGGCTTCATGATTTTTAGTCATAACCTTACATTGATTTTTACTCCTATATATTGTGTGTGTTCATGCAGTCTTAAATTGCATGTAGTTTTAATAAGCAATCATATTTTATTAAATGTCATCCAAGCCAGCACAATCCTCAATCTAATATGATGGCATGTAAGTCAATAATCAACATGCAGTCTCATTATTGATGCATTGATCGTGCTTTCAAAACACACCATTAAATTAAAAATATCTTAAAACACCCTTAACAATCTGCCTTGCTGTTTGTAGGATCATAGCTGCAAATGCCAGGCAATAATTCAATAATAGGGGTGCCATTTCTACCCCTGTGTCTGAAGGCCATTTGAACAGCTCTGTCAGGTACAGTTAAACAGCTGGAGCAGGGAAAGGTTGCAGTCTCTTACCCGTGTTTGTGAGTCTGGACACTGATGGCAGCCGCTGGAGGGAAGCGCTGAACCCTGAAGAGCAGGGTCTGAGCCAGATGCACTCTCTGCCAGGCCTGGGTTCGGAGGATAGGGTACCGTTCTCTTTCCCCCTCGGGGCCCGCAGTCAAGCCTGGCTACACACTCTGATTAGAATTAATGTAGGCCCTTGATTTAATATAGAGGAGAGATTTGGCTTCTAATTATTCTCTCACTAGGCGATTCAGTTCACTGGTCTTAGGTTGTTTCGGATCATTCTTGCTTAGATTTTTCCCAGTTACTGTTTTTCTGCATTCTGGACAGTTGTACAAATGAACAGGTTTAAAAGTCTTTTAAATAGTGAACACCTAAACATCTTTGGGATGGGTGGGTGGGTGTTAATCTACTGTGATATTACCATGTTTTTTTTGGACATGATACTATAGTAATACCATGTGGTTCTGCAGATTTACCATAGCACAATATTTTTGGACATATGCCATAGTAAAAGCACTGTATATTTAGCATTTTCTTTGAGTACCATGACAAAACCATACTAATTGAATAGTGTAATCATTTAGTACCATAGTATTTATTTCAGTTAATTAATCTGACACATCACTGTAACGTGGCACGCAATATCACTTTTGTGTATGCATTTTAATAACTGGAGATGTTTCGTTTTTTTGAGTGATATTGTTGAATCAGGATTGACAGTTTGAACTGATTTGAAATTATTAAAACTTTTGTTGGGCGTTTTTTCCCACTTTTTAATAAATTATACCAGACGGATAACTTGTTATCTGTATTAATAAATACAAGCTACATTTTAATGCATAACCTCATAATCATGTTGCAGGTAATTGAATCATCAAAGTTTAGTGGATCAAGGTCCTGGCAAGTGTCCGAATTCATGTTCGTAATATACTAATTCAAATTATAGGGAACTAGAGAGTGGAATGAGACGTACAGTACTTGTAGTTTGGTATCACCACATTTGCACATTTTCATGTTTCATTACTAAAATTTGTGAGGGAGGAGGGTTTTTGGGAGGCAGTGGATGTTTTGCAGAAGGACGAGCATGTCTCATTGCTCCATGAGAACAGTGCAAGGGATCATGGGGGAGCTCCCAGGTGTTGCGGCTCTGTAATGGCCACAGCGTGTGACTCATGTAATGAGGGGCGTTCCACGCAGTTAACCATGCCTCTGCTCTCTGCAGACCAGACCACCTGCTCTTTGTGCCTACCAAGAGCTTTCTATCTCCGCCATTAAATCACAACTCACTTTTGTGTGACGTAATGATTGCTGAGATTCTAGACAGTTTTACTTTTTGCACTTTATAATAACCATGTTAACATGAATGTTAGTTTAATTTTTTTAAAAGAAATTAATACTTTTATTCAGCAAGAATACATTAAATGTATCAACTTTTAAACAGATAATGATAAGAAATGTTTTATCTGATTAAAATTATCTGTTTAAAACAGATAATGATAAGAAATGTTTCTCTAGGATCAATTCAGCATATTAGAAGGATCATGTGACACTAAAGACTGGTGTATTGGCTGTTGAAAAACCAACTTTGCCATCACATGAATTACATTTTAAAATATATTAAAATAGGAAATAGTTATTTTAAATAGAAATAATACTTCACAAAATATTTTTTTTTTATAATAAATAAAAAAACGGTATTTTTGATCAAATAAATACTTAAAGGGATAGTTCACCCAAAAATAAAAATTTGATGTTTATCTGCTTACCCCCAGGGCATCCAAGATGTAGGTGACTTTGTTTCTTCAGTAGAACACAAACAAAGATTTTTAACTCAAACCGTTGCAGTCTGTCAGTCATATAATGGAAGTGGATGGGAATCACAACTTTGAGAGTCAAAAAAACATACACAAACAAAACCAAATTAAACCCTGCGGCTCGTGACGATACATTGATGTGTAAAGACACAAAACGATCGGTCTGTGCAAGAAACTGAACTGTATTTATATCGTTTTTTTACCTCTGATTCACGCAATGTCCGAACTGTCCTGAGAGCGTTCGCGTCGTCTTCTTCAGCCTCCGCGTGACGTTTAAGGGGGTCTGAATACTTTCCGTACCCACTGTAAATACTGTTCAGTTTCTTGCACAGACCGATTGTTTTATGTCTTTACACATCAATGTATCGTCACGAGCCACAGGGTTTAATTTGGTTTTGTTTGTGTATGTTTTTTTGACTCTCAAAGCCGTGATTCCCATTCACTTCCATTATATGACTGAAAGACTGCAAAGGTTTGAGTTAAAAATCATCATATGTGTTCTACTGAAGAAACAAAGTCACCTACATCTTGGATGCCCTGGGGTAAGCAGATAAACATCAACTTTTCATTTTTTAGGTGAACTATCCCTTTAAGAGATGTCTTTAAAAAAATCCTACAGACCCCAAACCTTTGAATTGAAGTGTATTTTAAAGTGAAACAGCATATAAGTAGTGTTATATTGAGGATGTTACTTTTGTTGTTACAAAGATTTTGTCCATTTGAGTAGAATTGAGTAGATTGTGAAAAATTTTTTAATTGATGGGTTGAAAAATAGGGCTTGGTGACATCAGCTGAGGTTGTTACATTTTGATCAAGATTGATTCTATGCCACGTCGAACAGCTTATTAAACAGAATAGATCATTTAACCCGTTCAGTTGATCAGATCATTAAAGTACATTCAAATATGATCAGTTTTGCCAGCCAGGGCCCTGACTTAAACCCAATTGAGCATCTCTGGAGAGACCTAAAAATGGCTGTTCACCAACGTTTACCATCCAACCTGACCGAACTGGAGAGGATCTGCAAGGAGGGATGGCAGAGGATCCCCAAATCCAGGTGTGAACAACTTGTTGCATCTTTCCCAAAAAGACTCATGGCTGTATTAGATCAAAAGGGTGCTTCTACTAAATACTGAGCAAAGGGTCTGAATACTTAGGACCATGTGATATTTCAGTTTTTCTTTTTTAATAAATCTGCAAAAATGTCAACAATTCTGTGTTTTTCTGTCAAAATGGGGTGCTGTGTGTACATTAATGAGGAAAAAAAATTAACTTAAATGATTTTAGCAAATGGCTGCAATATAACAAAGAGTGAAACATTTAAGGGGGTCTGAATACTTTCCGTACCCACTGTAAATACTGTTCAGTTTCTTGCACAGACCGATTGTTTTATGTCTTTACACATCAATGTATCGTCACGAGCCACAGGGTTTAATTTGGTTTTGTTTGTGTATGTTTTTTTGACTCTCAAAGCCGTGATTCCCATTCACTTCCATTATATGACTGAAAGACTGCAAAGGTTTGAGTTAAAAATCATCATATGTGTTCTACTGAAGAAACAAAGTCACTTACATCTTGGATGCCGTGGGGTAAGCAGATAAACATCAACTTTTCATTTTTTAGGTGAACTATCCCTTTAAGAGATGTCTTTAAAAAATCCTACAGACCCCAAACCTTTGAATTGAAGTGTATTTTAAAGTGAAACAGCATATAAGTAGTGTTATATTGAGGATGTTACTTTTGTTGTTACAAAGATTTTGTCCATTTGAGTAGAATTGAGTAGATTGTGAAAATTTTTTTAATTGATGGGTTGAAAAATAGGGCTTGGTGACATCAGCTGAGGTTGTTACATTTTGATCAAGATGGATTCTATGCCATGTCGAACAGCTCATTAAACAGAATAGATCATTTAACCCGTTCAGTTGATCAGATCATTAAAGTACATTCAAATATGATCAGTTTTGTTTAGAATGTTTATATCAGGGCCAACAATTGATTTTAATGTATTTTATTGTGACAAATGGGTAAAGTATTGAATAGATGAAAAGTGGCTTAAAAATTGAATATTTAGTTTGAGTTATTTCCATATCATTCAGCGTAAGTCTATATGCTGACAGTCTACAGCAATCAGTTTGGTCTTTTAAAAATGCGCTTTAACGGATGTTGTGACCATTCAGTCCATATTATTATTATTATTATTTATTTACACTTTGCAGTTGGAGTTTAAAATGACTACCAGCAGCAGTTATAGTACCTAAACCACAAAACTGAATGTGAATCTGGAAACTAGAGCCACCTCCCTCCCCTCCTAGTCTCTCAAAATCTATCATGTAGAAACTGCAGGATATCACAGCGAGACAAGCTGCTCTCTGGCCTGCTTTGATTACGGCACATGGACGCCCACCGTTTTAGACGACAACACCAGTGGCACGCAGAGCTGTAGTGATGCTGAATAATGCATGCACTCAAAGTTGGAGGGCAGGTGTACCAGGCGCTGCCGCTGTCAGGCGGGCATCGGAGCACAAACGAATGTAATCTGTTTTCCCTGGTGCTTAGAGGCTATGCTGTAAAATGCACTTTTTCTACCCACTGCTCAGAAAATAGTCTAGAATAGTCTACTCTGATCTCCTACCCTGTGTGGGGTCTTTTTTGAGGAGAGGATATGTGTCCTATCGTGGCTGACCGATCACCCTCTGAACAGTCTGAGGAGATGATGTGAATCATTGTGTCAATATCACAGATGTGAAATGAGTCAGAATCCACTTTGTAAATGAGTGGTTCTGAACTGGTGTGTCATGACCCATTTTGGGATAAAACTATACTGAAAGCAAATAATAAAATAAAAAAAATGCAGTTAAACATATAATCTTGCATCATAGCTAAATATATAGACATGAACTTTTAATGTTTGATTTTTAATTTTGAGTTGATTTGTTGTTTACGAACCAGATTTGATGATAGCAACCAGAAAGCTACAGTACAAAAAGCTGTTAAATTTTGCTTTGCATATTTGCATTGCTTTTGCTTTAATTTCTGTAATTGGTCAATCAGTTAAATTGTTGAATCAGATTATTTCTCCTATAAACATTGTGTTGAGACATTAGGGATGCCCGATATTGGATTTTTGCCGATATCCGGTTTGCTGATATTTTTCAACTCATTTTGGCCGATAGCAGATGCAGATACCGATATATTTCCAGTTTTTTGGAAACAACACCAAATCTCCTGTGCAGAGATTATAAGCAAATTATTCTTAATTTTGGTTCGTTTTTTTACTTGTTAGAATTAAATAAACAACAATGAAGTTTTGTTATAACGACAGTACATTGAAAGCTTTGGAAATAACTATAATTCAATCACTGCATTTTTTCCCCCAGACAGATGCAGTGGTACCCAATTCCGATAATGTTCCGATAATATCGTGCATCCCTATAATATATAAATTAGTGCTGTCAAAAGATTAATCGTGATTAATCGCATCCAAAATAAAAGTTTTTGTTCACATAATATATGTGTGTGTACTGTGCATATTTATTATGTATATATAAATACAAACATATGCATGTATATATTTAAGAAAAATATGTAATTTTTATATATTTATATATAATATAAATTATATGAAAATAAATATATAAGTAAATACATGTAAATATTTTCAAAATATACTGTATGTGTGTGTCTTTATATATACATAATAAATATACACAGTACACACACATATATTTAGTAAACAAAAACTTTTATTTTGGATGCGATTAATCGTTTGACAGCACTAATATAAATATATTTTTCTTCCCATTTAGATGTTTTCTGAGGGCCCATAATGGGCCCCTGCCCCCTGGCTGTGGTATTATGGCCTGGTTTATATCATTGCCAGCTGTTAAATCTAGATTTTTTTAGTGGTCTATTTGGCAAAAGGCAGATCACTATCCTTAAACCTGCTGTAAAGGTATCCAAGGATGTTTTCAGTCGACTGTGCGATTTTTCACTTATTTAAGGATGACTGAACATCATCCTCCATTCCCCAGAGAGTTTGTCTGAACGATATGTAGTCACTGTTTGTTTATATGTTAATTTTCTGTTGTTGTTGGTATTTTGTTTGTGTATGTGCGTCTTTGCATTTTCACTTGTACGTTTGTTTATGTGTGTATAAGTGTGATAGTTTGCAGAGGTCTCAAAGTCCTTGACCAGCCCTCACGGAGCATTTGCACAGCAGATTAGACTTCAGCGAGGGCTTATTCCACACGACTTCTCCCAGAGAAGCCGGAACGCCCTCCTCATGACCCTCCTGCTGAAGCGGAGCGCTACCGGGGTCTGAGAGACTGATTACAGGGTTAGAGCAGCTATAGCTCACAGAAACAGAAAGGACATTGGTGGAGATTTTCTGTCATTGTCATCATGTTATCTTTGCTAAAGACTACATTGATAAGGTTACTGCAACAGTTAGTTCTCAAACCTGATCTCCAGCTGGGTCCAGTTACTCACAAAAAGCAGGATGTTGGGGGGTGTGCTTTAGACCGGACACAGTGATCTATCCTTGAACGTTCAAAAAACCTCAGAAGTGGCACCCCATTGATGTAGCTGCGCTGTAGCCGAGACTTCCTGATTCTGGTGAGGTGCAAGAAAGAGGATTGACAGTAATCAGATTGTGGGAAAAATGGAATTTGGATTGAGTTTGGCTTGGCTCATTCTTTTAAGGGAAAACACTCGCATGCTGATTTGAAAAAGCAGTCTTTTCCCACTTCCCTTCTTTTCACTTTCACTCTAGAACCGTTCCCTTCCTCCTTGTCTAAATGATTAATCTGCTCCTCGCACAGGTTGTTGTTCCAAGTAAGTCAGCGTCTTGGCTTGTAGTATTGGAGAGAAAAACAAGCCTGCAGTGTTTGTTGGCAGAGACCTTAACAAAATCAGAAACAGCCACTCTAACAGAATGTGGCCGAGGTGCTATAATAATGTTTTTCTTCTCCTGAAGGAGTGAACGGTTTCTGGCGAGTCCATAAATGTGATTCTTTGCGCTTCAGTTTAACCAAACAGTTTTATGCAACGTGTGTGTTTGTGTTATTGACAAGGCCACCTGTTACGCCATGTTTTAATCCACAAGTCTCTCTGCTCTACCACCAACCTGGACTGCCATGTTAATCGCGATGATGTAATAGATCACAGGCGTGTAGGAAAGCACCTATCATACGGGGGCCGGTAATGAAATGCTGGCTGTATAACTGGATGATTAATGTGCAGGTGCTCGCTGAAGGTCATCTCAGATTTTCGCCTTCGGATTATCATTAGCTCAGGCGTGCTCTTAGACGTCTAATTCATCATCGTTTTTTAGGTTGCACCGATACTGTATTTTCATCACAGCCAGGAAGATGAGCTGCTGTAGACATGCAAATGAGCCAGGGTTTGAAGTTAGCATAAAATTGATTTTGTAAACACTGATGGTCTTGATTTCCTCTTTGATTTAGCTTGAAATTGTGACGTGCACTTCCATCGACTTGGTTAGTTGTCATTAAAGCTCACTTGAGGATGGGAAGACCTGTTTCCGTGCTTGATGCATTAAAGTAATTAATCGGTGGCATCTTCCATTTGTCGCAAACATCTGCATCAGAGGACGGTAGTAACAAAGGTTTTTGGGCAGTTCATTATGAACAGTTTTAGAAAGTATCTTGCAAAGTGCAACAGGTGCCATTCATCATCTCCAGATCTGAACTAATGAAATAACTTCTGGGAAATAGAGAAAAAATGAAGGATGCAGAAGTGGATTGCACACATGGAGGAACAATGCTGTGCTCATCAGTTCATAGGTTTGCTGCAGCCGGGAAAACTGAACATATGGATGAGCCATATATTCAATTCCCTAGATCTGAGTGAAAACCCCAGGTTGTTGTCGCCTTTTTAGTAACTTCATTTCTGCCCTTTATGAAAGTTAGAAGGACTAGTAAGTTTGGAAACTGCTGACTGGAATAAATGTACTGTAGATTAAATTGTTAACAATATATTATCAGCTTGCTTGTGCTTGCTTTAACCTTGAAAATGTAAGATGCTGAAGAAATACATTGTGGACCCGTAGCCTAGAAGTTCAACTTCTCCATGGTTTTTTAGCATTGGTGCCTATGCAAATGATTAGGGCCCTATCATACACCTTAGGGGTGCAACGGTTCTCGGTAAAAAAATCGAACCGTACCATTCTCCACACATGGTTCGGCATGCACTAGGACCGCTGTTTAACTTAAATCTGACAATGCATCTGTAATGTGGTTTGTTAGAGTTCGGCTAATGCATGTTTCTGCTGATGAATACAAATTCTGGCTTCCCAATACATTACAACAAGAGCTATGAGAGAGAAAAAAACAAGACGTGGACAACCCAGTCACTCTTTGTTCAATGCGAGTACTGTATGTTGGAATAACTGTCATTCATCACGTGTTGATAGCGCAGGTGAGACCTGAACAGCACACGTTGCTATCTGTGTTTAAACTGAACTCATTTAAGCCTGGCCAGTTTAAATATTAAATAGCCAGAAGACGCAAACTCGCGCACGCAGTGAGAAGATCTGTGTGTGCGCTCATCCGAAGTGCGTGAACCCACGTCTCCAAACGCATGCAAATATTAAGCTCTTTGAAGTATTGTGCTTGAATGGACGTATCCTAGCAGACATAGTCGGCTGAACATACAGTATCAGTGCATTCTCTTAAAGTGTCAGCACTTTCTTAATGTTAATCAAACAGCAACAACACGGAAATCACTCACTGCTCTTGATTGAATACTGTAGCTTTTGTAACTTTAATAAGGATTAATCTTTAATTTATACAGTCAAATATGCAATGTTATTTTACATTTGATTACTTTATTCAATTTCTGTACCTAAAAACTAATGTTAGACCTACCTAAAAAAACCTGAAAAGCACTGTTTATTTTATTTGTATCTTTGCGCTATTGTATTTATTTGTGCTGTTGCTTGTAGTTAGATTATTTGTTATCTTCATTATTTTTATTTGACAATATAGTTTTTTACCTAAACATAGCACATACCGAACCGTACTGAAACCGTGACTCTAAAACCGTGATACAAAACCGTTGCACCCCTAATACACCTGGCGCAATGCGGCGCCAGGCGCGACGCAAGTATTTTTTACTAGTTTCAGCCCGACACCGTTGTAATTTTCACGTCCTGCACCACTTTGTTTAAATAGCAAATGCATTTGCATCCATTTGTGCACCCATGGGCGTGCTGGTCTGAAAACGAGGTATGTTCAGGCGCATTGCTGGCGTGTTGCTATTTTGAAGCAACTGAAATGGACTGCGCCATTGACCAACAAAAACCTGGTCTAAAGTCTGGCGCAATATTTTTCTTTGTTATTTAAAGAGCACGTTAGTATTATTACACACACAGGTACGCGCAGCAGCACACAAACATTTTTAAAAATGAAAAATTTAATTCCACCATGTAAATAGCGAATCTGCCATGGCGCGAGCGCAAATGGCTTTTAAAGGGAATGGGAGATGAGACTCTGATTGGTTTATAGCACGTTACGCCCAAAACACACCCATTACTCATTAAAAGAATAGGGACAACACTTTTAGACAATGTGCCGGATGCGCTGACCATTTTTCCCATCCTTAAACTAGCAAAAGTGGATTCGGACACGCCCTAAACGCAATTGCGCCGTGTGCTTTAGACCATGCGCTTAGATCGTTAAAATAGGGCCCTTAGCTTGAATCTGACCTGCGTTGTTTTCCAATCCTGTTTCTTTTCTCTCTCTGGGTTCATCATCTGTCCTCTAGCTTTAGTAACATTCAGTTCCAGAAGTAAAAATCCCATTCATTTTCCTCTTAGAGAATTTTATTTTTCTTATTTTTTTTAGCAATAATGTTTAAAAGTTTTCCAAATTTTGCAAAAATCTTTGCAAAATTTGCTAAAACTAAGGGCAGTCCACCAATCAGAGAAGTCTGTTATAACAGTGACGTCTCTACGGTATTGGAATTCATATATTTTATTATTTTATACTTGTAAAAGTTTTCTAAATTAAGTTTTATATGTTAATTTATCGTTTTAATATTAAAAATAAAATGAATATAGATAATATGCATAACTTAGATAATATATATAGATAATTTTATATTTTACCATTGTTTATTTGATAACACCCTTTGCACTGCTTTATAAGATTGTATTTTATTCAGTTATAAGAGACATTAAAATACAGTCGTGTAATTTTTGTCAGTATGTTTTTTGTGTGCTTCCAATCAAAGTTTGTGATGCGAGTCATCTTTGTTTGTTTTTTTTCTTTCTTTTTTTCAGTTGATCAGTTAATGGAATTTCTATTTATTCATTTATTTTGGAGAAAAACATGTCTTTATTAAAACAAATTATGGAATCCCTATGGTGAATATTAATGGAAAAAATACTGAATAAATGACTTGGAAAAAAAACAATTGTCTCTTTCTTATCTCTTCAGAGGCTAATGCCAAAGAAAATGATCAGTTGAAGAAAGAAAAGAAAGTCATATGTGCTGAACACCGTTGGTGTGGTGAAATACTGGCTAGTATAAAAGATCAAACGTTTTCAAGTTATGTAACAATGCTAGGCTAAAATCAAAGCCACGTCTTTTGAAATGTAAATTAGCCTGTGAATTACAAATTTCCGTTTTCTTTAAAGTAAGATATATTTGGCGTACAAAGTGTGTTTTCCTGAGGCTTAATACCTATAAGCTAATAAAAACTCTTAGCTCTGCGCATATATGGATGTGCTCTAGCAGACCTCATGTTTTCCAGAGATAATTGTTCTGCTAACTCTGCTGACTGAGATAGAACAGGACACAGCAGACAGGAAAACATAAAGGCTAATGCGATGCTTATCGTGGCACGATTATGCAATCCTAAACACTTTCCCAGTCTGAGGGACTGCTGCTAAGGGAATTGAGTCTCCTTAGCTATTAGCATATCATTAAAGAGAATGTGAGCAGCTGATTTGGAAATTAAATGTAGCTTACTTAGCCCTAATGAATAATGCATATCAGATCATCATGGACATGCTGACAAGTGCAAGCGTTATAGGAGGAGACATGGGAGGGGTTGCAATGTCAGAGAGGACGGACTAAAGGAACTGAATTAAAGGCTTAGTTAACTATTCGATTCCACTTTTATGACCACATCTTTAGTTTGCTGAAATAGAAGAGAAGCCAGTCGTTTCAAAAGCTTTATGACGTGGAAAGTTGATTTTAGCGTAACAGTTGAAGGATGGTGTGGCACAGTGAATCCTGAATAGTAAGTAAATAGTAGGTTTGCTGGTTTGAACCCCACATGTAGCAAATCGTGAAAAGGGCCAAATGAAATCTGGTTTAATTAATTAATTAATTAATTTTTTGCAAATTCCGTTATTTTTCCTAAAATGCAGTGCTTTCCTGTATTCTGTTTTAATGTAGGCTATGAATTAAATTTAAATCAAAAAGGATGTCTAAAAAGTTGAATTCATAACACTTTATAGAAACAGCCTTTGTGAACAGACACATTATAGGCTACTCTGCAGGTTCAGGAAACAGTCCTCCATAAAATGCGCTGCACACATCTGAATATTTGGATTGAACTGTTCTGGAACAGTGTTGTAAACACAACTTAACCACTGATTTCTAGTTTTTGCTTTCACAACGAAACACACAGCGTCACACACGGCGGGCTTAACTGAGCGGTGGCCGGCGGGCTTGCGGCAACCACATGTAACGACCCCAGGCTGGACTCCGCTTCGTCCACGGTGAAAGTGGATCCGGTGATCCACAGCGTGAAGTTGATGTATTTCTTCAGCGACCAGCACTCTAGGCATGACGAAGCGGATATCGTCCTCTTTTGGAAGGCCAAACAAAGTAGTTTCGCTTTCACAACGAAACACACAGCATCTCCACAACATGGTGGCGGTGGCAACAACAATACTACAACGAGAATAAAAGTTACGCATTCTTTCTTTGCATGAACATTTGGGCAGTGTTATGCAAGTCTTCCCACACAGTGACGTAGACATGTGGGGGCGTGTTTAAAAGAGGCGTTTTAGGAGGGCGTGGACAAGTCTTAACTTTTAAATAGAATATCTCTTTGGGTTTGAGACTTTAGTCTTTGCAACTTTAGGGATCTTATCTATGCACAAACAGCTTGTAACACTCCAAAGAGACAGGAAAATTTGAAATAGCATCATATGACCCCTTTAACAATTTTGTAATTTATTTTGTAACAATATTAGTGATGTATGAAATGTTTAATACAAATCAATTAAAAAATGATGGTAATCAAATGAATAAGTAAAACTTTAATCTTTTAAAAATAAGGTAATTCATCTTTTAAAATATTATCAAATTAAATTTGAACAATTTCTGTATTTTTTGGCAAAGTGCTGCACAATAGAGGTTTAAATTAAAACATGTTAGAAAAATTGGTTGATTTTGTATGATGTTTATTTATTATTGTTTTAATAAACTGTATTATTATTATTATTATTATTACTTAGTAAAATACTACTGTACAATAGTAATATATTTCAATCATAATTTCTTCTTTTTAAACCGGACCTTTAATTTGGCAGATTGTAGTGAAGACCTTTGAGTTTCTGTGTGTATATGTAACAATACATTCATAGTTCATAGTGAGATGGCAGATGCTGCAAACACCATAAGCTGGCAGACCTCATGCTTGAGTTTGTGTAGTAGACAAAACTGTGCCGATCATTCACACAGAGACACACAAAACATGCAAACTAAATTTCATTTTTATAACTGGATTCCATCCGTGTTTTCAGCATTGCAGAAATCATAGGCCCTTACCTGAACCATCATCATTGTGTTCTTGAGTAAGGCACTTAATCCCAGGTTGCTTCAAGGGGGACTGTTACTTTGGATAAAGGTGTGTCCTAAATGGCTTCCTACTTCCGACTAGGAGTTTTTCCAGGGCGCTGCGTAATGGAATCCGTTTTCCCCAATGCCACTCAACTCTTAAGAGTGCAAATCAAAAAGCAAGCTAAAATGGCTTCATCAAAGAAGACAAAGTGGTTAAAAATACAAAACAACAGCCAGAGTGCCAGATGTAGGCTGGAAAAAAGCAGAATCAGTTGTAATGGGGGTGCCAAATGTGCTGTCAATAAAAGGGAGTGCACACCAGATGGACACTCGTGTGAAAATAGCTGCACTTTGAGTAAGACTGAGTCAAAGTGCTATGAGTTTTATTTATTTTTAAATTCTTACTCCAAATTTTGCGTCACAGGGCCACAGATTTCATGCGTGTTTATTTCTCCCAGGCTACATCATGACTAAGTAATGAGCAGAACAATATAACACTTGCAAATTAATGCTTTCTATTTTAATTCTTAGTTAATTCCAGTGGAATCTCAACAAATATATTTAATTTCACCCCTGTTGTCTACAGCCACAGGGTAAGAGCTTACCCAGTCTTACGTAGGCCATGTTTCATGTTCCAGCAACCAATTAGCTTGCACTTTGCCTGTTAGTTGTAAACAAATAATCTAAACAACCTTTTTCAACTATAAAGAACCTTTTGTGCAGTGGAACGGTTTTGTGGCTGTTAAAAGGTATAAGGTTATAAGTTTATAAGTACAAGACATCTTGCTCACAATCTAATAAAAAGAGATTACAGAGCACAAAACATCTTATCTCGCAGTTGAAGTACCTGTGCAGCAAAAAGAGAAACTTACATAACCTTGAAAGACTTCTCAAAACAGACTCAGATAATTTTAAAAATGGTTTAAGAACTATTTGCTGAAAAGTTCTTAATTATTGTTGTTGTTGTTTTATTATTATTTTTATAAGTTTAATAGTATTAGGCCATATATACCAGTTTAGATGGTTTTAAATAAATGCCTCAATTTTGGCATTATCATGGTCTTAGTTTTTTTTTAGTCTTCATTAAGAATCATGATGTATCTCATCTGATTATTTAAAAAGATATTGTCTACTTAAAAAGTAGCAGTGTTTTTAAATGGATGATGTTTTAACTACTTTTTGTCACTGTTTTTGGTTCAGATTTATAGATTTTTTTTATTTTATTTGAATGCTGTCACTAAAATGTCTTTCATTTTTGAGCTAGATAAGTTCTCTAATTGCATAATTTAATTGTGTATTTATATTTATGCAATTGGCAGATGCTTTTATCCAGAGTGACTTGTATTGCATTCAAGGTTTACTTTTTAAATCAGTTCATGTGTTCCCTGGGAATTGAACCCACAACCTTTGCATTGCTAGAGCCATACTCTGCTGTATATATTATTTATATTTGTTCTGAACATGTATTTCTGTTTTGACTCCATGGAGCTGGGTTGTGTTGAAGGGAGGAATTAAAATAGAAGGCATTCATTTGTAAGTGTCGTATTGTTCTACTCATTACTTAGTCATGATGTAGCCTGGGTGAAATAAACATGCACAAAATCTGTGGACCTGTGACGTGTGACGCAAGAATTTAAAAATAAAAAGCACTTTTATATATATTGCCCTGTTATATGACTTCAGTGTTTTGTTGGTTGATTGTTGTGCAGGTAACTACTTTTTAGCTTGACTATAGTTGAACTGCTTTAGCTTCAGAGTTGCTG
Organism: Sinocyclocheilus grahami; assembly: GCF_001515645.1. Taxonomy (NCBI): domain Eukaryota; kingdom Metazoa; phylum Chordata; class Actinopteri; order Cypriniformes; family Cyprinidae; genus Sinocyclocheilus; species Sinocyclocheilus grahami. The sequence goes on along the minus strand of NW_015505280.1, from coordinate 790,296 downwards.
CCCCATCACTGACCATGCCAGGTTTATCTTAGCCATATCTACATAGACTTCAGATGGGTTTTGCTGGTCAGGAACTCTCCCTGGAGTAACTGCATAGAACGATCTGCCTAGATTACCATTATGGGCACATGGTAACAAATTGGCGTCCTTGTACTTAGTGACAAGCATGAGATTCGGGCAGATGATGTGTTCAATAGTGCTACAAATGATCTAGCCGGGTATCAGATAATATGGGAGCTGATGGCTGCTGCCGGGGGGAGAGCAGTGCATTTCATTATGACTGTGCCGCCATCAGATGCTGATTCACTGTCAGGAAATGGTGGAGAGCGTGCCAAAAGTCACACAGATGTTGCATTGTACTCATCTTTTCAAAATGAATCCAACAAGCTGGCGGTGAGAGAATGTGTCCATGGATTGAGGACAAACAGTGTTAATTTTAGGAGTTTCTCAGCTCTGCCATTAAGGGTGAAGGAATTGTAAACATATTTAAGGCTGTATTCACATCGTCTGATTCTCGTTACCACTGGAATGTATCATGCAAATGCATCCGCTGAGGATTCGAGGAATGGAGAGTTTATGGGAGCCCAGAGAGATAACTTTATGAAGTTGCATTGAAGATTTTTAAATTATTAAATGGATTATGCTAGATTGGCCACACATATCAAATTCTACTGTGGTTAGGCAAGTATTTGAGTCCTTGCACATTAATGCACATCTTATGTTGATTTAGGATTTATGTATATAAACAGTAAAATATATATTTGTGTGTGTATATATATATATATATATATAAAACAGTTCGTTCTGGTTCACAAATCTGATTGGTTGAGAACCGTGTGATATTGTACTGGTATTGCTACATGAACGCTCTTTCACCATTTGTATCACTTCGCTTCCCGTATTTCTCACAGCGAGTGTCATGGCGGACACTCAAATCCACTAAAATTAAAAAATAATACTGTTTTTGTGTCAAGGAATGTAGTTTAAAAATTTTTTAGGTGAGAATGTTTAGACTTCAAATATGCGGTTTGTTAATAAAGATAACGTCTATTTGAAAATTTGCATCGACGTTTTCGGAGATGTGAGCTCCATGGCGTCAGCAGACGTTCAGCGCTCATGAACCCGCCGAGAGCAGCCTCACCTCATACAGATCTTCTGGAATTTGCCGCTGGCTCTGATGTCTCTATAGTGGTTAAACATGAGATATAATTTGTTTTGTGTAATTGTATGGGCAGTCTTTGGTCTCATTAATCTATTATTTGTTCCAGAGCAAATAGTTTTGGCTGAGGGCAAACTCTCATCATGTTAAATTTTATGTAACTTTAATGCTGTATATCAGAGCGCCGCCTTTGTACTTTTGACTGAATTGTCTAGGAACTTTTATGATGGCTGTTGTTGTTGTTTATTATTCAACAAATACTATTTTATATTCATAGTAGTATTTAGTATTGGGAAACTGTGTGTGTCTGTGTTCGTGATGGTGATTTTTGTGACATTGTTCCGCCATTAGATGGCGACAAGAGACTGTTTTATGAATCAGCAGTAAAGACTTTTATATTGAAAGAGATTTATACTTTTATACTGAAATGGAAGTTATTTTTACTTTTAATAACAGCTTGTAAGACGCCGTTAACAAATGCACTGATCAGCGCTGTCATCGGAAATCACCCTTAAGAGATGAAAGGACTGTAGGACAAAGATATCGCTTTCCAGACGTTCAGACCAATGTATTACTGTGAATCTGAGATTGAGCTGAAGAATGAATGCTGTATCAGATGCAGGTAATCACACTCGCTTAGTCAATCTCTCTCTCATAATGCTCTACATATGAAGAGTTAATTTGCAAAAACCGATAAACGCCACTTTAAAAAAATAAATTAGCTGATTGCCATGCATTATTCTCCACATATAGCGTGATCTGAACGCTAAACACGTTTTGTCAAAAAAGCCAGTTTTGTCCCCTTTCAAAGCATCATGAGTTCACGTTTTACTGCAGAAGCCAACAAGCGCCCTTGTTGTTTTTGAACAGAAGCCGATAAGTCAATTTTAGTGAATCAGCGCACTGTATATATGCTTCTCAATCGGGCTCAAACTGATAAGCAATATAGAGGATGCCATTGTTTACAATACAACCAGAGCACATGCCGCTGAGGTGAGGGGCGGGACGTTCAGACATGCACTAGAGGTGGTTTAGCCAATCACAACACACTGGACTAGCTAACCAATCAGAGCCCATCGCCCATTTCTGAGGGAGGGGCTTCATAAAAGAAGGAAATAATCAGCGCTTTTCTCAGAGAAGGGACAGAGCGGTGTGGAATAAAGGTAAATTATGTGAAAATAATGCGTTTTTAAAAAAATGAAGCATTAACACATGTCAGACTGCATCCCATAAACACAATCAAGCCTAGAAAAAAAACAGTGAACAACCCCTTTAAATATATATATATAATGAATTACGAGCAGAAGGGATACTAGCCAGTTCCTATACCTACAGTTTCAACCTTTTCCTCCTTTAAAGTACTGTGTAACCTGTAGACTTGTTGTATAATTCTGTATTACATAACAGCGCATTTATGGATGTACCATAATGAAACATTGCTTTTCAGTGTCTAATGTTCACTATGGTGTGTTATGAATGCATAGAGCACAATTCCAGTCTATGAAGGTATAAACATTGGGAGACTGAGATGCTGCTAAACACGTTTTGTCAAAAAAGCCAGTTTTGTCCCCTTTCAAAGCATCATGAGTTCACGTTTTACTGCAGAAGCCAACAAGCGCCCTTGTTGTTTTTGAACAGAAGCCGATAAGTCAATTTTTGTGAATCAGCGCACTGTATATATGCTTCTCAATCAGGCTCAAACTGATAAGCAATATAGAGGATGCCATTGTTTACAATACAACCAGAGCACATGCCGCTGAGGTGAGGGGCGGGACGTTCAGACATGCACTAGAGGTGGTTTAGCCAATCACAACACACTGGACTAGCTAACCAATCAGAGCCCATCGCCCATTTCTGAGGGAGGGGCTTCATAAAAGAAGGAAATAATCAGCGCTTTTCTCAGAGAAGGGACAGAGCGGTGTGGAATAAAGGTAAATTATGTGAAAAATAATGCGTTTTTAAAAAAATGAAGCATTAACACATGTCAGACTGCATCCCATAAACACAATCAAGCCTAGAAAAAAAACAGTGAACAACCCCTTTAAATATATATATATAATGAATTACGAGCAGAAGGGATACTAGCCAGTTCCTATACCTACAGTTTCAACCTTTTCCTCCTTTAAAGTACTGTGTAACCTGTAGACTTGTTGTATAATTCTGTATTACATAACAGCGCATTTATGGATGTACCATAATGAAACATTGCTTTTCAGTGTCTAATGTTCACTATGGTGTGTTATGAATGCATAGAGCACAATTCCAGTCTATGAAGGTATAAACATTGGGAGACTGAGATGCTGAAGTGCATTAGTTTGGCTACCTTGCTATTTGATCAGTTAATTTTGCATGATATATAAATTGCTTATCTGAATTTAGACTTATTTATCTTAGGCCTTTTTATATTGAGTCAGGGAGGCACTTAAAATATGTGTTTTTGGATTTTGTATAATTTGGATTGTAATTAACATTGCATGCACTAGATGGCAGCACTGGCTAAAAGCCCTGTGCTGTCACATTGGTGTGTGGAGTTTGTCTTTGCTATGCAAGTATGTTGAAAGTGTGAAAAGAACAAACACTTCTGAGGGGCATATGTAAATATGGGTATACATAACCTAAGTCCATCAAGGCTTTCTCACAGTGGCATTCTGGGGGGGAAAAAAGTTGGAATCCCCCCGGGAATATGATGGGAGAAATTGAGGCATTTAACATTTTCATTCAATCACGGCCAGAGTCTGTAGGAATGCTGACAGCCCCAATTCAAGCAACCCACATAAATGCTTAATTTTTCTGTCATGTTCACTATGCTGTCAGTCTAAGCTTGAGGTTTGGCAGCGTGCTTTGGAAACACAACTGCTGCAGAAAGCTGTAGCCCTCCCAATACAGAGCTAAAAATGAATCTCATATTCAATAACTAATTGGTTTTATTACCCTCCATACACTCAATAATTGAAAAAAACAAACAAAAAAAACACTGAGTGCTAATATGTACTCTCTTAATTTCCCCCTAATTCCATTCCTGTGCCTCTTGCATTTTAAGCATGAATATTGACTCGAGTGTGTCTCAGGACAGCATATAAGGGCTGGGTGGGATATTGACCATATAATTATAGTTATAGGCAGTTGTTAGATTAGGTGCCATATTTAATTTGGCGTGAATAAAAACTAGTCAGTGAAGGGTAGAAATACCGTCTGTTCAATGTCAAATTGTTGTATATCTGGGTAATGATTGTTCAGCTGAAAAAAATTTCCATTAAATAAGTTCACATATTGATTTTGTAAATTGTACATGAAATCGTTCTTAGATGCACTTTTGTTTTGCATTCAATGGAAAGAGGACAACTTGCATACAAATACTTCTATGAATTCTTTTTAGTAAATGGAGCCCTAAAAAAGATATAGATGTATATAGGTCCAACCTCGTTTTCGTTTGTCTGTTTGAACAGAAATAACAATTATTTATTTTTGTGAGTGGTATGGAGTGTTTTATCGATATTTGAAGAACTGTACAACTATACATATCTCTCTCACGCTCTCTCTCTCTCTCTCTCTCTCTCTCTCTCTCTCTCTCTCTCTATATATACAGTGGTGTATATATATATAATTAAAATGTTATTTTTTTATTTTGATCCCTCAACTGTAAATGAAGTATGAACGTTGACTGTGATTATTAGATTGTAGTAAACAACCTTTTGAACAGTCTCTCAAATCCTTATTTTCCTTTATGTTGTATAAAAATGGCATGTACTCTGTCTGTTTATGGTCTGATGGTTTTTGTTGTTTGCTGTGCAAGATTTTATTGCTCTGAACATCCTGGAAGCTGCTGTGCATGACAGTTGAATCCATGACTATCATCTCGTAATGTCAGTGAACAATGTCCAAAAACTGACTGAAATGTGACCAACACTTTTGTACATCATAATCGTTACATACAGATTCTTAGAAATTATTCATTTTTTTCCCCCTGTTAATATTCTTGTTAACTGTGTGAACTATTAGCCTGATGCATAATAACACAGAAGATTGAGGGATGGCGTGTATCAGTGTGTGTGTTTGTGTGTGGTGGTAAATTTCAAGGTCTGGTGGGTATTCATAGAGGTGACAGACTGCTGAAGAACCCCACAGATGCTCAGCACCCTGATATCTGCTGCTTCCTGCTTCAGCAGCCCCTCAAGATACCCAGCTCTACCCTTACAACTCAACCACAGCCAAACACTCTCACTCTTATCATCACCTGCTACTGTCCTGGATTTTGAAGATCCTCAAGCCAGTTCATTGCTCTAGAACGTGAGCTGAGGATCATGTCCTGTAGGGCTGTGAAGTGTTGGCAGAAACATTGAACATATGAGTGAATCTCACAAAGCATGTCCAGGTCAGAATTCATCCTAGAATCAAAAGGGGAAAAATACACTACCTTTCAAAAGTTTGGTGTTGGCGAGATTTAAAAAAATGTCACTTGATCAAAAATAGTATTGTAAAACATTATTATGATTAAAAAACATACATATTAAAAAAAATTAAATACATTTTAATACATTTTCACACATAATTTCTTACTGAGATGCAAAGCTGAATTTTCAGCAAAAAAGTCTTCAGTGTCACATGATCATTCAGAATTCATTCTAGCCCTGCCTTTGAACTGTGGAAGCTGCTCTCTTACAGCATGTCGGGGGGGGGGCTGTTATGTGTTATGTGTGACTCTGCCTGGGGCCTGTTATGTGGGCTCTTGGCAGGGTGTCCTCACCACACAGAGGGTGATCTCATTTTCGTAATGGGCTTTGTTGCTGTTTGTCGTTATTAACATTGGCGCTGCTCTCGGGGGGTCTTGGAGAGGCATCCAGTCACACACCAGCCTGTCCTTCTTTACATTTGACATTTTACATTATAACATTATTTTGATTAGAACTAAGTGGACAATCTGTATAAATCGCTGTGTAGTTGTATTTATGCAGATGTATTCAAAAATGCAGTTGGTAAACACATTATGTGCTAGTTTAGCAACAAACTGCACTCAGAGTGCAGATGGCATGCATGCATTTCTGTTTATTAAACCATTTAGTTTACAAAATCAAGTATTTTTAAGGTATAGTCTGTAGTTTCTGGATGCTATAATATTTATAATAATTTATATTAATTATAATAATTTGCAATTACTCTAACATTGGCTCAACCAGTGGTGTGAGTTTAAAGCGGGACTGTCTATTTGTTTGGACCAATGGCAGATGGTTTGAAAACATTACTTTTGAAATTGCATTTGGTGATAGTAGCGCAGAAATTACTCACTTCACCTTTAACTGCCAGTTTAGAGTGATGCAAGTACTGCTCATGCACAGTAATAATTACAGTAGCATAACAATTTTGCTGCCAAAGGTGAATAGTTGAGTTTAAACTTGTCTGACTTCCTGCATTTTAGTCGTTAGGCTCAGATGTTATTTTCCGATCACCTGATAGAATCACCAATAATTTACCACTCTGTGAAAAAAGCAACCAAATTAAACCATGTCAAATCACCACCATCATGTTTTGAGCTTTTAGCTTTTCAAACCAGAAGTTTTGTGGGTAACCCGGTCTAGCTTGTATTTATGGACATTGGATGGATAAAATTTCTGCAGTGCTAAGTTTCAACGGTGGGTTATATCACTTCAGTTTGTGTTTGAGAATGAGCCAGAGTTTTGTTTTGTTTACAGTTTAGTCATTTTAAGCATAATTTAGCAGTACTTCTTTGCCTAATGTAGTTGGTACCAAATTGCTAAGAGCAAAACAAATTGGTAATAGCGTCAAATTGTGGAAAAGTGATGCAAAAAACACAAAATAACACCCATTTTGACATGAATGGCTTCTATGGAAGGCACAGAAGTGTTTTGAAGCATTGCATAAGTTCAAAACCATGACAAGAAGTCGCATGTAACTTAAAGATTTTTTTCTTGTGTATAAAATGTCCTTTCTGTAATTGCACCATAGACCTGAAGGGATGTTATTTTATTCCAGTGGATTCTTGTATGTCTCAAGTGACAAATAAACTTGAAACTTAAGAGGTAACGATAAGCCCGCATAGCAATTTAGTTTTCTAGGTGGATAATGATATCGTGGTCATTTAGATCTGTATCACAATTTGGATGTTGTACCATCAATAGTTCTGCTTGGCAATTTTATTGCAGCCCTAATGGACGTCTAGATGCTTTGTCATGTGACCTGACCCTTCTGGACAGGTTTGGAGTCACTGGAACTTGCAAAAATCATGGCAGGGGATGTTTCACTGCACAAATGGGCTCTAGACTACTGAAGCATGGCGGGGCCGTAAATAAATTCATACATGGCTGAAAGCTAAATTGCCTTATGTTCCCACTCGCTCTCTGTTCCTTATCTGCTCCTTACATTTAGACAGTTGGTTTCTATAAGTGGTCCACTGTAAATCACATGTACTATAGGTGACTTAGACGCTCCGTGGATTGTGGTGGTAGCATATGTATGCCAGTTACTGTGGACGATAGAAAAGCCTGGTCTGCACATCCATCTACACTCTTGGAATTTATTATCTCAAAGCTTTTAGAATAAAGCCAGATAATTAGCTGCAATGGAGGGAGAAAGCACTCATTGTAGTTACTGGCTTTTAGCTTCACTCTACATTCATTAATGGCGGTCTCTCGTGATGTGAAAAAGCAGAAGTCTTTTACAGGTCCATTACTGTTTCTTGGCAGTATACAATCTGCACTGACCAGCAGAAGCATGGACAGATCAATGTTTTTGTACAGTCTGCATTTTTAGGTAGAATTTGTGGCTTTTGAGATTTTTGTTTTGTTTAAAGTGTAGTACAAGCCTGAAAAAAAAAAAAATCTGAACAGTTTTTAAAACGCTAGGCATCATACACTTGCTGACATTGTTAACAGTCACAGAGAAACTCGCCATCATAACAGCTGAGTAGGGATGTAACGATTCACCACGAGCTGGTTCAAAATCAGGACAAAGATGTCGTCATCTGAGACAGCAGAGAGTAGCCAGTCAAGCGTTGAGGTTTCTTTACAAAGATAAATTAAGAAACTATATGTAATGAATTATTTAGTAAACCGATGTTATAGCGAATATTATTGTTACGTTCGTTATTATTATTATTGTTACATAATTTTCACTTCTTTGACGATGAAGATTGATGCTCTGTCGGCTCTTGTGCAAAATAATACGAGTGGTCCTCCATTTGTTCAAATATTTCTTACACTTCTTCTATGAACGACCTCTGCTTCTAACAAACCACATGATGACTACTACTACTACTACTTTGTGCGTATTCAACGTAGCGACGATGCAAGCTGCCTCTTAAAAACACGAGGGAGAAACGAAAAAGAACAACAGTGACGAAACGCGCTCTGTAGAGTAGTTTGTCCATTTAGGGCTACTGTAGAAACATGGCGCCGCAAAATGGCGACTTAACAATGGAGGGGGACCCGTGGTGTATGTAGATAGAAATGGATTAGTCTAAGGTAATTAAAACATAACGGTGAATTTTGTAAGGTATTTATACACCACTGAAAACATATTTTTGTATGTTACATTGCATTTCTGTAAACAGATTCTCAAAAATATTACACATTGCGATATTATACATTGAAACATTTGGGGGTGGGAGTTAATATGAATGTATCTCTGAAGGGAACTGACTGTCTTTAGAAAAGTTTAGATATTTTCTTTTCATCTCGTCTCTGTATAATTCATATTAAAGCAGCGTTCGTAATACAAATATATCGTGAATCGAATCGATACGTGAATCAAGTGAATCGTTACATCCCTGCAGCTGACGATCACACACTACTATACTTTAAAGTCCTTCCAATCACTACAAGCTCACACAGAAACATGCGCCATGTTGATAGGAGATGCTTGACAAATGAAAATAATTTGTACTAAAACTGGCTCAAAATATCAAACATGTTTGAAATCCTCTGACGGGATGGAATCGAAGTCTGAACAAGTAGCATCAACTTCTCCAGACTGTAAGTTGGGGCAAAAATCTGGGCAAAAGTCATGTAGTGTATTTCAGCCTTAAATGGTATAAACAACAATGTTCTGCTCTAAACTTTAAACCTTAATACAATGTAAATGTAATTGTAAATAAAAAATTGACCTATAACCTGCACTACTGTTCAAATGTTTGGGGTCAGTAAGTTTTTTTTTTTTTTTTTTTTAGGTTTCTATTTTGAAAGAAGTGAATACTTTTATTCAGCGAGGTTACATTGATCAAAATGACAGTAAAGACTTTTATATTGTTACAAAAGATTTCCATTTTGAATAAAGAGTTTCCACAGAAATATTAAGCAGCACCAAACTTAACTCCGATTTCCAATTAAAAGTGTGTTTACTAAGCATCACTGATACTGAGTTTGAATGTTTCAGCTTCCAGCATTGTGTGCAATTGAATGAGAAACAGTTTAGAAAATGAAACATTTATTTTAGAGAATTACTGTTATGGTATGTTGTGATTTCATTGGTATACAGTATGACACATACTTGTTTCTTTTAAAAGTAGGCTTGCTAAGTAGTTCTGTCTGGAAAGAATGCGAATGCATTTCACAGTTTGTCTTCCTTTCTTATTTTGGGTTGTAATTGTTACAAGGTGTAATGATTAGTGAAAAGTTTTATTTGAGAACTCTGTTGATGCTTATTAACAGATTCTCACCCTTTGAAACAGTACCAAAGTGAGATGCCTGAACCTTGAAAACCTCCCATGTACTATATTGAGTTTCATTTTGTATAAATGTTATGATTGCACGTATTGGCAGCTCACAATTTATATACAGTCATGTGGACAAAGATCATATGATCCAAGATGTAGTTCAGTAGTGTGTAAATGTTTTGTCCACATTGCTGGGCGCTAGAATTCTCAGTCATTGTTTAGCAGATGCTTTTGTCTAGTATATACTATGTTTATTAAAGGGTCCTCCTGGAGTAACCTTGAGTTAAGTGGCTTGCTCAAGGGCCCAATGGTGATAGTTCATGGATCGCCGCTTGTGGGATTCAAGCCTAGAACCTTATAATCACTGTCTTTAATCAGTTCTGCTTGTAGACATACTTGAATGTGTTAGACAAATATCCTATGACAAATATCACAGTCATATGTCAAAGACTCGTTTACTATTTTTTGTGCTCGTGTAAGTTTGTGATTGCTGTCTGCATATCTGGAGTGCCTTGTGTTTTAAATGAGAAAGACATGCTGCTGATTAGCACAGACCGGCATTATCAAGAAAAAAGGAAAAGTAAAGAAATTGTATTCCAGCTTGGATGTCATATTTGGCAACCTTGGCACCTCTATTGAATGTACGGATGATTATAGCCTAAGGCTGACAGCTAAAATAGACCACCGTTTACTCCAAAACATTTTTTTGAACTAGATGCAGTCCCTCATAGTGTGGCTGTTTGTTTGTTTATTTATTTATTTTTAATCGTTTCTCTTTTTTGGTAGTTTAATATACTTTAATATTTTTTAAACCAATCTCTGGAGTTGGTAGCTAATTGCTCATATACTTTTAATATATTTGGTATAGTACAATGAGACCTACACAATTTCAAACGATTTTGTTTTTGTTTTGTTTAGTTTATTTTAGTTTTGTGTGTTTTTGCTTTGTTTGGTGTGTTTTTATTTTTTTGTTTGTGTTTGCTTGTTTTTGATTTTGTTTGCTTTTGTTTTAGTTTAGTTTTTCATGTTTTGTTTTATTTTGTTTAGTTTTTGATTTGGTCTTTGTTTTGTTTAGTTTTTTAGTTTTATTATGTTTTTGACTGAAATCTGATTTCTTCCACAATTGGGTGTACTCTGTTTATTGGTCATTGACGTATATGCTGGAAAAGATACTAGAACTGTTTAAAATTCAAATTACAAATGAAAATTTCATGTACACAGTGAGTGGCGAGTGGTTTCTCTAATCACACAAACATCAACTTGCTTAAAGATGGGTTTATTTGCAGTTCTGATGTTGAATGATATCTAGCGTTGGTGAAAAAAGATGGCATCTCAGGTCTCCTCTGAGCAGTGAAGATTTGAGGAGGTACGAAATGGTGTGCCGCCTCTCCGAGGAGAACAGTAAATCAGACACTGCTTGGGCTCCACCAGTGCATGAAATGGCTGCAGTAATGAATTTGCAGCCAGCACATTAGCATGCTTTAGCCTCTGTCTCAATTCTTCTATTGAGTTCTCACTTCTGATAATCGTCTCTCTCATATTCTAAAATGCAAATTGCATTCTTATCAGAGCAAAGCTAGTAATAAATAGACACAGCTCCAAATGGAGTTTTCAGAGGAGTTTTACAGCTCCAGCACTCAAAACGAGTGAAAACTATGAAAATGATTACCTGGTATGTGTGCATGGATATTGTGGTTTTGTTTCATAGTCATAGCTTTTTGCTCTTTTAAAGAGGTTAATAAGTGAAATTGCCTGTTATTCAAAAACTCTGTTTGTTTTTGCATTTTAGACTCAACCAATAGCATTAGTTTGTGGTACTATTTGTTTGTTTGACACATGGCAGACCAGGCATTTTTATGGAAAATTTTGTCATTGCTTTTGCATTCATTACTTTTTGCAATTCAGTTGGTTAATGGATATAATTGTGCATTTAAGAGTCAAATTAGTTCAGATTTTTTAGCTTTTGCATTAGCAACAGAACTGATGTTTTAACGCTTACATTTCCGCGATTGCCTTATCACCATTTTTTAAAGCAATAGTTGGCCCTGCTCATCCGTTGTATCATAAACGAATACAATCAAAGTGAAGGGCCTCTGACAAGCCGAACATGGGCAAAAATTATCAGTATTTCACACTGATTATGGCATGTCTCCTAATTTTCAAATCACTTATTGCATCACTGTATTAGTCATGGGCACTTCACTGACCTCCCAGCTTCAGCTGCTTTATATGTAGACTTCAGACTTCCCACATTATCTGTGGATGATGGGGTGGTGGGGAGACAGAAAGTGAAAAAAAAAGAGTAGCACTGTTAAATGTTTAATTGGGTCTGATCACCTTAAATAAATTAATAAATAAACAAACAAACACTTCAGCATTAATTTTCGCATCCTGAATAGGAAGTGAAAAGGAAGCTAATATGACAGAAAGCATATTGATTTGGCTCACAGAGCATTCAGTAATGAAGTGTGGGATTCCATAATTCAACCCCTATTGCTGCAGATGTAATCTGGGATGTCTGCTTTTATTAATTGAATGCAATGCAGCTGCTGCTAATGGCATGTTATTTTTGAGGGCTGTGATAGCATGTGGTAGCTGTGAACATTTCTCAGCTGCTGTCAGGTTTGATGTCTGTTTTAGGTTGCATGCATTTGATTATCAAAACTTTACCCAAAGAATGTGAGCCTTTGTAAGAAAATTCCAGAAAATATCATTTATATTGATTTTATACATTAAAGATTGTTTAAGGGTTCATAATATCACATCTCACCCCCAAAATCAAATGTAGTAAATAATAAATGATTTCTTTACTTGCATGAAGAGAACAAATCCTGATTTTTAAGACACTTTTATGAGTTTGTTTTTTTTTTTTGGTGAAAAAATAAGTCATAATGCACATGACTGTCTTGTATTAATATAATATGTATAATAATTATAATGTACTAATAGGGGTGGAAGATATGACAAAAATCGTATTTAAAGGTATGAGAAATTTTATTTCACGATAACAATATGCACCTCGATATAGCTATTTTTATTTTATTTTTGTTATTAAAATTAAGAAAAAGAAACAAATTACAAGCACAACAGAACAAATAAATATGAAATAAACTTTTAATTTATTCAGCTACAGTAGGCTAAGTTTATTTAACATGTAGTAAGAAATATTACAGAAACACTTCGGCTGTGTGTCAGTCAGCACGAGCACCACATTGAGTTCTTTTTCACTGCTTATTGCACTTAATAACTCTACCAAGTGTGTCCCACCCTTTATTTTCTCATTCATGCATGTTTCCTTATCACTCAAAAGGTTTATAACGTTTAAGCAGTACTGTGTTACGCAGATATATTTGCATACCGCGGAATACATGATATAGCAAAATCTCTAACGATAGACACTTTATTTCACAGTAACATACCATCATACCGCCCAGCCCTATGTACTCATTTTAATTTGTTCATCAAACAATGTACTGCAGTATTTTTCATTGTACTCTGTTCACTGTACAATCTTTTCAGTCCAGAATTATACATTTCTTTCCTGTCAAACTATTCATTTATCTTGACCAGTATGCCATTTGAAAGTATTGCAACCCAAGATTCAGTATCTGAAATCTGTTTTTACTCAAACTATTATATATTTTGGACATAAAATATGGTAATGTTTATATGCATGTGCATGTGTTTATTTTACCATTATTTTTATATGGTAAAATACGGTTAAAGTTTATATGCATATCACCAGCTTAATAAACGAAACCCTCTGCAAGCACTCCAGGTGCTTTGAATTTATTTCAGAGGTTGCCCTTTGACCTCATCTTATCCTTTTAATCAGGGCTAGTCTTTCTTCTGGTGGATTTGGGCAAACAGGGCAGTTAACCTCATGACTAAAGAATTATTGTTGCTTGTCTGCAATAATAGCAAGCTCATCTGAATCTATTGAAAACCTACCAGGCAGAAAGAGACTCCTTTCAGAAGTTGTAAAGGGGCTTCACAGCATGGCTGTAAATTTAGGTATGGAAGACAGGAAGACATGCTCCTACCAAAGTTAAGAGGCTATTGAACAATCCCTGCCAATATTTCTAGCACTTGCAATGAGACTGAACGGAGGCGATGAACACATAATCTCGTGTTTAACAGCACATCGTGTGAAGCAGATGTGTAACTTGTAAGGGCAAAGTAATCCATGAAGGTTTCGTTTGTTTTAGGTCTGTCACGAATGAGATACATTTCCATTTGTTCGATGGCATCACCACTAAAGGGCTAAGTGCATCTCTGTTCTACTCGGGCAATTCATTACTGTATGCTAATTTGTTGCTAGCGCCAGGAGCTAGCCAAACAGACCCCACAGCCGTCCATCTGGCCAGGCAATTTCAAACTGAGATGGGCGGTAGTAGGTGCTGCTCGTGGAGGTGGGGGGAAAGATGAATAAGAGGGGGCTTTTTAATGGTCTAGTGTGCATTTATTGACTGCTGGGAATTTTCTGAGATTGGACAGCGGCTAAATTGCCCGCTCCCTCCGAGTTATTCATGAAGTCACAATGTAAAGCAATAATTGCCTGGCAATAGTAGATGCAATTTCTATGAACGCATGTCAGTCCACTTTGCTTACAAAAGGCGTGACTGGCTAAGTCGCTGTGTAATGATGGAAGTGAACAGAGCATCTTTTCACCTCAAACGAAAGTGATCACAGAAGAGCGTGCCATCTTTGTGTGGCTTTCCTTGGTGTAGACCTTTCATATACATGAAATCACTTTATTAAACTAATAAGAGAGAGAAATGAGTGGACACACCATTATTATTATTATCAGTTCTGCCTTTATGAAGCCTGGTTTTGTGGTCTTCAGGTTTAAAGCTGTCTGGAGGTGCGATTCTTTGGTTACTTGATCAATAGGGCTGTAATACATGACTCCAGCATTTTAGAGATCATTGATTTGCACTTTTACCCCCAAAACATGTTTGTTATACGAGGAGAAAGTCACTGAGACACTCTAACTTAAAATGAGTGGTTCAGCAAGCTGTAACACCATACCAGTCTGCATTCTGTGAGGTGATATTATTACATGACACGGGATGTTTTTATTCACTTTCAAGTAGTTATCTAAGGAAACTTGCTATTAGCACTCAAATATCTTTTTAAGGTTACGCAAGCTGCACAATTTTGTCTTAAAGAGCATAAATTAAATTCCTATTTCCACAATCTCCTATATTGATTTGAATTTAGCCTTGTGTAAAATTTTATAGGTGAATTTTTTTAGGTGTCACTAACATCACCAAATAAAAAAAATTGAAAACAATGCCAAAAATGGTTGTTTTAAACCAAAACCATTTAATATTATTCAGCATAATTGCTACATAACAATGCTTAAAAATCAGTTATTGTGTTTTTTTTAGTTTTTTTTTTACCTTTGAATAAATACAATTATTTCTACTTTCTTGTGCCACATTTACTCTATACGTTAAATAATAAAGAAATGGATGTATAATTTCAGTTCAGTGACAAGAGTGTCCGTAAAGAGAATTTTATAGACCCTGAGACCAAGAAACATTGTTCTGTCTATAATTAGAGTGTCTGGATTATTTATGCCAGTGTTTGTTTTACACTAATAGCCTTTAGATTGTTTGTAGTGTGTTGTTGTTGTTTGCCATGCATGGATTAATTAATTAATTTATTTATTTTTATTTATTTATGTATTTTAGTTTCTATGTGTTGTTTTATTTATATTCTATTTATTAGTTTCTTCATTTATTTATGCATGTATTTGTTTATTTGTATATGCATTTATTAATGCTGGGCAATCAACTTTGTACCATAAAATTTCATTACAATTTTGGTATTTTAAATTGTGTGATAAACTATTGATTTTTAAATATGTATTTACTTATTCATTCTTGATGCCGAACAATGATGTGACCTGGCACTTTTGCTGTATTGATGCCCTGAGGTTAACAGTTCATCTTAGCATGTCAAGCTTGTGACAGTATTGCAAATTCATGTTTCCTTTGATGTAAGACTGATCATTATTCTTTGGTGGTTTGTGCACAGTGAGAGAAGGGACAGCATAAGAGGAACCTCTGCTGCCTCCCCATTAGTCCCCTGGCAATAACATGCTCTGATGATGGTCCTACAAAGCATTTTTCAAAGGCCATCTAATGGCTTCTGCCTGCTGCTGAAATATGTCATTAATGTCTGTGGCAATTACGAGAGTTGTCAGAGCTCCGGCTTTGTGCCGCTCTGTCCACGGATGAAAGGGTTGTGGGAAGAGAGAGAGAGAGGGAGGGCTTTTGGGGAGGAGGAAGAGAACAGGAGGTGATGGGGAGGTAGTGGGAATTGCTTTACTTGGGTATTAATTGCGCAGAGCTTCATTGCCTCCACAGAGCAGCGGTGATAGACTGTACACAGACTGTATTTAGATGTATAAATCTCAATTTCGAAAAATTGACACTTAAGACTGATTTTGTGGTCCAGAGTCACATACAATAAATCATATTTTTAATTAATATTGATTTAATCATTTTATTTAAACTTTAATCTCCATTTTGTTTACATCATTTTAGGGATATTTTGTATAGAAATTTAAACAAAAAATAAGTTGTCTTTAAGAGCTAGGAATGTGTTTAATAGGTTTGATTTAAGTTGTAGTGTTACATCTATTACCTCTTGTAACTTACACTTTCTCCTTGTTTATGCTCATTTCTGCAGTTGTAAGGGTTGAAATCTCTTTGCTGAATGATATAACCAGCAATTCCATCAGGGAACATTTTGTGCCCCCAGAATATTCCAGGAGTCATTTTGGTGAGGTGCCTTTAGTTGGGCAGAGCTTATAGCAGAAGCTTTGTGTGTCCATCCTTCCGTGTGTGATCTTTTCATCTTTATCTAGCTCTCTCTCTCCCCTGCCCACGTAAAATCAGCGCTTTCTGCTGAGTTTGCCTGTCTTACTACACTCTGAACATGTGGAGGGCTTCTCCTGTTCCTCCCCGTGCTGTGGTGAGGACTTGATTGGCTGTCACACTTGTGTTTGCTGAACAGCTCCTGTGACAAAAGACTCTTCAGCATTGCCTTGATGGAAGACATGATTGACGCCTCATCAGATACGACAAGTGCTCTTGTGTTATTTCGCTCTCTGCTGGCTCGCGGTAAATTGCTGCAGTAAATGCTGCCCTTTTTTTTATTTTTTTTAATTCTGGAGAAACAGGTCCCTTTCTGCCTGAATTTCCTTTTCTGTGCTGCTTTGGATGTTAGTGTATAAAAATGCACTTAGTTGGGCAAAAATTCAGGATGAAGGCCTAAAACAAGATGTTTAAGAATCCTAATAATATATTTTTTTCTTTAAAAGCTATGGATCGACCAGCTGCACACCACAGAGGCTCGTCGCATGAGTGCAGCTGCAAATCAATCCCAGAGCGGCTTCCCTTTCACACCCTGTAAAAAGCCAACATGTTCCTCCAGGTTGCCCCTAGTGGACTGGCCATGTGATTGCCGTAGCCGCGGGTGGCTGGGAGAAATGAGGAGTTGGAATAGTGAGAGAAATGGAGGAAGTCTGACTGCCTGCCAATAGCGTCTACCAGTGCCAGGACTGTAAGATGGCAGGTGGCACAGATTTCTTTCCCTGGGGGATTAGCCAGCAAAGAATAAAAAAGGGTAGACCTCCTCTTCTTATCCTTTTTCCCATGATGCCGTCCCTCCACTTTGCTGTATTGGTTCCACAGATCCAGTATAGTAGGCGTTGAAGAGGAGCAGGCGGAGATCATGTCTGTTATTACTGCCTCCTTCGTCTCTTATTAGCCCTGCCTTTCTCCTCGACACATCCTCACCATCAAAAGCCTGTTTGGGCTCTGGGCTGGGAAGGCGAGAACCACATGCTTTGTATCTGCTGAAATAAAGTGTCTTCTCATCACCCTCGTAATTATCTCCGAGCAGTCACATCCTATTGGCTTCTCCGGGCATGGAAAATTTGGTTTTGTGTGTGCCGCAAAAAGCCGGTCGACCCGGGCTGCCATCGGTGGTAGCGATGCCGAGTTCGAACAGTGCTACAGAAAATGCCCATAGGACAACCTTCAAATCTCCCATCCACTGCCTGTGAGGATTAACAGCAAATCCTGCCCGACAGAAGTGTGTTTACTCTTCCCTCCACATCCTGTCAGAAATATTGCCTTCATCCAAAGAAGTCTTTTGGACCTGAGGTGGTGTTGCCTGAGGAAACACTCAAGAAAAAAACAAACACTGAGGAACCCTAAAATGTATGGTGATTGTGGTGCCTAGGCAACATATACTATGACATGACCCTCTCCTCCATCCACAAAATGCATAATTATCACTGTCGGAACCATTTTGTCACCGTACTAACAAACATAAAATTACATAAAAACAAACAATTAATTAAAACTGAACTTGAAAATGTGCACTTATACAGATAAATTATATGGTAATTTTTGGTCTAGTGCAGGGCTAGGCAACTTTGGTCTTGGAGGGCCACTGTACTTGATTTACGGTTGGAGCTAAACTCTGCAGTACAGTGGCCCTCCAGGGCCGAAGTTACCCAGCTCTGGTCTAGTGGAATGATTTAGATTTTGGCTGTCCTGTAACTGACTGTAAACAACTTTTTATAAGTTAAGCAAAATTAAATTTGGTATTTGGTTGCATTTAATTTAATAAGAGTGGGGGGTTCAAAATTGGGGTCCTTGTACCCCAAAAGGGATAATTATTATTATTTTTTTTATAATTTACTCACCCTTTTGTTTTGTTTTTTTGTTTTGTTTTTTTGGTGTGTGTGTTCCATAGAAGAAAGTCATACAGGTTTGTGTTAAAATGAGGATTAGTAAATGATGACACACTTTTTATTTTGGGTAAATAATCCTTTTCATATTTTCAAAATAGAAAATGTAACAGGAAAAAGGTACCCTTTTGAAAGGGACACATTTGTATCTTATTTACTAGGGTTGGGTTTTGTCACAAATTTCACGATTCGATTCGATTCAATATCGATTATTTTGGATATATATATCAGGTACAGTACATGCCAAATTTTCTCAAGGAAAAAAAATCTCTCAACTAATGCTGTAAAATATACATGAGAGTCAGTTGGTACTACATTACTATAATATTGAAGGTATGTCTGGCGTAAAAGTAACACTGCATTTCAGAAAAAGAACATCATACCAACAGTAAAATATGGTGGTGGTAGTGTGATTGTCTGGGGCTGTTTTGCTGCTTCAGGACCTGGAAGACTTGCTGTGATAAATGGAACCATGAATTCTGTTTACCAAAAAATCCTGAAGGAGAATGTCCGGCCATCTGTTCGTGACCTCAAGCTGAAGCGAACTTGGGTTCTGCAGCAGGACAATGATCCAAAACACACCAGCAAGTCCACCTCTGAATGGCTGAAGAAAAACAAAATGAAGACTTTGGGGTGGCCTAGTCAAAGTCCTGACCTGAATCCTATTGAGATGCTGTGGCATGACCTTAAAAAGGCGGTTCATGCTCGAAAACCCTCCAATGTGGCTGAATTACAACAATTCTGCATAGATGAGTGGACCAAAATTCCTCCACAGCGCTGTAACAGACTCATTGCAAGTTATCGCAAACGCTTGATTGCAGTTGTTGTTGCTAAGGGTGGCCCAATCAGTTATTAGGTTTAGGGGGCAAACACTTTTTCACACAGGGCTATGTCGTTTTGGATTTTGTTTTCTCTTAATAATAAAAACCTTCAGTTAAAAACTGCTTGTGTTATCTTTTACTAATATTTAAATTTGTTTGATGATCTGAAACATTAAAGTGTGACAAACATGCAAAAAAAATAAGAAATCAGGAAGGGGGCCAACACTTTTTCACACCACTGTGTATATATATATATATATATATATAAGGCTACAGGTTTTGTGAGTAACATTTTTTTATATATATAGTGTATGTGTATACATATACATATATTTATAGGTAGTATTTATTTACAGAAAGAAATCAGTTTTGGGAGTCCTTGGCATCAGAATGTTTTTCTGTGAATGTCTGCCACTGCCTAGGGGGAACATAATGTGTAATGCAATAAACTCTAATTAAAGTATTTTTTTACTTTTTCAGTGAATTAATTTGGAGACTGTGTAGTGTGTGTATCAAACTGGATCATATAAGAAATGGAATTCATCGACAAGACTACTAATAATATATATATTTTTTTAGTCGAGATGCTGAATGATGTTCTGGTCATTGCGGCCCAGTTTAATCCCTGCACACACACGATGACACACACATATAGACTCCCCACCCACTATAATTAGGTTCATGTGGACTTTGTCTTTTGAGGGATGATTCGAATCGGACGACCAGCCTCATATGCGGCCCCATTTGGAGCACAAAAGACTGTCTTTTGTCAGGGTGAGAGGGTTAAGAGAGCTCATTTCACGGCAGTTTACTTGCTCTGGTCCCAAAGGGATGTCCCTCCAAGAGTACTATCAACTCCACCAGCTGGTGTTGGGACGGGACAGCACAAAAACCCCCGTAAAACTGACGACCCATTTAAACAGCATTTAAGACAAATGAGTTGATGGGGAGGGAACCTAGTGTGTATTGCGTTTGTGTGTGTTTTATTTATTTATTTATTTTTTCACTGGTAGCAATGATGCAGACAACTTATCAAAATGTGCTTCTTTTATGTTGGCTTTTTTTTTTTAAATGTTGTCCTTTCTAGTTAATCTTCCGAAATGAAGCAGCAATATCGTCTCAGGTAAAAGTTAGTAGAAACGAGTCTATTGACAAGCGGACTATCACATGTGGCCTAATGATTAGAGAGTCGGACTCGTAACCCAAAAGGTTGCGGGTTCGAGTCTCATACCGGCAGGGATTGTAGGTGGGGGGAGTGAATGTACAGCGCTCTCTCCCACCTTCAATACCACGAGTGAGGTGCACTTGAGCAAGGCACCGAACCCCAACTGCTTCCCGGGCGCCGCAGCATAAATGGCTGCCCACTGCTCCGGGTGTGTGTTCACGGTGTGTGTGTGTGTGTGTGTGTTCACTGCTGTGTGTGTGCACTTTGGATTGGATAAATGCAGAGCACTAATTCTGAGTATGGGTCACCATACTTGGCCACATATCACTTCACTTCACTTCACACTGCTCTGACCTTATCGCTCTTGTCGCTTATGACAGAACAGCTGATTTTTACTCGCATTTGACACTTGGCGAGTGTTAATTTTATTTTAGGCCCTGTATATATATGTGTCCCATATAGTGTATATATACCATCTTTGCACCATACAGCCACTGTAGGCCTACATTTATGCATTTATGTAAGAAAATAAAGATGATCAAGTGCTTAACATTAATAAACATTCAAAAAACAAATTTTTTTTTAATGTCATTGTATCTCTTATACTCACCATGGCTACATTTATTTTAAAATTTTGATCTAACAGTAATATTTTATGTTGTATGTAACTTTGTGTATTTTAAAATGTAATGTATTCCTGTGATAACGCAAAATTGCACATGATCTTTTAGTAATCATTCTAATATGCTGATTTGGTGGTCATCTTTTATTTTTTACTGATGTGTAACACAGTTGTGCTGCTTAATATTTTTGTGGAGACTTTGATACACATTTTCAGGATTCTTTGATGTAGAGAAAGTTCAAAAGCACAGCATTTTTTTAAAAATATAAATTATTTGTAACATTATAAAAAAATCGTACTCCCCAAAATCCCAAAATTTTAAGCGGTAGTGCATTAATAAGAAATATGAGTGCTATTATACATTATTTTAATTAGCACTCAGTAAATTCATTGGTCTAGTTCATAATTTAATTTGTTTAATTTGTTTCTCTTTCTTCAGGTTCACAGGCGTTCAGCAGAGAGGCTCCGGGACTTGTGTTGTTCGAATAGAGGCACCTTCATTAAAGTAGGGCAGCACCTGGGAGCCCTAGACTACCTCCTGCCTGAGGAGTACACCAGCACGCTGAAGGTCCTGCACAGCAGAGCACCTCAGAGCAGTATGGAGGAGATCAGGCAGGTCATACGAGAAGACCTGGGAAAAGAGGTTTGTTTTTCTGTCTGTCTGAGAAAGCATCAAATGCACAAATATTGATTTTATGTTGTCTTTTAATTATGTAAATCTCATATTCTCAAGTCATTATTGCAGGCTGCTCCTTGTGAGAGAGAGGAGCTGTTATTCAATAATTGTCTAGGTCACTGTGGGTCGGCAGGGTTAATGTCACATGAGAGAGGCTGTGGTCTCCCTCATCCTCTTCTGTCAGCACTTTTGTGCCTCTCGTCAGAGCAGTCAGCCTGCAAGTGCTCCATCTCAGAAATGTTTTGACAGGCATTTCAATTTTGGTGGAGATGATTGTTCTGTTCTGAAGATGACCTGTTCAAATCATCTATCAGCTTGTGTCCCAATGTTTTGTGTGCATATCGGGCTGTTTTCTCACTTTACACAGGAACAAGGCCATTCAAATTATGCAGCCTTAAAATCAAACTTATGATTTTTCCCAAAGGATGATACACTCTTAAAATTACTTAAAAATAACTTTTTCCAATATAAACATTCTGTGCAATGGAAAGATTCCATGGATGTTGATTCCAATAAAGAACCTTTATTTGTCTATGTAAAATGGGCGAAAAAATCTTATGTTGAAGAAGGTACTCGAGCCATATGGGGGGGAATAGTTCACCCGAAATGTACTCACCCTTGAGTACATTTTTAGCTAATTTCATTTTTGAGTTTAACTATCCCTTTAAGCAATAATCTAGCAGTTTTTTCTTCAGAAAATCTTTTTAATGCATTCTCATATTGTGGCAATGGCAAATCCCATTGCATTTTAGTATTTCAGGTATGGTCAAGGTCACAAAACTTCCCAGTTCTGGCGGAATGACCTTGAACAAGAAGGACATTTCAAACCTGTAATCACTCAGCCGGAGTCTGAGCAGGTAACCGTTAAAGAGTGGCCCTCCCTTGTCTGACCTTGAGAGGGCTACGATTGTACCCGACGCCTCTAGGGTGATGACTGCATCTTTACAGTTTTATTATTGTAATTATTAGCTCTAATAGATCAGTCTGACTTCTTGCTTCACTGCCTCCCCGCCTCCCATTTTTCTCTCTCTCTCTCTCGCAATCCCCATCCCTCCCTGCCGTATGACAGCCACACTGGCTGCAACATTACGTAATTCTATCCAGGTCGCGACTGGCTTGCGGAGGTTTAGTTTATTTATTTATTTATTATTTTTTCCGCTGTGTGTGTGTGTGTGCGCGTGCTGTGAGGTAAGAAGCATTTGAGACGCCACTGTTTTGTGTGTCGGGAACTGGAGATGGACCCGTCACGGCTCGTTGGGCTCAGTGCGGCTGGAGAATAATCCGTCTGCCTCTGTGTCACAATAAAAGTCCCCCCCCCATTTTCTGGCTTTCTCCTTTTGTCTCTTGCTCACTCCATTATCGTTTCTGTGTGCGAGTGTGTGGATATATAGATTAGGTGAGGCTTGTGCTCCTAATGTTGTGCAAGAATAATGTGTCTCTGTATGCTCTGTGTCAGGTCAACGCAAGAGTTTTTAATGAACATCAGTCATCGGGCTTTAGCAGGGACGTTTCTTTGAGGAAAAAAACTGTAGTAGTGTGTTCTCAGGAAAATTTGGGTGAGAAAATAAAAATAGACATTTAAATTACTCTATTAGTAGCCAGGTTTTCATCCTTGTATTTGGATGGGAATTTTGGGATATTGCATACAGAATGGTGACTGGAAACACCAAGATGCAGGTAACATTTGGAAAATGTAAAAAAAAAAATGGATAGACTTTTTTTGTTGGTTTTTAATGTATTTTTTTAGTTAGAGGACATGCAAATAGACTAGAGATACTTTCACTGGATACATTCTTGTCATGTGTCAAGTCATATGTCTATATTCACCCAGATGATTGGCTCCCAGACTTCTGGCATTGATCACTAGCAAACATGAAAGCTATCATAGTGTTTTGTCTGCGGACCCTTATTTAAAAAAAAAATCATTTTGAATCGAAACATACTATTGTAATGACTCAATATTTTTCTGTTTATTTTTTTGGTTATATATAATTTACATTTAGTAATTTACATTTAGTCATTTAGCAGACACTTTTATCCAAAGCGACTTACAAATATATATATATATATATATATATATATATATATATATATATATATATATAATACACACACAAAATATATATATAATATCATTTGAGTTTAATAAATAGTTAATATATTTATCAAATGTATAAATAGTTGTATATTTTTAATCATTCTTAGTGTTGATTTACTGTTAATACTGCAAGGTAAATGCTGTTTATATGCCTTAAACTTTAAAATCATATAAACTTAGAATTTCTGAATATACATATATTAGTTTACATCAGATTTAAAAAGCCAAACCCAGAGAAGGAATCTGCCTCATTACAGAAGTCTACCATACGCCACTGGGCTGTAATATCCAGTGTGCTGTGCCGTGACTGTTTGGCAGTGCCCTTCAAACTGAGTCTCTGCCAGGGCTTTTAGCGAGAGTCTCCTGCACCGTGAGGTAACCTACAGCATCCCAGAAATCCCCCACCATCCCTCATATTTATTTATGAGGCCTGGCATGGTCTCACACAAAATCAAAAAGCTGTTACGGGCGGCTCTGGATCCATTTAGATAAGGAATTATTGATATCACAAAGGTGTGGAGAGGAAGACAGACACTGGTTTTGGTTTCCTCTCAGCTTGCCTTCACTCTATCTCTTTAATTCACTCTTCTTTAAGCCCCTGAGCAACTGAAATGTTATTCCATGAGATTTCCAGTTAATAGAGCCAGGCCTCTGCTTTATGCACTCTTTGCCTAGTAGAAAGCCACTTAGCTTGTATGTGGATATACATGTATATGCCTACACTTAAGTATTTATATGTTTTATATATATATATATAATTAGTAATACATTTCAATACAATAATACAATGCTTTTATTGTAACCTTGTTAATGTATGACATCTCTCTGCACAAAACAAAAGAACAGCGATTATTCTTTTGCATTGCATGTCTTTCTAGAAGCCTCGAGGAATGTTGTGCGCTTCTGAACAGCATTAACCTCCAGCACAGTGTAAGGGAGGGTTGGGTAGAGGGACTGAAAAAAAGGCACTTAGTAGTTCAATTATGCAAATATTTATCAAAAGTAATTATCACGTTCTGTTGAAAAATGGAGCTAATTACTCAACACTACCTAGTTTTGAGCCCACAGTGGGGGGAAAGAGCGCGCACACAATTTGAGCAAGGACTCTCAACCATGGGCCTTAGGCACTGTTTGTTAACAAATAGTAGTATGTACTGAGATATTTGCGAACATAAATAATAATAGCATGCCTTTCAATTTAAGAAAATGTGAATGATGTAGACACACTCAAGTATTTGTGATGTCCTTTTCCCTGAATATAACCTGGATTCCTCTAGCAGTGTATGTTTTTGGGATTTGTTTGCTGGTTTTATCGTCCACTGGATGAAATCATAAGTGTGATCGTTTAGAAAAGTAATAGTGCAATAAGACACACAATTTGAGATGTTATTCATGCCAGAAAAGACCAAACTTTGTTGAAATCCTTAACACTATATCTGTCAGTAATTTAAGATGCATTCACTCCATGTCGTAATTATCATAATTCCGAGATGACAACACGTGATGCTCTAGCTGAATTATGCGTTTCTATGGCAACACTATCAACGCTAAAGCATTCAAGTGCCTGCAGAACTCGTAATTACAACTTGTAAGCTCGGAATGTTCTGAGAGCTATGACATGGACCATTTGACCTCTGTACCACCTGAGCACCGCCAGATTCATTTAGGCGCTACAGAGTCTGAGGATGTGGACAGCTCCGGGTAGAATGTCAAGTGTTGTCATCTCGTAATTACGACATGGTGTGAATGCAGCTTTAATAGTAATGTTTATCTTTGCTAGCACCATTAATTAACATTAATTTAATTTAAACATTTCAAAATGTGTAATATGGAGTGAATTCTTGTAGGTGATTGTATTTAGTAGGGGTGACCCCGAATAGTGGGTCTCAAATGTCTGATTTCACATAGAACTACTGGTTTTCTCCCAATAAGTTACTATACAGCCTATTAAGATAATGCTGTAAATAAGAATCTGAAAAGAAAGAAGATTTAAATAAATATTTTAATGTGCGTGACTAAATCCAACCAACCCTATAGATTTAAGTTTCACTTTCCATAATCTCTGACTGACAGAGGAGCATCTTGGCGGCAAGGATTTAGATCTTTAACAAGAAACAAATTAACACAGGCAGAGTGAAAGACTGGATTTTTTTCGATCAGGTAGGGTACAAGTGATTTCAAAATGTTTCAATATATTGTGTATATATTATTTATCTCATATAAGATGCATTTGGTTGAGTTGCGCTGCAGTAAAGCACTTCATTATAGTACTACGGTGATTATCTCTTAGCAGGACAAACAACAATACAGAATATTAATAACTATGACTGGGACTGTCATACACAATTATAATGAGAACACTATTATAATAAAACGCAGTGAATTTTTAGAGTTTAGTTGCTGTGTTTCCGCACGTTGTTGCGTGAAGAACCCACAAAAGGAGTTCATTCAGAGCCGCACAGACACTTTCGTGCATTCGGGGCATTTTGTGCAGATAGCCTATAAGTCGTAATATTAATGTTATGTTGTATAAATAACGAAGTGTATTCTATATGAGATAAATGATGAGTTAAATCCCATTGATTAAAAACCTGCAGCATAATTCTACTGGTCATCTTCAGCGTGTGCAGTTCAAAACAAAAATGCACAACATTAATAACTACTGTTATATAAATAACGTTATAATGAGAGCACTATTGTAAAATAATTTGTGAATTCTTAGGGTTTCGCTGACGTTTAATGTTAGCTATCATTTATTCATTATTTACCACGTTTGTATCTGCGAGGCGCCCGTTACACATTTTCCCTGTGTATTAACGTAATTATGACTGCCGAATGTTGCCCCCGCCCCCAAAACATGATTCGACAATCAGTCGAATATCGGCAAGATTCGAAAATTCTGATTCGACTATGGGGGGACACCTAATATATACTGTATATATAAAAAACTTGTAATATATATATATATATATATATATATATATATATATAAATATAATACTAGGCTTTTTTGTGCACAATTCACCAAAAACTTTTATTAAAAAGAAAGAATTTGTGATAATAATGGTTTCATCAATTTGTAAACACCTCCTCTGAAACATTTTTTAAGTCAGTGGACAGGGGAAAAATATTAACTATAAATATCATTGCATTTCACAACCCATTCACATCCCAATGGATGAAATCAAGTCTGTCCCAACATTATTTTCCAGTGAAGATTCTAGTATGTCACACCACATTAGTCAAATGTTATTTTAAGCACATTTAGACCACTGATAAAATTAAAAGACCAAGGTGGAAAAAAAAGAACAGACTGTATAGCACATGCTCAGGTGTCCGCTGAGGTTAAAGGTCATATCATGAATAGTAGGCACAAGACAGATGGTCACATATGGGCTGAAATGGGAATCATAATCAAAACAAAGGTGACATGTCCTGGCCAATGAGAGAGGTTGGGACTCAACAATAAGACCACCAGACCATCAGAGATCAGGTTCAACTGCCAGAGTCACTAGGCCAGAAAATTCAAACTGAATCAGCCTCTGTTCCCCACTCAGACTGCCAAACTGAACTTTGCCACAGACATTTCTCCAGTTGCACCATAATTACAAGCATGATGCAACAGGGTTCTGTGGTGTGATGGAGGGGAAGGGGGAAAGAGAGACTGAGGAAGAGGAGAAATAAGTGAAAGGTACAACTGGCGGTAACACAATTCTCTGCTGGATCTGAAGAGGGCCTGGTCTCATTCGCAGTGAAGAAACTGTGCCAGGGAGCCTCATCCAAACAAAACAACAGCTCAAGTTATGTGGGTTAATATTACGAAAACTGTCAAGAAATGTCTGGATCATACTGCAGCCCCAAATCAAAAGAAGAAGAATAGGAAATTATATTTTGAATTTAGAAAACCAAGTCTACAATTAAATCAGCCAAAATATTATTAAGCACCATTAATCAAAGCCCTTCCCCAACTGTCAGTAGCATATATATATATATATATATATATATATATATATATATATATATATATATATCAGTGGTGGGCAGTGGTGTTCTGAAATGTGTTTTTTTTTATCAAATGTAAATTCAAGTCCCAGTCACATTTTTTGGGTTAAATAATTTACACTATCAGAAAAAAAAATCTATTCTATACTTTTACATTAATTTAATCAATATTCTTATTCAATCACTCATTAATTTAGTGTGTTTAAGCATTTTACATTTATTCCAAAATAATAACTAAACTAAAGTGTAAACAAAATATTTTATTTGTGAACTTATGTTCAGCTCTTCTTTTTATTAGTTAACTTTTAATCTTCGGATGATCAGTCATCAAAGCACAATAAATATTGGTCACAGCAAGGAGATATACATTTCACCAAGCTGATTACTCACTAAAAACTCCCACAGATCATGATTTCATGCCATTTTAAGTATTATTTTGACGTAACAAAGTGGTTATATCTAAGTGTGATTTGTTTACTTTCTTTTTAAAATTAGTCTTCACATTAACGCCATTATATTGTTCATTTAGACTGATACGCGAATGCGCACTAACACAAGAGGCGAGATTTATCCTATCATAACCAGCTATATCCAATCATATTGCGATGAAGGCATTGCCTCCTCTCACATGACTTTTCCCCATTCATTCTCAATTACCCCCCAACAAACTCACCGCACGCTTTAGGGGGTCTGTTAAAACTCAATGGGTTTTAGGGCAGGCGAGATATATATATATATATATATATATATATATATATATATATATATACACACACACATTATATATGTATTCACTGCCATTTTGATCAATGATTTATTGATTTTTTTTTCTGAATAAAAGTATTAATTTCTTAAATAATAAATTATAATAAATATATATTATATAATATATATTATAATAGACATTAAACAAGAGCCCTCAAATATGATGATGGTCCCTCAGAAGGGAATCATCATGTTTTTAGGGTTCTTGTTTACTAGAGTCCAGCTAGAGTCCACCATGCAACTGTAGCTTCATTTGGACCATGTAACCTCATTCATCTTCAGCCAGGTTTTGTGTCTCTGATCTACCGGTGCAATGTGAGCTCTATGGCCTGTAGGTCTGCACTTGTCCCTTAGAGAAAAGACTGGGCTCATGGGGCAGGGATCCATTACAGGAGACCATTAAACAACAGATGGCAGGCGAGTCCCAGCCTAGGAGTGGCCTGTGAGTGTGTGCTCTCGATCGGTCGAAGGAATCAGTGCTGTGGAAAGGGGGTGGATCCCATGGAAAGCGCCACCGCTGCTGCCTCATTCTCAATGACACAACGGGCAGCCAAGCATGTAAATGTGGATCATTTCCTCTAATGATGTGCTGGATGTGTGGCATCATACGGGGCGTGTTTCAGCAGCCCACCGCTCCCATCCTGCCAGCACAGACGCAGGGGCTGCAGGAGGAAGATGAAGCGAAACACTCGCTGGGGCGGCAGCTGTGATTAATCACCCTGCCCCAATACTCTTTCTTTCTTTCTTTCTTTCTTTCTTTCTTTCTTTCTTTCTTTCTTTCTTTCTTTCTTTCGTTCTTTCTTTCTTTTTCAGTCATGTCTTTCTTTTTTCTTTTCTTTTTATTCCATTCTTTCATGTCTGTTCATACTTTTACTTTTGCGTTTGATTGTTCATTCTTTGTCTTTCATTTGTTCTTTTGTTTGTTTACTCTTTCATTCATTGTTTCATGCTTCCTTTTTTCTGTTTTTTTATTCCTTTTTCATTTGTTTATTAATTTGTCTTTTCTTTAGTTTGCTTGTTCTTTCTTTTTCAATCATGTCTTTCTTTTTTCTTTTGTTATTTTTATTCCGTTCTTTCTTTATTTTTCTTTTCATTCTTTTGTCCTTTCTTTCATGTTTGTTCATACTTTTACTTTTGCGTTTGATTGTTCATTCTTTTTTCTTTCATTCTTTCATTTGTTCTTTTGTTTGTTTACTCTTTCATTCATTGTTTCATGCTTCCTTTTTTCTGTTTTTTTATTCCTTTTTCATTTGTTTATTCATTTGTTTTTTCTTTAGTTTGCTTGTTCTTTCTTTTTTTCGTCAGACTTTGTTCTTTTTCTTTTTTCTTTCTTTTGTTAGTTCACACTTTTATTTGTTCATTCGTTCTTTCATTTCTTTATTTCGTTCAATCGTTTTTCATTTGTTTTCCCATTTTTAATTGGTTCTTTTGCTTGTTTGTTCTTTCTTTCTTTCATTTGTTTGTTCGTTCTTTCTTTCATTTGTTAATTCGTTCTTTCTTTCATCATTTCTTTCTCTCTTTTTTTCTGTTAACTCGTTATTTCTTTTTCTTTCAGTCATTTTCTTTCGTTTGGTTGTTTTTTTGTTCTTTCATATCATTACAAGAAAATAAAAGTTTGCATTTCAGCATCCATAAGGCCCCCCCCCCCATATAAATCCAATTTTTGGTTGTTTTTCGTGGAGGGTTGAGTCACGATTTGATCCATGAACACTTTGAACACCCCGTGAAGCCACAGGATGTTGAAAAATCAGTTATACTTAGCATGAGGGTCTGAGAAAAGTGCATGTGGTCTTTTTTTTGGCATTGGTGTATGGTAGTAAAGAAGCACGTGGGTGGCTGGACATCTTTGGCGTTGGTGATTTGTTGGACCCTGTAAATATCCAGACTCAGCCCTCTTTGCTTCAGTGGTTACCACCCTCGCAGAGTGCAGGCTGTCCCAGTGCTTCCTGTATCCATATGTGCTGTTCTCTACAATCACTGCCATTCCATGCCAAACCCTTTACACCAACACCAACACTCTGGCCCAAGACCAAGCTTTGTTTTCCAAAAATAATGATAGATAAGCATTTATGATTTATGCTTATGTTTTTTTTATAAATTTTATGTATGCATTTATTTATGCTCATGCATGTGTGTGTGTATATATATATATATATATATATATATATATATTTCCTTTTTTTCCCAACTGTACAATTACTTTTGGTGCCGCTTGAATTGCAGAAATGATAGACTTCACTTTTTCAGTAATAGCTTTGGCAAATTTGAGTAATTCATTATTATACTGATTCTAACAGCCAATGTAGTACATAGATGTGCCTTTTCATCATAAAGTGAACAGCCAAGTTTACTTGGAGGCTGCAAGTATTTTTTTAAAGTCATAAAAAAAGAGAAACGGAACTGTAGCATTTGTGGTGGCATATGTGGTCCTACAGTGTGAATCTGGAGTGTGCCGTAGAAATGACTCGACAATCTGTCCCTGAAGAGAAGACCCTACTGCACTGCTCTGTGGTGCACTACACTGTGGTGCGTTCCGAGACGGTTCCTTACTCTCTGTAAAAAAAAAACACCGAAACAAATTTTCCAGATTTTCAACATAAACATGTTTGCAGTTTAATGAGGATACATATATAAATAGGATACATTTTGTGTTTTGAATGTATAGTAGCAGAAGTGACTGACTTATTGGCCTTTTTTACTTATCACTAAGGAGCTTTTTATTGAAAGGTTTAAAGGAATAGTTCACCCAAGAAATTCAAATTTGTTGAAAAATGTGCTCAAACTCATCAACATCATGGATGACCTGAGGGTGTTTCTTCATCGAAAAAAATTCATTGGAGAGATTTAGCATTATATCACTTGCTCGCCAATGGATCCTCTGCAGTGAATGGGTGCCGTCAGTCAGAATGAAAGTTCAAACATCTGATTAAAAACAAAAATCCACAAGTAATCCACACAACTCCAGTCTAACATTTAACATCCTATGATATAAAATAAAAAACTGTTTGTAATAAACAAATCCATCAAGACAGTTTAACTTAAAAGCATTGTTCACAGCTAAAATACGAGTCCTCTAGCCATAATATTGCTTTT
Source organism: Sinocyclocheilus grahami (assembly GCF_001515645.1). Classification (NCBI taxonomy): domain Eukaryota; kingdom Metazoa; phylum Chordata; class Actinopteri; order Cypriniformes; family Cyprinidae; genus Sinocyclocheilus; species Sinocyclocheilus grahami. Next base: position 758,454 of record NW_015505280.1, on the reverse strand, counting down.
TCCAGTGATAGTCATTTCCTCTGACTCGGGAGAGGAAATATGCACAGATCAAGCAAGTGAAAACGGCTCAGAACAGTTCTAAACTAATATGTTGGTGGATTTTGGTGTGAGAGGACAATAGAGGTGGATTTTTTCAATGGTGAATGCATTATTATGGATTATGCTCACGTTTTGACCAGAAGTGGTTTAAAGTTAAAATGCCTTGATTGATTTATTTTTTTGCTTCACTAGACATTAATTGATGGACTGGAGTCATGTGGATTATTGTGATCCGGTATTCGATAAGACATGTGCATTTCGATTCCGCTTAATGATTCCCGCATTCGCATTTTAATGTGTTTTTAAACTATTTAAGTGCAGGAAGGGAAAGAACTTGCACACTGTTTGCGTGCAGCGCACACATCTGAAGCGCGAGCACAGAAAACAGTGGTCCCGATGCAGGTTCCCGACCTGTGTCCGTTCTCGAACTGTTTTGTGCATTTCCAGAAAGGTTGTTCCGGGCCAGAACTGACTTCTCTTTCACATCTATCGACCAGTATGCACGAAATACGTCGGTATATCATCATAAACACAGCCATTTTTTGTCTTAAGTGAACGTAAACAGATGAGAAAGAAAACGCATGTGTAACAGTATTTTTAGATCGGTGTGTGTTCGTTGTTAAAGAGACAGCCGTCTAATAAACATGCTGTCTATCATTAATGTTAATCAAAGAACAAAATAAAATCATTAACTGACTGAATATCTTTCGTAAATTTAATGAGGGTTAATCAATATTTGTATTATTTATGAAAAGAAAACTATGCAGTGTTTTTAAATTTTTGATTTCAGTTTCTGTACCTGACATTTGTTCAGTTTTATTTATTTATGCTATTGCTAATTAATTTGTTTACTTGTCTTTAACAATTTAATGTTTGAAATTTATATTAGTCTAGTTGTTTTTTTCTGTGGTATTTTTTTGATAAAACCATAGACATAAAACAGAATAAATATGTTTGACATCTAAATATTTGACTTAAAATTTGTTTAATGGATTTTTTTATCTTATTGGAATCGGAATTAGGAATCGATAAGAATCAGAATCGATACGCAGAATCGGAACCGGAATCGATCAAATTCAAACGATACCCATCCATTGGTGATCCATTGGTGAGCAAGTGATACAATGCTAAAATTATCAAATTCTTTTAAGATGAAGAAACAAACTCATCTACATCTTGGATGATCTGATGGTGAGTACATGTTCAGCACATTTTCCTGTTTGGGTGAACTATTCCTTCAATAATATAGCCTCCTTGTTTACATTAAATACTAGATTTTCACATCACAAAACTGTCTTTGGCTGACATTTATAAAAATGAAATATTAAAATAACACATCAATCATGAAAGAGGAAAGAACGAAAAATGAAAGCAAAAGCCATCTCTTGTTGCGTCAAGTGGAATCCAGGGGCGGACTTACCCATTAGGCAAAGGTAGGCGACCGCCTTGGGCCCCCAAAAGCCAAGGGCCCCCTAAAATGCTTTTCATATAGGATATGCGCATTAAGCTCGGACACGTGAATGTTTGCTGTTTATGGTGTTTATTGCCACAACAACCGTCCGAGTCTGTGGCGCCTGCAGGTGTACGGCTGTACGCACTGTGAGTACCATGAGTGCTCAGACTGATCTGAGATTTGCCCCGCAAACATTTCAGCAGTTATTATAGGCCTGTGTGTCCAGTATGTCTGTCGACTGAACACATTTCGTTAATTATGAATTTATCAGTCTTTTGCATGCCAAAGTCAATTTCTGCATAGAAATATTATGCCAAATAGAAGCAGAAAATCGTGCTATATGCACTTTCATGAGATCGGGTTAGCCTACAACAATTAATTTGTTGGCTATTTTACAAATGGGAATACAATGAATTCATGACAATGTTTACATTCAAGCTACCAGTAAAATTTATAGTGAAAAGTGCTTTAAAAGCATCTGGAATCCAATAAAGTAATTTTAAAGCTGTTTTTTAAAGCATTTGCTGCATGGATAAAAAATATAAATAATTAACATATCATACAAAATTGCGTTGCAGCAAATCCTTTAAATTTTAAGGTATTCAGAACAGAGCAACATAAAAATCAGAAAAAGCAGCTATACAATTATAGGACAAAGTTTTACATATATGCCATTATAATTAGTGTTTTATTTTTTAACTGTACGGAATTATAAAATAAAACGCAAATTATAATCGGGCCTTCCATCAATTATAGTGATGAAAAAATGCTCGCATCTCCTAATTGGTTGTGCCTTTAGAGAGAAATGCAGGGATTACATAATGAATGAGTTTATTTTATTAGGAGTCTTTTTTTGTGATTTTGAATTATTTCGTTTTAAAGTAGTAATTTAAAGCTTTCTATATATTTTGATCATGTCTGAGTTTAGGTTCATCACTGTGAAGCAAAATACTCCAAATGTTTTTCTAAATTTACTTTATAAAAAAACAAAATGAAATATAATCACTTTTCTATTACATACAAAACTGAACTATTTTAATAGCTGAAACAGTAAGTATAAGCTTTTTTTGGGAAAAGGGGGAAAAAGACGGGCTATAGGGCCTATATTTGAGACCTGTGCAGGGCTTTAATCCACTTCATCCAACGCTGTTTTGTTCTCATCTGTGAGCATGCTCTTGATATATGTATTTTAGGTGTGTAAATGTATAATTGCCTTTTCATTATTTAAATTTGTAGTTAAAACAACTAAAAATAAATGCATTTTAAAGTTTAGAGTTAGACAGCCTTTGCACACAGGCTTACGCTGAAAACAACAAAATGGAACCTCAAGGTTGATCTAGGAAAATGTGTGCAAATGTATCCACCTTTTTCTTCAACGCGGAAGTAAGCCTATGGGTGAGACTTCCGGTTCATTAGCAGAAGGTAAATAACAAGGAGAATAACAACGTGCAGTAAACGGTAAAACTGTTTGCACTACAAACCAGTGTGTTCATAATTTCAGATAATACATTAAAATAATATGATAAGACACACCAACTTTCAATATCAAGCAGTTTTGTTCAGCTAAAAATAGCTGGACGGAGTGGACACAGATGAGACCGGAAGCCAGACCCATAGAATTTACAAATGGCTGCGCCCATTTTTACGACAAGAAAAAGGTGGATAGGGCCCCATTCTTATATTTTGCCTGGGGCCCCCAATTCACTAAATCCAACCCTGGTGCAATCATGTCAACGTTTATTATAAATGCATTTCATGAGAACGCCACAATTCATTTTACAACAGAAAAAAATAGGATAATAAATGACAGGTCTCTTTAATATAATATAATTTAATATATGTAATATAATATAATTGGTTATAACGTGTGATCGCAGAGAATTCACATTTGTGAAGATTTGGAGCCTTAACTAGCTCAACATTGCCAAACCTCGCTTTTACAAGCAGAACTTTACAAAACCTTAAAATATATACCTACAAAATATATGAGACTAGGGCGTAACTTGTCACTAGGAGAAAGGGAAATAATGTTTTAATTTGAAGTTTGAAAATTATTTATTTGTGTTTTGTTTGTTTTATGTATTTATTTATTTATTAATTTTATATTTTTTGTTTGTTTTATTTGAGTAGATAGATTGATTCTAATATTGCTTTTGATTTGTATATGGTTTAGTTTTCTGATTAATAGATTATTTCTAATGCCAATTATCCACATATTCTTTTAAAATAGTCTTTCAGTAAATATCCAGGATTTAATTATACTTGTAAATAACTCTTTAGATATGATTATAAATTACCCCTAAATTGCATTTTGCTAAGTGCCTTCAATTCATATTTGTGTCAGACCTTTGGATAGTAAGCTACAGAATAAATGTCTAGTGCCCATTTTTTCACTACTTTACAGGTAATTACATGAATTTGAAGGAATAGTTCATCCAAAATTGAAAATCATGTACTCGTCCTCTTTTAGTTTAAAACCCGTATGAAGTCTTTCTTTCCAAATATTTTCAGTAAATAATGACTTAAATTTTTGGCTGTTTCTTTTACGCAAAGATCACTTGGAATATAGCATATAGTTGTATAGACTACTATGAATACTATGGTACTACAGTACTTTTTGCTACATTTTTGGTGACCATGTTTGTTTAAATTTTTTTTTGGAGGAAATCTTCAGTACTCATTCATTGTAAGTGTTTCTTTAAAATGTTTCAATTTGTGTTCCACTGTAGCAAGTCATACAGGTTGGAACAACATATGGGCGATTAAATGATTACGGAATGTACGTTTTTGGGTGAACTATTCCTTTTTAACACATTTATGGTCATATGGTATTTTCGGGTTCTTACCTGCCTGTCCATCAACCCAGTGTTACTGAACAGTGAGACTGATGATTATGTGATTGAGACTGCGCATACATAATGTAACATTTACAAAAGCTGTTTGCTTCAAATCAACATACCAAAAACACCAAATGTAAAGCAGGTGATATGGAAAAAAAGGTCAGTGATGTGAGATACTCGTCAGTGTGTGGGAATGTGGCTCCAAGAGAAGTTGATTTATTTAGTGCTGTAAAAAGATAATATTTAATCTCTGAAGCACTAATCTCTTTTTTGATGCTCTGCCTCTGATTATAAGCGTCCCAGCTGTGCCTACTTCCCCATTCATGGAGCAGAGTCTTGTGGCTTGTTTTACAGCTTCTTTCAATGCAATTAACATCCCAAACAATCACAACGCTCTATGGCTCGCCTGTCAGTTCCAAGCTTGCTGTGTTTAGGTCAAAGGCATCTTCACATTTGCTTGCAAAAGGGCTCTGCCTCCTCAAATACCCTACATTTTTGCTCTAGGCTTGTTATTCTGATCCATTTCTCAAGGAAAGCTGAATTTTCTGGCCCAATATTCAGATATGAAGTAGATTGAAAAGAGGTTATGCACTTAACAGCACAAGTAATGACTAATTACGGCACTTTTCATGCATGCTGGTATGGTACCTTTCAATAGCTGCATGCTGACATGCAATTTCTTAGTTTTTCACATTTTAAACCTGACATATCGTATTCTAAGACATCCAGAGTGTTCCAGTGTGTCCATGAAATACATTAGTACTCATCAGGTGATATGTGAAAAGCACTTTTAAGACGTTAACAACCCTTTGTCATAATTACAGGTGTACAAGCTGGGCTGCTCCCTTACCGATTCCACTAGTAAGCTTAAAATGACAGTTTCTGCAACAAGGTTATCATGATATTTTAATTAATTTATTATTACTTTTTACAGAAAAAGATGATTCGCTCATATCTACGCCCTTTCTATTGCTCCAAAACAAGAAAAGATTACAGTAATAGCCGTATAATGGTAGGTTAGCAGGCAACACCACAAATGAATGTAAAATATAACACTGTTTCGGAAGTATAACCATTACACATACATATATATACTGTATATATATATGTGTGTGTGTGTGTGTGTGTGTGTGTGTGTGTGAGTGAGAGATACTTGTGGGCTGGTTTAGCATAATAATTGTGCTTTACCAAAAAAAAACCAAGCTTTTCCTTTTTAAATATTTTTTATTTGCTTGTTCATTTCATACTTCCAACATGTTTCCTATTCATTTATACACACTGACAGACAAAATCAGTCTGGTAGTTAATGGCATACTACGTTGAATATAACTCTTTAAATCACCTTCATATCTTTCCAAACCTGTAAGAGTGACTTTCTTCCATAGAATGCAAAAGGTGATGTTTTGTGAAAAGGCACATTGAAATTGTTAGTGATTATCAGTGTAAATTTCACATTTTTTTCACCGACGATAACGAACTAAAACTCTTTTTGAATGACAAAAACTATGAATAAAAACGAGACAAAAATGTTAGGGAGGGACGATTTGGGAAGAGATTCATTCAGAACGAATCTGCTGCATAGTTAAGAGGTTAGATGCGTACATATGAACGGCGGGACATAAGCTAAAATACACTTGCTGCACGTCTCATAAAACATAAAAAAAAATGTCAATATTTGGGAGTAAGAGAAGAGCAGACATATAAATCTGATGACGCAAGAGAGAACTCAATTTGGTCCGGTTTTCTGAGCGCACACACAGTATGCACACACAGAAAGTGCGTCTCACAGCACACAAGTACACTCTTGCGTCGCATGAACGGAGAATTGCACACAAAATTATGTCAAATTGTCCGTTTTGATGAGTATTCACGTAAACACAGTTGATTAGGTCTTAAGTGAACGTAAACAGTAGAGAGAACGTGTATCAGTACATTGCATCCATTGCAGCTGTGCATTCGGTTTTAAAGGGATAGCAGCCTGATTTAGTTGCTATTGTTCAAGTCATTGATGTTAATAAAGCAACAACAGAAAGACAGAAAATCACTCACTGCTCTTGACTGAAAAACTTTAGTAGCTCTAAAGATTAATCTAAATGTATTTATAGAAATAAATATGTCTGCTTAAAAAGAATGAAGAATATGGTAAACAAGTTGCTATAAAGAATGCATAATTAGCTTATATAAACATTGGTATGTCATTAAAAAGAAGACCATGTTCTTGTTCTTTATGAGAACCCTCTTTATGAGGGTTTTATTTCATTTTAACATAAAGGCATGTTGTGTGTCACCGCAGTTAAATCGGTGTCTATCATGATAAAACCTTAATATCAAACCTATATAATGAGTTTGGAAATTTTTGAGAAATGCTTAATAAATGCATTACACTGTAACTAAACCCATTAGATTTTAGCCAACTAAATATTTTTAGCCGACTAAATTTACTGTAGATTTAGTCAAATAAAATCGTATGATATTTAGTTGACTAAAACTAAATGGCATTTTAGTCAAAAGACTATGACTAAAACTAAATCAAAATTTGCTGTCAAAATTAACACTGGTGATTATAATGTCTTACTGGAACATTCTACTTCGTATATGTTACTGTAATTCGTATAGTGCTATCTAACGCCTTTAGAAGATAAGGAGTGTTGTGGAATGCTGTCATACTGTATATTTAGTGCCCTTGCCATTTTGGAGCTTGACCACCCCTCTGTGCTTTGCTATATGGAAAAAGAGCAGTGTGAACATTCTTAAGAATGTCTCCTTTTGAAGTTCAAATTGGTTGGAAATTACATAAGTGTGGGTAAATGATTACAGTTTTCATATTTCAGGGATATCCCATTAAGAAATGTTTAAATGATGCCTGCATGTAATAAATTAAATAAAAATAATAATAAAAGCTTACAGTTGCGTGAAGGGATATTCCCTGTAGGCAATACGAAGTATAGAATAGTTTAGAAAAAGATATTTAAAAAGAAAAAAATGTGGATTTGTTGTGTGACTAGTCAACCGTTGTGTTTTCCAGTGATATGAAGGAAGATTTTAAACCCCTGTCCTTTTGTTAATCATTGAACTTTCTTGTGCATTTCAAATGCGGCTAGTTTCTATGGTAGGCGTGTCAGTGTTTGGATCTTAAAGGGAAAAAAAATGATTACAAGAAGTTTTAATTATACCTCAGAGACACAGGGGAAATGTGAGCTCACCACAGCCATTATAGTGTCAGGAGAGGCAGCAGTATGGCGCTCATCATCACAAAAAGTATGTTGCTTGTGATTATACATATGCAATTGTGTAAGAAACCTTTTTTCTGGATTTTTTTTCTCATTTTGTCTCTCATAGTTGAGGTATACCTATGATGAAAATTACAGGCCTCTCTCATCTTTTTAAGTGGGAGAACTTGCACAATTGGTGGCTGACTAAATACTTTTTTGCCCCACTGTATGTAATGTTTTTACTGTAATCATTTATTTAATAATTTACTGTTATCATTCATTTAATGTTAACATATGAAGAGTTCATTTGCAAAACCCGATAACTCTATTTTTATTTTCAGAAATCACGTTTTTTTTATTGTGCATTCTAAGTAATATCAATCAAACTGCAGTTGGGTTGTTTTGATTAAGTAATAATAACTCAAATACAGGTAATTTACAAAATTAAAGTTCATGGAAAGTATGTTTTTTTTTTTTACATATTAAAAGTTTGTTTTATAGCAAAAGCAGATAACTCCAATAGTCGTTTTTTTTTTTGGCAAAAGCAGATAACTCCACATTTCATGTTTTAGAGTTTAAAAATAACACTCGTTTAATCTTTGTGACCTCCTCAGATGACAATGTAGATGCCTGACAAACGTTGTTGTTGTTGTGATCATAAACTGTATGGATGTGATTACACGCAATACACGGAGCTTTTTAATGCACAGCAATCAGCTCTTTTTTTTTACAGTGGCATTTATCTTTTTTTTGCAAATGAACATATCTATATAATAGTATATTGTAACTAAAATTATTTATCTGCCTTTCAAATTTTTTCTATAGATGTCTATTTCAAATAAATGCTGTTCTTTTGAATTTAAAATATATTAAAATACAAAAAAATTATTTCATTATAATAAGATTTAACAATTTTACTGTTTTTGCTGTATTTTAAAGCATTTTTGGTGAGCATAAGAGACTTTCAAAAACATCAATCTAACAATTTTACCAGCCCCAGAATTTTGAACAGACGTGTAAGTGTAAACATTATGAATACTTATGAATAATAATGACATCAGGTTGGATAATATCGGTTTACGTCTGCTTACAATGATGTTGGTTTTAAAATCCAAATATTGGCCTATTAAAAAATTTAATACATTAACACATTAATGCAATTTAAAATGTAAATGTTACAAAACAGATTCAGATGTATGCAAAAAATTATTAACCCAGATGATCAAATTCTGTAAACATTGTTCATTGTTAGTTCATGAGTTTAAAGCTTTAGCTAATTTTAAGAAATTGATAGAAAAGTTTTAACAATTTATAACAACCACTTAAGACATGTGACCAATTAGCTGCACAATTGTATGCCACCCATTCCCATATGTCCATGGCTTCTGGGCTCTTACTCTGTGAAATCTGGTGTTTTATCAGTGGTTACAGAAATTTGAGCTGATGGAAGTGATTTATAAAGTTTTGTAGGTGGACTGCCGAGCGACTGTCGGTCTGACGTGCTGCCAAGTGTGTGTGTTAAGCGTGTGTGCTTGTGGGACACACTGTGAGGTGTCACTCCTGTAAAATGCTCTGGTATTGTCCGTGACCCCCCACAGTTTCTCTGGCTTGAAGTGCTGGGATGCTGACCCTGAAGATCTCTGCAGGTCTGCCTGGCTGGGAACATTCTATGATTTCAGGACTGAAAATGGTGAACACATTTCCAGCTGCCCTGTCTCCAACGGAGCTCAGCATGGGAGGCAGCTCCTTTGCCTTTGTTGCTTCCTCTATAATTTCACATAAGTACAGGTGATGGCAAGGAAAGAATTTAAGTGGTTTGTCACTCTTTATTCATGGATTATGGCAGCAGGGAGGTGGGAGAAGAGAAGGTGACAAATGTGAGAATGTTGCCTTGTGCTGCTTTAGAGTACATCCTCCTCAGAGAGCACACATTCAGTCCTGAGTCGAGCTGACTTTCATCTTGAGTCCATCTTGATCACCTCTAATAGTTTAAAGATAAAGTCAGAGTTAATAGGTTAATTCTTCTGGACAGGTTAACACTAAAATGTCATTGACTTGAATCTGCAGTCCAATAAGGTTGAAGGAAGAGAAATGAATCCATTACTCCAGTCTTCAGTGTCACATGATCCTTCAGAAATCATTCTGAAATGCTGATTTTGGTGCTCAAGAAACATTTGTTATATATTTTTGTGGAAACCATAAAACACTATTGTCAAAATTCTGTGATAAAAGAGCAGCAAAGTCATTTGCAACATTACTGTCAGTTGATCAATTGAATGCGTCCCAATGTGTTTGATTCCATCCTTTTCATTTCAAAGTAATTTCAAAGTTCAGAAAATGAATTTAGTTTGCATTTAAACAGGAATGCTCAACTGTTGGCATTTTGTATTGGTGAAGAAGTATTTGTATTTGTGTAATTAAGATAAGATCGCTATTCTCACTAGGATGAATAATAACGGTCCGCAAAGAAAGGATTTGTCTAAAGGAGTAATGGAAAACTTTGTTAATTGGCTTTGCTGCAAAAGAAAACTATTGGATTTATCGGCAGTAAATACTGAGAGACAGAGTTATGTCTTTTAGTGCAGGAAAGCAAGGCTTCTCTTTATTTGATTCAGTGCAGGTTGTCAGTATGTGTCTGAACGTGGATATGTTGCGTTATCTTTGAGCCATCTAAGATATCGAAGGTATTTATAGTTTTGTAACACGCGCACACACACTTTTGAAAACCCCTTATATTTATTAGGAAGTATTCACGCAGAAATTTGCTTAATTCCAAATGTTTCACAAACTCACATTTATATACAATTTATCTTTTTGGTTATGCTATTAGTTTCAGTGGGGGTGGTGGGTAGTTTATCAAAATCTAAGGCTAAAACGAAATTTAAAGCTAATGCACACATGCAGCTTATTTAGAAATGTTATTACTGGTGTTTGCTAGGGCTGAGGCTATTACTTTTCTCAGCACTTAAATGAAATTTGCACCTGGTGTACAATAAATTACTGGAAAATTTCATAAATTTACTTTAAAGAAGGGAACTGAACCATACCTTGGGACTTGATCAACTAAGCAACTACCTAGTAACCATCTAGAGCTTATTAGAAACAACAGGCTGAAACCATTTAGCAACTGCATAACAACCTAAATTATTAGTATTAAAATATAATATAATAATGATTTATATATTTTATTTATTGTATTATTTTTATTGCTGTCAAACGATTAATCACATCCAAAATAAACGTTTTTGTTTACATAATATGTGTGTGTATTGTGTATATTTATTATGTATATATAAATACACACCCACGCATCTATTAATTTAAGAATATATGTTACGTTTATATATTAAATGTATTTATATATGATATGTAAATATTTTCACAATATATGCTGTATGTGTGTGTATTTATATATGCATAATGAATATACACAATACACACACATATATTATGTAAACAAAAACTTTTAATTTGGATGCGATTAATCGCGATTAATCGTTTGACAGAACGAATTATTTTATTATTATATTATATTATATTATATTATATTATGTAGTTATTGTTGTCATTGATCAAGACTACCTGGTAGAAGAGGGATTACCTCAATGAGACCTGGCTAAATACATGATAATTAGTAATACAATTGAGTTGCCATTTGATCAGTTCTGTATGTATTTCTTCCGATTTTATTTTAATTTATTTTAATTTTATTTTTAATTTTATTTTGCTTAATTTTTGAGCTTTTAGATCTGCTTTACAGCAGAATTGAACTCTATTTGCATCAATGAACCATTATTTTCCCTGTGAAGCTGCTGTGAACAAACTGTATTGTAAAAAGCATTATATAAATAAAGGATTTTATTTTATTCTGTTCTGCACATCTAAATTTGTTAACAGGTGAATGAATGTCACAACCTCATTAGTCAGTCAATAGGCAGGCTTTAGTTGTTTTGAGGGCCGCTCACACCGGTATCTCCTCTGTTTGTGTATCCCCTCTGCGTCAGTCTCAGCTGACTGTGATTACAGTGAGGCACAATAATGGCTCTGGCTGCTCAGCGGGAGGTCAGAGGTCACACTGTGCTATCAGGCTATCACAGGCTGATCTGTGCTCCCAGTCATCTGTGGCTTTAGATAAGCTTGCACGAAAAAAGGACAAAACTCTGATTATCTGATCATTTCAGAAAGGACAAACTGGGTCAACTGCGTGAATGCTCTGGCAAAAACAAAATGACAAAAATGAGAAAGGACAGTGAGGCAAAATGGTACAAAAATACAAATGCCAGACCTGTGCTTTGCATGCTATGCAGGACATATTGAAACGCAACTCTAGAGGGAATTAGCGCACAATTGAGGTTTGATACAGCGGCTCCTGTAGCGAATGCTGTTGTAGTACAGTGGGCTGAGCATATTGCATATGACAAGAGACAGGCTAGTCTAATGACTACAGCTCTCTAGGGAGTCCTTCTTGACCTCTGCTGTAGCTAACTGCTTCCATTATTCTTGTCCCACTGTGTTAAGAATGGAGATGGGGTGGGAGGAGCCTATCATAGCTCCACCCCCTTCAAGCTTTGAATGACAGATGCAAAAAAGTGACTCAGCAGGGGACCAGTGTGTGATGCAAAATCTTGCTTGACGGTTAATGATGGTTAAACTGTCTTTTTATAAAGCAACACACTATATATGGTGTATAATCTTAATATAAATTAAATATAGAGGTAAAAATCAGCCATTTTTGTGTCAAAAGTTCTATATGTGAAATCATACACACACATACACACAAAAAATTATCTGCATGGCTATGGTGTAATGAGAGCTTTCCCAGAGATATGGTTGCATAACTCATGCAGAGTGGCAAGTGCTAGTCATATGTGGGAGAGGCGCCTCGGGAGCGCCGGAAGGTCCCTCTGAGCAACTAGCCATGGTCAGGTTCACATTAGCCTAATCAGACAGGTTATCTGTGTACAAAAAACACTGGGTTTGGATGGGTGACACCAACCATGTCCACCTGCTGAGTCCATTGGCGTTGCTATAAAACTGTTTTGATGGGGGCTGATTTGTTTTGCTATACATGAGAAGGCCAGATATCTGACATAGCATCCTTAGACTGAATAGTGACTGCTTATGCTTGTTGGAAAGTTTTATAAATGGGCTAATAATTAAGTATTTATTTGAATAATGGAATAAGGTATCTTTAAGGGTACTCTCAGTTTCAGATACTGACCACCGCAGTCTGCTCACAGACTATATAATGCCATAAAATCAAAGGTCAAAGTTTGCCAGGTTAGTGACTTGAAATATTTTGAGGCACTTAGTAGCAAATAAACTAGACATCCTTGAGCAGATCTGTGTTGTCTGTACAATTTTGGACTGACCTGCTGTGCGACTGTTTGAATGAGCCAGTCTATTATTGTGGTAGAAGCTATTTCAGATAAACCTGCCTCTAGACAGTAAAAACAAAACAAACCATCTTTTCACATTTTACATGATGGTTAGACAGTCTGTTATTTTCTAAGGTGGCTTTCTTGGAAAGGAAAGCTGCAAAGTATCCTGGACTTTATCCTAATAGTAGAAATGATAACTAAATAGAATGTGTTCGGGTTGGGAAGTGATATCACAAACTTTGTTACCAATGGCTAGCCTGAAAGTTTAAAAATCTTTAAAGCTTGAAGGTTTTTTTCAGACAAAATCAGAAAAAGTCAGATTGACCAATTAAAACTCAGACAGACCATAGACCATATCAGACATTCTAGGCTAGCTCAGACCCCATTATTTAACTTCATCAGATGGCCAATAAACCACATCAAAAATACACATTAACATGTTTTTGTATGTTCCCATTATATTTTATTATGTTAGTAATGATTGCTAGAATTTTAACATACTGATAGCTAGGTGTTGCTGTTCTGTTTTTAAGCATGTTGCTAAGTGTTGCAAGCATGTTTTAAAGGGGTCATATGATGCGATTTCAAGTTTTCCTTTCTCTTTGAAGTGTTACAAGCTCTTGGTGCATAAAGATCATCTGTAAAGTTGCAAAGACTAAAGTCTCAAATCCAAAGAGATATTCTTTATAAAAGTTAAGAGTCAACCATGCCTACCTAAAGCAGCTCATTCTAACACGTCCCCACATGTCTACGTCACTATGTGGAAATATTAGCATAATGCCGCCCAAATGTGCACGCAAAGAAAGAAGGCATGGTTTCAGGAACAGCAGTAGTGTTAATGCAGCCATGTCAGGGAGACGCTGTGTGATTCAGTGCGAAAGCAAAAGCACTTTATTTGGCCTTCCGGAAGTAGATGCAATTAGGAATCATTGGTTAAGATTTATTTACAACAGAACAGCACAACCCATATTGCCCTTTCGGGCTTGAACTGATGGTAAAATAACGACATTATTAACTGTCTTGATATTTACTTTGAAAGCTGACGCTCGCGATTATGGTAAGGGACGTTACATTTCCGACGCGTGCTTGTGGTGTTCGGCCAATCACAATGCACTGGGTCAGCTGGCCAATCAGAGCAGACTGCGCTTGTCAAAGGAGGGGGCTTTGTTGAAAACTATGCATTTGAGAGAGGCGGGGCATAGAGGACCTACAATAATGTACATTATTTGAAAAATAATGTTTTTTTTAACATTAAAGCATGTCAACATATTCTGTTACATCAAATACACAAAATAATGATCTTTAAAATAGCATCATATGACCCCTTTAACATGTTTCTAGCGATGTTTGGTGTAGCTTGAATACACTATAGGATTTCATAAATGAAAAAGTTGCACCCTTGGATGAAAGTCTGTGGGAATTTGGGCCTGTTCAGAGGTCTGCTACAGGAAATTTGTAAGTTTAAATCGTTAGAAAAGATCTAGAAACTTGAGTCAGAACATTCTGAATGTCTGTGCCAACATTAGCGGATATGCCTTGAAAGCTGTGGGAGGAGTTATGTATAGAAATTAAGCTATAATAAGCTTAAATTTGACATATTGGCTTTGTCAAGTAAACATAATTCACTTCATGATTAACTTGCAATGTAAGGAGAGAAGAAGCCAATGAGAGGTTTTCACATGTAACAGTACTAATTTCTGCTCAGGAACTGGGGTGTTTCTGTATATCATTTATTTATAGAGTTGTTGTCTCAGCCAGGAATTGGCAAATCTTAGTCATGACACAAGAAGCTCTATTTTTACCTGGTTGTGTCACTAAACAAGTTTCACATTCAGAGAGGCAAAACTTTGTTTGTGATATTCACAGCTACCTCATGCTCTGTTCTTTTGCATGTTACTCATACTCATCATCCTGGGTGCCTTCCAGACGTCAACAGGCTGGATCAGGGCCATTTGCAGGGAAATTTCTGGGTGAATGCATAAGGTGAGAAGTGTCTGTTTCTCAGTGGTCCTTCACCTGAGACGGTAGATCCTGGCAACATGCCTCTAGTCCGCCCCATGCTGCTCAGCTGACACAGATGGCAGAAATCCAACCTGGATGATGATAAAATCTGCTAACTTAGTCATCCGATGTGTCTGAGTCGTTCACTCTATTTTCTTAATTCTGTTTTTGGAATTTGGCTGCTTCCAAATTGGAGCTGACGATTTTTGGACTCATTATGAACAAACGAGACTTTTGATGCAGATTAACTTGCCTTTTATACAGCTCAAATATTTTCAAACTTTAGATGGGCTTCATAAGCAGTACATTTAGTTAACAAGACCTGACTAGTTGATTTTGTTTGCATATTGCTGAGCAAATCGAAGGCACACACAATACTGGGTAAAATTATATATACTGTAAGTACAGAGATATGAGTATTATTTATTAGTATAGTATACTTATTGATTTCCCTTGACTCTGGTCACATCTTGGATGATAATTTTCACAAAGCTCATCATATAGAACTATACAGGTTTGTCTTATACAAGAAGGATTCATGCAAATATTGAACAAAATGAGGTATCTCTGTAGTATAATTTCACAGAGTCCTGCAGTTTGAGCGTCAAGAGCCTATATATGATTCCCAAAATGCACTCTTTATGCAGACCCAAAATGCTCGCACATCACTAGGATTAAGACTTAGCCATTGGTTTCAGTACGTCACTCAATACTTAGAAGCTTTGAAAAGAACAACCAAATTTGAGATGACCTGCACCTGCTGCTCGTTCATTTTTGTAGAGGTTGCCAAGTGACGTTAATTGTGTGAAAGCTAGGATTTTTTGGCACTCAATGTTGAAAGGTCATCTATCTCTTGTGTTTTAACAGCACATACATACTTTTGTCTCTCCAGGAGCAGTGAAACACATTTGGAAATATGTTGTTTTGGAGCAGAACAGCTTGATATTCCTTTTGGAGTATTTATTTATGGTTAACTCCTCTTGAGCATGAGAATGAGAAATGTGTCACTTCCTCTTGGCATCCCCTTCCACTGCCCCTGTTGTGTCTGTGTTGAATATTCATTGCAGTTGGCATCGCAGGGAAAAAGTGACATACTGATCAGTCATGCTATTTTTCACCAACTGCATTTACAAGATGCCCTGCTTACACCCTGCTCAACATAATTTCCCCCGCTGTTATAACTGAACTGGCAATTAAATGATTTGTTCCTTGTTGAATATCATATTTCTTTGTAGACCGTGTTTACATTTAGTATAACACATTTTTGGGGAAGTGTTGGAAAGAGTCAATACATTTGATTTGTTCAAGTTTAGATGGAAATGAAGAGGCTGGGCATGTCATTAAAATAATTTTTTTATGCATTAAGTATCAGCTTTATGGATTTGTGTGGTGAAGGGTTTTGTTATATTTGTCTCGGTCCTCAGTACAGGCTTCCCTTTGTTATTATTATATTATTTTGGATTATATAATTTTACATTATATTAATTTTTTTTTTATACAATCCTGAAAATTATATTATTTATAATAAAGAGGGTTTTTTTCTCATACTAAATATTTATATTTTAATATATTAAAATAACATAATATAAATATATATTAATATAAATAATATATTATATATAATAAAAAAGGTTTTTATGTTTTTATTTAATTATTGGTTTTTTTATATATATATATTCTTTATATATATAGTATTCCTATAAAAAAGCTAAAGATTGCTTTTCAAAAAAAAAAAAATAAATAAAAACTTTAATAATTTAAATTATTTTAGACTTCATTAATTAGTTGTTTTAAACCTAGAACAGTGCAAACATGACCAAAAACCATAAACTCTCAATACATAGTGCAGTTTCTTATCTTAGTAGCTTCCTGAATTCGTCCCTGAGTGTACTGCAAGTTTCTTTGAAAAACAAACAGGCAGTCATTTAAATGGAATTTTTATCCAGTGTTAAAACAACTACGGCATTCCAGTACAATAGAGTTCCTGCATCTTTCCGGTTTTCTAACCTTTAAATAAAATTCTCTCCTCAGCTCAGCGATCTTTTCATCCAGTTTGAGGAAAAGCCTCAAGGGGCCGCCTCCCTCGCTCAGGTCCACAAAGCGGTACTTCCTGATGGTAGGACGGTGGCAGTGAAGGTGCAACATCCCAAGGTCCAGCACCAAAGCTCCAAGGACATTGTTGTGATGGAGGTAATTACCGAGGGAGCAGGGCTGCCGATGCCTGGTTTCTGATGCCTAATTCACACGTTCTGTCATTGTCACACACCTATGTATAGCTCGATCCGTCTAGGGGCCTATTCACCTCCCATTAGTGCTTTATAAAATAGAATCCATCATTTAACCAACAGTTTTATTCATTCATTTAATTGCAAATAGCCATTTGTCCATGCACCTACAATTTCATTTGTATCACATATAATTGCTTTATTACGGCCAGGTCTTATTTAGAGTCTGGGCTTCAGTTTAATGTATTTATACAGTTTACATACCCTTTCCAGAGACTGTAAGATCTTTAGTACTTTTTTTTTTTACTTTTTTGCTTTCGTCAGAGTCTGCGACACTCTTTTGGGGTTTATTTCGCAACTGACTGATTGATTGTACTTTATCCATTGCATGCATGTTATGTGAAATAGTTTCAGAAAAGTTTTAGTCCAAAAAAGTAAAATAAAATAAAAAAAATCAATAAAATATAAAAAATGTAAACATATTATTTACATTTGTAATTTAATTTTACTTTTCTGGCCTGATGAAACTTTTTTATATAATATACATGCAATGGATAGCGTAAATAAATAAAACTAAATGTGTGTCTGTTTTCAGTTTCTCCTGCAGGTTGTCCACTGGTTGTTTCCAGACTTTGCCTTTATGTGGCTGGTGGAAGAAGCCAAGAAGAACATGCCTCTAGAGCTGGACTTCCTCAATGAGGGACGAAACGCTGAGAAAATAGCAGACATGCTCAAGCAGTTCAAGTTTTTGAAGGTTTGTGACAGTGTTATTCAGTGTGGCATTTAGTAAAACCATCAAAAAAAAAGTAAATATTTTTTCCCATTGACAGTCTTTGTGTGTACGGCAGCAATTGGCCTTTTTAAAAGATCTTAGTGTCTTAAATGACATCGGGTTTTAAAATAAAATAAAACTTGCTAGCCAGGTTCATAAATGGCTAAATTACTTTATTGAAGTGACCACTGATTTATACTCAACAGCCTTCAGGAATTAATTTAGTTGCTTTACTTTTTGGAAAGACTCAAAGAGTAGTGTGCCCTTCAAGGCTGTACGAATGCAATGGAAAATGAGCGAAAACTCATATTTCAACAGACTTCAGCACTACAAAACAAAAATCTCAGACTTTTTTGACATTTCTACATCTTATTCTGAGAATTGTCAACTTTCAAGTGAAGCAAGTCATATTGCAAGTCCCACTAAAACACCATACTAGCTTCAACTTACACTTTTTTCACACCGTTTCGGCTAGACGCCACGAATCAGAGTACCCTCATATTTCTCCCCAGCAAAAAGACTTTGCAAGGTAAATAATCTGTCATAACAAGTGCCAAATGCTCCAGGCAAGTCCCTCTTTCATTTTTAATGAATAACAAAGAGACCTGGCTGGCCCTGCAGGGTAATGAGAATTGCCTGGGTTTACACCCGCAGATCTGTGCCTCTAATGCACACTATTAGCTCTGTCAAAACATTTGACAGCGGAGCACAAGCCGCCATGTCAGGAATAAATCCCCGGCTCTCTGCATCAGCCTCTCACCCTGTAAAACAAGCGTGATTATACAGCACTGGCAGTGCAGCGGATTCGCAGGCAGTTTAGAGTGTTTGGCTGTTCCACAAGGCAGACACTGAGCTGAAAAATGGCTCTGTTTATATAGTGGTAACGGAGGGATTTTTTATAGTTGACGTTCGTTTGATAAAGAGAGTGGGAGAGGAACTAGGCTGAAAGTGTGTAGCTGGAGGTGGTGGCAAAAGCCAGGCCTTAGTATCAGGTGGAAGAAAATCATCATAGAGGGAAAAAAAACAGTAAATCTTCCTCATTATGTAGAGAACGTTTTTAATTAGTGAGATGAGGTGGTAGAGCGATGCACCAGATAAGCAGTGATGTTCAGGAACAGGAAGCTGTTGTATGGAAAAGGAAGGTCATCTAACGCATCAATAATGCCTTCTGCTTTGAGCTTTATGTGCAGATTATAGCTAATTCTGAGCATCTGGCATTATCCGTCACAGAAAATCTTATAGCTGGAACCCATTTTCTCGATGCCATTGTCTGGAAGTACAGATAGGCCACGTACACACTACAGCTAAATTCGGTTGTCAGTTCACCTTTTACCCCTTAATCACGTTCTGTACACACATAATTCACTAAAATACGGGAGTGACAGCCACATTCGACAATAGTATTAACTCCCGAAAAATACAGGTAGTGACAACCGCATTTACCGAACTGAACAACTAGTTGTTAAAGATGATGTCACGAGAAGCACGCCAATGTGCTCGTATTGTCAAGCGTCAAGTGTTTACCTCAGATCTGACAGGATGGCGGAGAGAGGTGTATTGTGGACCGAGAGGTCAAGAGAGTGTAGGCTGTTCAATAACAACAGTTTAAAGAACAAAACTAGATTACGGCGCCTCTCCCAACGACGGCGATTAAATAACGTTTTGCGTATTTTCGCATGTCTTTGCAGTCTAATTAGTTTGTTTTGTCAACAGCAGCTAACACAAAACTAGCTAATCTGCAGGCCACCATTCTCTCCGAGACGCCACAACGTTGCTATGGTTACCACGCTGCCATTCACTCCCGCATTTAAAGGGGTCCTATTATGCTCTTTTACAAAGTCTTGATTTTGTTTTGGGGGTTTATTAGAACATGCTCTCATGCTTGGGGGTTTGAAAAACGCATTCTTTTTCACATAATTTACATTATTAAAGTACCTTTCTCCCCAGCCTGGCACAAACGGCTCGATTAGTTCCGGCTTTGATGAAGGTCCACCTTCCGAAAAACAAAATGTGTTGTGATTGGTTAGCTGTCCCAGTGCGTTGTGATTGGCAAACAGCTTAGACGGTGTTTCAGTACTGTCACGCCCCTTGCTCCGTCTTTCAACAAAAGCTTTTTGGCAAATCCGGCACTGTACTCCCTCATGTTGTGGAAGCTGTCCTCAGTAAAATGCGCAACACACAATAGCAAATTGGCATTATAATGCTCAGGAACATAGTTAAATAATAAATTGCAACCACTGTTTCCTGACATCATCTGCTTTCGGAAGCCCAAACAAAGACGTTTAGGCACGGAGGTGAAAAAAAACAGCGTTTCAGGCGGTCGCACACCGGACGAGAAGTGCAGCGTCACGTCGCGCCATGTCTTTAAAATTCGAATACATTATTTTCTATGAGTGTGGGCACACCGGCAGCGCCGTTCAGTCCAGCTACGTCGTGTTGTACTTGTAAGAATTGTTCTAGACATGCCGAAAATGTGACACTACAGCACAGCAGCTCTTCTTCTTCGTTTTCTCTGATGCACTCACTCTGCAGCAGCACTTCTTCATCGTCGTCTTCGTCATCTCGTCTGATGCACTCACTCAACCAAGTGTTCTAACCACAACCTCGCCCCTCCCCACCCCCCAACCATTCTAATTTCTGTAGGCGGGAATTATTTGAATGATATTCTAATGAGCCGCTTTGTGATATCACAAAGCCCGGAAACCAACGCTGTAGCCCAAACGAGACGTTCGTTGTAGTTCTTGAAAAGAGATTTTTTAAAAACTAAATATCTCCCTTTGGAGTGGACTTTGAGATTTGTAATTTTCGAAACCTTTTTTATGCCCAAACATAACACACTACACACTGACTAACATTAAAAAAGTGAAAAAGCATAATAGGACCCCTTTAAATGTGGTTAACTGTTTATAACTGTTTTCCAGTGTTTAGTTTCATTACTGCTGTTTAATAAGTCAATTATCACCACTATTCTCGCTCATACTCTGGTTTAGAGATTTGAACAAACATCTAACGTTAAATATTAATCTTTGGTGCATAATGTGTCCAGCAAAACACCAAAGAAACTGCATAGCAATGCTCTAAAAGCCACTCAAAACACCCTATCAACTGCATATGAACACTTAAAACACTCATCTCCATAGAAACCACATCTCTAAAAACCACTTAAAACACACTAGGAACTTATAGTTTTTAGTCTGGGGGTTAAAGCAACCTTCCCAGAATGCAAATTTGACAGAAGGGACCCCAGGCGAAGGGAAAAAATGTGGGAAAAAAATAATGTTGAGGCTAGTTTTGATTAGCAATTGGGTTGGTTTTGTTTCGCAGACCTGGCAACCAGTGAAAGGTGAGAGAGGACCAGGCCTTGGACTTTACATATTGGTTTTGTTATGCGGCAGTCTGCTGTGAGTCGGCTGCCACTTACTTTTGTTTTGTTGTTTATGTTCATTTTGTTAGTAAAGATATGTTTGCCGGGTTCCTACCTCTGCCTTTCCTGATTCTTGAACTTTGCACTATCTCAACCAATTAGAATACTTCATAAGACCAATTAAAAAAAACATTTTTAGTGAATTGTTGGCCTTCTGGAAAGTATGTTCATTTACTGTACATGTACTCAATACTTGGTAGGGGCTCCTTTTGCTTTAATTACTGCCTCAATTCAACGTGGCATGGATGTGATCAGTTTGTGGCACTGCTGAGGTGGTATGGAACCCCAGGTTTCTTTGACAGTGGCCTTTAGCTCATCTGTATTTTTTGGTCTCTTGTTTCTCATTTTCCTCTTGCAACTACAAAGCAACTTCTTAGCAACCTTATAGCAATGCTTTAAAAAAACACTCAGAGCACACTAGGGACTGCACAGCATAAAACTACTCAACTCTCTAGTAACCGCATAACAATGCTTAAAAAAAATACTTCGCTCCCTAGAAACCACACGGCAATACTCTAAAAAACATTTAGAACTCTCTAGCAACTGTATTGCAACCATAGCAACACTCTAAAAAATACTTCCTTCCATCTAAATAAATACAATACACTGAAAATTGTTTAACTACTTTGAAATGTTCTGAAGATAGAAAATTTTCCTAGCTGGATCACAGAAGTGCAAAAATGTTAAATGTCAAAAATAAGACTTGGGAATGGGATTGTGTTTTAGGGATATTCTTTTAATTATTTATTTAAAATGCATATCTAATTTGCCTAGAACAACTGAAATAAGATGTGGCACAGCTCATCCTGTAAAAACTGACTCGCTGCAAGTATATGACATTTGCTGTGAATCTGAACTTTGTTTTGTTTTCTCCCAGATCCCGAAGATTCACTGGGACCTTTCCACCAAGCGTATTCTAACCATGGACTACGCAGAGGGTGGTCAGGTCAACGACCGAGAGTACATGAGGAGAAACGGCATCAATGTCAATGAGGTAAGAGAGATGCCCTTACCTCTGCAGAACTCTAAAACAGAGCACCAGTTCCTCAGAAACACTCTGAACAGCAGCCCAACAAACAACACTTGCCTCAGCTCCAGCACTCAAGATCGCTTAATCAGTAATTTCACTATGCTAATGAAGCAGTCACGTTCCCTGCGACGTTTGATGCCATGGGTTCTGGAAGCTTTGAAGACTTTTCTCTTTGCCCTGTTCCGAGAGGCTTTGACATCGCTGAAATGGAGGCTGCTTGGTTTGATGAATTATGCCTCTCAAATTTCATTTCATTTTTCTAGCCCTTAGCAGATGAGCACTAAATTAAATCAGGCTCTTTTTCATATTTATATCACAGACTGTTTTTCCGTCGTGGCTGCAATTTATTCTACTCCGCCACTTTTGTCAGCACAAGCACAAGGGCGCTGCGAGATCGAGCGCCTTTTTAATTTTGCGCTTTCGTTAAGGTGACTCTGGTCTCAGGGTGAATGCGGTTGCACACAATGCCTTCGGTTAGAATGGAGGCCCTACTGAGTGAGCTAATCTGTAGTTATGCGGGGCCAGGGGACGAATAAACTGAGGGAGATGACTTTTGTGAGGCCTGGGGGATAACGGAGAAACAAATGCTAATGGACTATTGATCGATGGGCCAGTGTCTGTTCACACGGGGATATTTTACATCAAGATTGCCAGTGCATTATCATTTTCTTGTTTTTTGATGATGGTGATGTAGGGTAAAGTTATCACTTTGTCAGCTAGTTGGGAATAGTTTAAATAAAATTAAATGGATAAAAAGATAGATAAGTGAACTTCACTCCTCCTAACATGCAAATCACAAATTTTGCAATGCTCTCATCATTGCAATGCTCACAGGTGGGCGTTATGATCAAAATCTTATATAACATTTCCCATAAGTTTATATCACAGTATCTTGCACAGTTTACAAATTTGGGCTGGAAATTCAGTTAAAAATGTTTATATTTCCAATAACGTGTGGTAATGCCTGTTTTTGGATAATATAGTGCATATTAAATATATT
Source organism: Sinocyclocheilus grahami (assembly GCF_001515645.1). Lineage (NCBI taxonomy): Eukaryota > Metazoa > Chordata > Actinopteri > Cypriniformes > Cyprinidae > Sinocyclocheilus > Sinocyclocheilus grahami. The sequence goes on along the minus strand of NW_015505280.1, from coordinate 735,077 downwards.
TAATCCATTGTTTCTTTTTATTAGGTCCATAAATAGTCTTAAATGGGTTGCACAGGTCTTTGTTGACATATGTTGATGGAAACACTAAAGATTTTTCTATTTAGGCGTTTTCACACTGAATAGTTGCTGTTGAAGTCTATTTAAAGTCTATTCAAACGTTGTAATAAAATGTCTTAAGTTTATTTCCATGAAGTATGATGATGCCTATATACTTATATATTCCAATATACTTATATACAATATACTGTGGTATATATACTGTGGTATATCGTGGTATATTGTACAATATACTGTGGTATATTGTCATTTTTTGATGCGTGTCTTTCTCATTAAAAAAAGAATGTCTGTTTTTGTCCATACAATGAAAGTCAGTGGGGTCCAGTGTTGTTTGATCCTCAACATTCTTCAAAATTTGCACACTTGCAATATATACCATCTTGCCGCCCAGCTCTAGTCTCCTCAAAACACTTCCTATAAACATGGATGCTGTTCATCGATGCCTTCCTGTTCACCCAAATATCACATCTTGTTCTGTTCAATATTTTAGTTATTTCAAATGCAGCTTCCTTCATCATATTCCCAGATTTCATGGATCTCTCACCCATGGAAGAGAGGGAAATATGGAAAGCAGACAGCGAGATAGATGATGAGATGGTTAGAAACGCAGAGCGAGAAAAAGACTGCAGCCGCTGAAAGCTGTGCGAACGTGCTGGCTTTTGTTAAGTGACTAAATGGGATCATTTTAGCACCTGCTTTGTTTGTGTCACTCTGTCATTATATTTCCTCCGACCTGTTTTGTCTGTCCGATTTAATATGCACATTTGCTGCCAGTTTGTTTAGCAAAGCTCGCTGAGGCTTTAAACGGCAACCTTTCCTTATCGTTGTACACCCAGGCATCAGTGAGCCTGACAGACGGGTAAACACGGCCTGAAACTGGTCTCATAAGCCACTGAGCCGTGCTTAAAGGGCACCGCACACCTTTGAAAGACGGAGGAGGGAACGGTCGGCGGGTGGATGGCACATCAAGCGTTTATCACACCCCCCTCTCGCTCGCACTCACATGTACCCACGAGTGCACATAACATTTATTTTCCTTTACTTGCTGTCACGCACAACCACTGCTTGGATTTTTTCTGCCAAGCTGTTTTTCTTTTTCTTTGGAGATAGCGGACTGGGTTATGGGCGGCACTGATTAACTGATGTTCCCGGTACAGTGTGGCATATGAGGATGCGTTTTAAAAGAAAATGGCGTACACATTTTATGCAGAGCTTGAAAATGCAATCAAAGGGCTCGGTTCATCAGACTCATTTGGAGTGCAGCAATTTAGCGAATGCTTCCGCTTATATTTTCCCTCTCTCGGTTTAATGTGGTGCTGTGCGTGTGTGTGCACGACTGCGTCTGAGCACTTTTAAGAGGGTTTTAGAGGTTCGGGGGAATAAAAGTGATCATGGTATTAGCAAGCGTGCCACGTGGCCGCACAATGGGGCTTTACTTAAGAGACGCTCTCCATTGGAACAGGTTGAAAAGGCAGTACAGCCCGCTTGCTTAAAAAGACACTTTATTTTAAAATCGCAGAGCTACGGGGAGTTAGCAGAGCTGGTGGGAAACAGAGCTGGAGGCTGCAAGAGGAAATTAGTCTGCTCTCTGGAAGGGCATCCGAGCAGCGGGACCTGAAGACTGAAGAGCATGTTTTTGGTGCTTTAAACCGCACCCACAGTCAGAGTTTTGTGTGAAAAGCTTTACTTTATATTCAAAGAAACGAAGCAGAAATGTAAATACAGTAGCCCCCAAAAAACACACGTAAGCCACAGTTACTGTATATGAATATATTTTCTTTATATGCCAAAATATCAAACCAAGTGGCATTTATTTTAAAGAAATATTATACAAGTACATTATTTTAAGGAAAACATTTTAGAAAAAGCTTTTTTTTTTCATTTTATAATTTAGTATACTTTAGTGAAATGTTAGTGGAAGCCATAGTTGTAGAATTCTGTCTAATATTACAGTTATAATATTATAAAATTTTTGTATCTTCTAATTTTCATGTTTCTATAATTGTATTTATTAGTTATAATGAATATTATTTTATATTTATATAATAAATATTAGCAGTTTATGCTTAAAATGTCTATGGCATTGCATTATAATAGACAATTTTATATCTAATGTGATTTTTATTTAAAAATTATTATATGTGTGTTTGCATATATACAGTATATATATATATATATATATATATATACACAGACACACATGCACTCATAAATTTAGTTAATCAGTGTCGGCTTTAAATGAATGGATGCTATACTTCCATTATCTGTCAGTTTGCATGTGTTTATCACTGAATCCATTCATATAATAAACTGGACATATGCTAATTGTATAAGCACTATTAAATTTCAGTTTGTTGGTTGGAAATCCTGGCAAATAGGGAAAGACCCTTTGGGAAATTAGCTGTGTGAAATTCTAATCAGTGTTAGATTTCATACTGTCATTGGATTTTGTGTCTCCCAACGCATATGTTGACAAATGTTAGAATGAGAAATTGTTCTACTGAGCAGGGTTGTGTGTGCATATAGTTTTGTGTGCTGGTAAACAATGTAGATGGCCGATTGGAAGGGGTGGAAAGAGTAAAAAGTCATAACATTAGTATGTGTTGTCTACTAAAGGGTTAGTATGACTAGTATGATATTTAATGTAATGTCATCATAGTGCAGTGTTCATTTCTTTAATGTAATGACATCATTATGTTGTGGTATTTTTTTTCTCCTATGATGTAATTTTTTCTGCTGAACCCCAACCCCCCAGCTTAAACCAACCTACAGTAGTTTGTTGTTTTCCGAACCTGGCCAAGGTGGTGTTTATCTACTTTAGCTGGCTAGTGCTTTAGGTTCTTTAACTTACCATAAAGAGGTCAAGTTCAGTCAGCTGTCCTCCCTAGACACCCTCACTTCCCCTCAATCTGTCAGTCATGGTCTAAATGCCCCATCACCCTGTTCCTTCCTCCTTTGCTCTGTTTCTCTCTTGCATAGAGGTCACAGGTTCATAATATCTGACAGAAGCTACAGATGTTTTTACACTCTTTTCATGTGACAGCAACAGACCTTGAGTACCTGACACGGCTGACACACATACAATAATATACACTGATTCTGATCTTTAAAATCTGTTAATTCTGTTTTCTCTAAGTCTTTTTCTCTCTCGGAGGTTGAGAGTACATTATAAAATCACTGCATGCAAAATATTCCTCCCAGATGATTAAAGTCAATTCTATATTAGCCAGCATCACGGACGATCCTGCCCTCCGTAACCTCGACCGCTCCCCCTGCAGTACTCATTAGCCGCCGGTCAGCCTTTACAATGCTCACAAAAGTAAATAAAGCAAACAGTGTAGCCAAGCGCTTTATCTGGGCCGAATACTGGCTCCGGCATTAGCCAATGATGATGAGAGTTATTAGACAGCTGATGAGATAGATACAGAACATAATAAATGATGGAGTCTACCTCTGAAAATGGATAGAATTATTAACTGGCTCTGGCATCCGCGAGCTTCTGTGTGGGAGCTGGCGTGTAAGTAATCAAAAGATTGATGATGGCTGGAATGGACTTCTCTCTCTGTGTTCTGCCAACGTGCACGGAATCTCTGAATGTTTTATTATTTTCTTTACTACCCAGATCCAGCAGAGTGTAAAGACGCCGTACATTAGCTTGAGCTAAGGTCCTTATAGAATGTAGTTTATTAGTATCAGTAATGACTGCTGTGTATGTGATGAGATTAGTAATCGCCAATTATCCCTGTGCTTAAACCTACTGTAAGCATAAGCATGTTGGTGCAATGGCTGTTTTATATGGTAGACAAAAACATTAGGCTTGTTTTGACCGATTTGTAAAGTAGCATCATGGATGATGCAATCCCAGAATGCATTGCAACATGCTCAGTAATTTCCATTCAACAATGGAAAGTACTACTAATAAAAAGCTCAGTCTAAGTAAGCTTGAAATATTTTGCCTAACATTTGTATGTTGCTATAGTTCCCTATTGTTTGTTACCTTATTTTATTATTTCATTTGGTTAGTCTACAGTTAGTGCTGCTGTTGACTTCTATAGGTTTTGGAACAGGGCTATTATGATATTAAGTTATAAGTGAATGAAAGTAAGAAAGTAAACATATGATCAGGCTAATTGTGAGTTTTTTTTATTTATATTGTGCGTTAACATGGTTTTGGCTGTGTTTGTAAAATAAAACCCCAATAGCACGTAGTTAAGAGCATGTGACATAGTAACCAGTGTTTTTATAGTGTGACTGTGTGTGGTAAGTCAAATCCCATCTGGCCGATCCTTCTGGGTCAGGCAATGCAAGGAATTATCTCTATTAGCAGTGATTCCTACATCATAGAGAATTGAGCGCTCTTTAAATAGCCACATGAGCCTTTGGGCTGCTGTGAGAGTCCTCCTCTACTCCACGAGGTCTCTGGAGGGCCTTGGATCTGTTACAGCATCCATGCTGCTCTGAGAGAGACTGAGAGTGGAGGGTGAATCAACCCTGATGCTATTTTTGCCTTAAGATGTTAGTAGTGTTTTTATCTTTTTATTTTTATTACCCCCTTTCTCTCTTGCTCTTTTCCTTCTCTCAGAATGTCAGAATTGGAAAATAATAATAATAATGATTTCTATTTTTATTACAATTTTGGCATTTTTTTTAAAGGAATTGATGAAACATGACAGGAAATTATGAGAAGAGGGAACAGGATGGGGTAATCACATGAGAGAGAGACTAAAACTTGCATTGCCTACATGTGTTGTGTTGACTCTGAGCTATTTTCTGTCATTATAAGTGCATTATGAGTAAAAAATAATGTACAATAAATGTATAAACACTCACATTCAAAAGTTTGGGTCAGCCATATTTTTTTATGTCTCTTATGCTCATCAAGGCTGCATTTATTTGAATAAAAACAGTAATATTATGAAATATTATTACAATTTAAAATAACGCTTTTCTATGTTAATACAGTTTCAAAATGTAATTTATTCCTGTGAAGGTAAAGCTGAATTTTCAGCAGCCATTATTGCAGTCTTCAGTGTCACAAATCATTCTGATATGCTGCTCAAGAAAGATTTCTGATTATTATATGTTGAAAACAGCTGTGCTGCATAATAATTTTGTGGAAACTATTATACTTTTTTTCAGGATTTTTTGATGAATAGAAAGTAAAAAATAACAGCATTTATTTGAAATAGAAGTCATCTCTTTTGATCAATGTAATGTGTCTTTGCTGATTAAAAAGTATTAATTTGAAAAATCCTACTCGTATAAAAAAAATTGGTCTTAAAAAAGTATCAATTTGTGGCGGTGTGAACAGTGATAATCTAACTTAGTGAAAAGTTGGCAAAAACAAACTTCGCTAAGAGGTGTTTCGCTGAGTCATATAAACTACACACAAGTGTGCTTTTCTCCATGATCTGACTGAGCTTGGCAGAGTATGCGCATGTGTTGATATTATTTATGTGATTATTATGAAGTATGTAATGAGGAGGTGAAGACACCCAGCTGTCACACAGAGCAGAGCCAGCGCTGGAGTGAAGCCGCTTGTTAAGTGTTGCTCCTTCATTTCCAGCGCCTATTAAAAGCCTCAAACTCAATTATATTCCTCAGGAAGTTGAGTCCCCTTTGAGAGATGCTGTAAGGCATGCTAAAATGATTTGGTTTGTCTCAAAGAGTCATTACAACCGCAATAATAAGTTGTGAAAGACTGTAATCCACATCTTCTGAATCAGACCAAATCTTTGACTGGTTGGAACCACTTGATGTTTGTTTTTGTCTCCTCGGAAGTGTTTTAGGCTTACTGTTGGATCAGTTTGTACTTTATTGCTCTTGTTTTGTGCTCTGTCAAGTGATGCAGTGGGTATCATATAGAAAGATGTGTATGGACACACAGGTGGAGGTCACTGTATAAAAACAATAGTTTTCAAACTTGTCTGATTTTAAGGAAGACCACTTGACTGATTTTGAGAAGGCTATTAAGCCCCATTCACACCAAGAACAATAACTATAAAGATAACGATATTAGCTTCCACATGAGCGAACGATATTGTCTGTTTATTCTAAGCGCACACTCGTCTGCCGCTTTAAATTCTCGAGCTCGTTACAGCAGGAAGGATTCTGATTGGCTGTCAATTGTTTATCGTTCATCAGCGTTTTGAAAGTGATTCCAACGATATCGTTTCTCTTTGACTTTATCGTTATAGTTGTGGTGTGGACTCTGCTATTCTTTAATATTGAGAACGATTTTTAGAACTATATCTTTATCGTTATCTTTATAGTTGTCCTCCTTGGTGTGAACGGGCCTTTAGTCTAATGGTTTTTATTTATATATATATATATTTATATATATATATATATATATA
>NW_015505280.1:705109-728604 GCF_001515645.1 Sinocyclocheilus grahami | reverse complement strand
TTGGTGGGCCCACACAATGTTGAAATTCTGTATCGTTCATTTTGTGCTATTATCCAAGGTGTGATTTTAAAAATTCACAAAGCAGAAAACTTAAGAGACGAGCAAAAACTTGGCAGACAAGAGCGAATAGCTTCACTGATTGTAATGGGAGTGATTTGACTTTGACATGTTTTGACACTACACTCGTGTCAATGACATAGTTTACCTGGTTGTAGGATGTTTTGTACGTGGTTAGAATTCGAGAAATGAGTGGTCACAGGTTTTGCATTTATTGGCTATTTTACAGATGTTTCAAACATGGCTAATCTAATCATATATGTACTGTATAACTGTTTTGATTTAAATCTTTTTTTAGCAGTTTGTGCAGACATATTTAATCATAATTGACCATCTGTATTTTGATGTGCATGCATCAAGTTACATATTAGATATGTTAAGTCAAATTACAGAAAATAAATATTTTTTCAATAATTTAAATGATAAATGCTAACTTCTAGTTATTTATTTATTGTTATCTTTGATTATTGTTGTTTATGGTTATCTAATTCTGACATCATTTACTCACCTTTATGTTGTTCTAAACCTGCATGATGACTTCTGCGGAACACAAAGCATTTCAGATGTTCGTACAATGGCTTCCAAAACAAAACAATTGGGTCCCAAACAGAAGTAAAACATTGGGGTCCAAAACAAAACTATGGACCCCACTGACTTTCATTGTATTGAGGTGGGGAAAAAAACTTCTTCAAAATCTCTTATCTTTTGTGTTCAGTGGAATAAAGTAATTTGTACAGGTTTGGAACAACATAAAGGTGAGTAAATGATGACAGGATTAGATCACAATAAACAACAGTGATCATAATGATGACCATTTTTGGGTGAATGATCCCACTGAATGGGATCACTTTTAAAGGGGTAGTTAACAAAAAAAAATACAATTCTGTCTTTTACTCACCTTTAAGATGTTCCAGACCTGTACGAGTTTCTTCTGTTGGACACAAAAGATGATATTTTGAAGAATGTTGGTAACCAAATAGTTGCTGGTAGCCATTGACATCCATAGTATGGAGAAAAAAAAATACTTTGGAAGTCAATGGCTACCAGCAACTGTTTGTTTTCCAACATTCTTCAAAATATCATCTTTTGTGTTCAACAGAAGAAAGAAATTCATAGATTTGGAAAAATATGAGGGTGAGTAAATGATGACAGAATTTTCATTTTGAGTTGAACTATCCCTGTTTACCAGCAGCCTCACAAAAAAAGCCTGTGAAGTTGTGCCACCATCTTTCAACATGTGCTTGACTTCGTCCAATCAAACATGATGACTGTGACACTGAAGTGTGACAGTGAAGAATGGCACTCCAGCGGTCGTCTCCTGCTGCAACACACTCGTGCTCTCACTTCATTGTCGCCTCTGTCCAACCCACCAGATAACAAATAGAAAAGACGTAATTAATTACCATAATTGAAAGACGGCGTCCCTTTGAGATCAATTGTTTGTGGTGCTGGTGGCTCTTTCTCCCAGTGGTCACTGATTAATGGGATGCTGGACTGTAAATGGCCTCTCAGTAGTGCTCTGTGTTGTTATGCATTAGCGGCTTGTAATGGAGGACTTTTTTTCCAGCTCCACTGCGCTCTGCCTGTCAGACCGCTCGTCCTCTTTAAGGTGACTGTGAGTCGTGTTTCTACATGCCGACAGTGCTCGGCGCTGACAGTACAAAAAGCCTACGCTGGCTTATCCTCCTGCTGAAAGGGACTTGTGGATAATGATACAGTGTATAATTGATATTATGAACACTTTCCTTTTTTTCCCCACTCCTTTTGCAGAAGGCGGTGTCAAGGTGACGGAACGAGCCGTTCTCCGGCTCTGTTCATATGTGCGTCGCGGTTGTCAGTATTTAGGTCAAACAGAGGCGTCCTAACAGGAAATTCCGACTGACAAGCGTGGCGGAGGTGAGATATTAAAGAAGACAGCTTGTCTTAGAGTGGATGACATGCTTGCAGATTGAAACAAACACTTCTTTCAGTACCTGACGCTCAGCCCGGGCCTTTAACTGAGCTCTGAAACTACACTCAACCGCCGTAGTCACACATGACGCTCAATCGGCTCGGACCAGACGTCATAAATAATGCCTACGTAGAGAACTACGTATGTACGGCATTTATGACGGCCATGTTGTGGGATCATTAGTGGCATTTGTTTAGCTTCTTCAAAACCACTAACTCAACTATTAAACTACATTGCTTGGGACCATTTCGTGTTTTTTGTTGTTGCTTTTATTTATTTGGACCTGTAAGCAATTACCTAGCAACCTCTCACAATACTCTCTTCAGAAAATGTGAAAGAGGTCTAGCTGCAAAAGAAAGTGTTAAAATATAATTGTTTCAAGGGGCCGTTTGAAACGAAAGAATGCCTGTCTCTATATCATAGTTATTTTAGTACATAAAGTTAAACTAAATTTAAATGAGAAATGCTGCCTTGGCAATTAGCTAGACTAAAATAAGTGAATGAATGAATAAATCATTAAATCCAGTTATATTATATACATGTATTTTATTTCAAATAAAGAAATACTTTTTAATGCTTTTAATTTGTTTCCATTTTAGTTTTGTTTTAGTTTCGTAGTGAATATTAGAATGACATGATGCCTGTGAATCCATGAATCCACTTGAAGCATTTAAAACAGTCAGTTGTAGTTTTGGTTTGTATATAAATTAGTATAGAATTAGAATCGCCCATGTATTGATACCATGAAAGTAATTATTGCTTATTTTAAGTTTATTTTTATAATTCAAAAATATATACATTCATTACATTATTTTTTAGCTATTTAATTTATTTTCATTTTTTTTACATTTTTGTATTTTTTGTGTAATTATGATGACATTCACTTAGATATTTTAATAAACAATAATTATCGACTCTGTATCAGCCAAAATAGTGATATTTATTGCATCCCTAGATGTTAATGCATGTTATATTTAAGCATTGTTTTCTATCCTAACTCCCGATAAACCCTCAAAGCTTCTGCTCTCAGCGTCTTGTGGTGACTGGAGGTTGAAGAATACATAAGTTCCAGAGAGGCCAGTTAGACCCCAAGGTAATAAAAGCTTTTGTCATAGACATTTGTGTGTGTTGTGTTGCAGGGTTGTGGAAGGGAGAGAATGATGATGCCAGAGGGCTGGACCTTCTTATCTCCCTCACAGATCTGCCAATTCAGCCGCACATGTGCCAACAGCTGAGAGCGGCTCATTAGATTTAGTGCTGCGCTCTGTTAAAAGCCTTTCTCTTTGTCTTACCCTGTATTGATCAGCGCAGGGCCAAGATTACAACAGGAAGGTTTAAATAAATCTGCTTTTTTTTTTGAGTTAAATCCAGTGACATTCGCTTTATGTTGTCTCCATAAATAAGCAGATGTAATCGGCTCAGTTGCCCAGGACAGAGAATGTGAGTGATACGGATGAGTTTTCTGTTAACAGTTCTTAAATGAACCATTTTTCTTAGTGTGAAGCACATTTCAACTATCTGAAGAACCTTTTTCCATTATAAAGATTCTTTTGTGTAATGAAAAGGTTCCATGGATGTTGAAAGTTCTTCATAGAACCATTAATGCCAATAAGAAACCTTTATTTTTAAGAGTGTCAGACATAAACCAGCTTTTGTTTTGGGAACTGTCTGTAACGCTTCTTTTTTTTCCAGATACTGAAAGAGAGAAAGTATTTCAGGTGTTTTTCTATCGCTCTCATTGTTCTGCTGTGCCACAAGGACATGATATTCACTCGGCCGGCAGAAGAGGTCCATATGGAGAGTTTTTATTCTGTGTCAAGAGCCCCAGTAGGAGTAATTGCATCGTCCCCTCTGGAAAAAAATTCAATCTAGTGCGACGCGACAGGCCAGCTGTGTTCAGGTAATGCTCAGGTAGACATCATCCGCTCAGGCCGTCCTCACAGGTAATAACACGTGTGCACGTACAAGCACAAAGGCACCTTTCTCTGTGTCATCTGCGTCTTTCTGTCCCAAAAGAGAGCTTCTCTGGCAGGTGATTTCTTTGTGTCCTGTGACACGAACCACATCCTCAAACGAGTTCAGAGGGAAGACTGGAGTCGTCTCACATTTCCAGCGCTAGCTATTTTTAGCTTGCTGTTGAAAGGAACTGTCCCGTCCCTGATCCCTGTGCCGGCTGAACCCCCTTTGCAACATAGCATGCAGCAGACGTGTGAAGACGGCATCCTTCTAAAGGGCCGACTCTAGCATTAAAGGAATCCTGTGCTGAGTCATTCTGACTAGGTGCCCGCATGTAAGTGTAATTGGTGCGCCAGCCCCCCTTCTGCTGAAACTTAAAACATGTGTCAAACACGCATTCACTTGGTGTGTGTACGTGTTGGCCGCTGGCTGGAATGCCCCTCTTTTTTTGCCTCAGCTTCTTTGGTATGCAGTGCTGGTGAAGTTGTCAGAGCAGCCTGGGCCTTCGTCGTCTCCCTCTGGATGGAGCGCTCTGACGCTGCCAGGGAAACGGACTCATCAGTTTGGTGAAATGGGACAGAAAATATTATTTATTCTCTGCATGCACTCACTCCTACCCCAGCGGAAGAAGAGAGCAGAGCGGGATCCTGGAAAGCCGGCATGGATAGAGGAGGAATTGGGGGATAGACAGGATCTTTATTTGCAATACTGCAAGCTAATTTTACACTTCATTGACGCGTTCTTTAGTCAATAGCAAATATTTGTTGTGGCAATGGCCTCAGTTGGGGTTAGCAGAGCCCGGTGACCGTATACGGTTCATGATTTTCTGCCTATTTCCTCAGTAAATGAAATTGATCATTTTTGGTGTTTTTTTTTTTTTTTCTTGTGAGAGATTGATTAATTTTTTGCTCTGTTTTTAAAGTGAAGTGAGAGTGATCATTGTAAATTCAAAAGATAAATTTATTTACGTCGTTTCACACATTTAAAAAAGGCACACACAGGTGTTCAAAATTTTGAAATATATACTATTTTTTTAAGTGTTTTTGAAAATCTACCATTTATAAAATACCATTTATTTGAGGCTGTAATTATCCTCTCAGAAATACAGTAAAACATATATAAAATATACAAAATGTCAATTTAAAATGTCAATTTGAATATATTTTAAAGTGTAATTTATTCCTGTGATGACAAAGAAAGAAAGAAAAAGAAAAAGAAAGAAAGAGAGAAAATGCATATTAGAATGCTTTCTGAAGGATCAAGTGACACTGAAGGTTGGAGAAATGGCTGAGAAAAATTCAGCGTTATCATGACAGGAATAAATAGCATTTATATACACTACTAAATATATATACACGTATATACAATTTATATACACTAAAATATATACACTATTGTGCAAAAGTCCTAGGCCACTAGTATTTTCAACAACAAAAAATTTTTTTTAAGTCTGTTATTTCTAAGGCGCTTGAAGAAACCTACCTGCAAAGCTACAGTACTATATATATATATATATATATAAAATTTATTTATTTATTTTTTGCCTTTATCGAAGTAGCAACAATGATATATCACGTTTTTCATATTGCGTGTATACAATCAGACAAGGGCACCAAGCAATGACCTATAAAACTATTCACTTCACCTTTAAATAGCCTCACCCACTTTCTCTTTCCTTGCGTCAAGTTCACTTTGGTCCACACAACTTCTTTTAATCTGCCTTTTGCATACCCTTCACATGGCGCCCTGCCTTGGGGATATTCGTCTGCGTCTTCCCTCCAAGGGCACTGTTGATGAGCTTTTCATCCGCTGCATCCTAAAGTGTTTATTAGCATACTAAAACTCTTCTCGCTGTCTATGCATGCCCAATCAGGCCTTTAGGGTTCCTCTGCCATCCCAGGATGCATTGCTTTTAGTATAGTGATTATTATTGTGAGCTTTGGGTAACATAGGGATCTGACTGCCTGACCTTTCTGCATATTTTGCACACTTTAGTGAATATTTATATTTTTTACACAACGTACAGGGGTTAATCTAAAGTTAAACTGTTAGTTAAATGTTATAGTTCACCCAAAAATGAAAATTCTGTCATCATTTATTCACCCTCAAGTTGTTCCAAACCTTTCTTTCCTTTCCCTTTAATGTTCACAGTAAAACTTTTTATGGTTGCAATTTTAATTAACTAATTGTCTGCAATCTTTGTTTTAATATGCCACCAGTATCGACTAACACGTGCTCGTTCTCGTAAGAGCCCTTGCTGTGTTTGGTCACTCATTCAGCTCAGAGCAATGGTGTCTGAGTCACATCACACTGTCATTGTTTTACATTTTGGATGACATAAGTGATTTAGATCACCACTTTTGCGAGCTACACAATCTCGAAAAGCAATTTACGATGAATCATAAGGGCTTCATAAACTCCTAGCCATGTGCGTGCATCCAATATGTGTGTGTTCATCTGGCCACGATTAGTATGTGTCGTGCCACCGAATATACATCAGCTCATGACAAAAAATGGCCTATGTGTCACCACACGTTTTTCTCATAGCTACATTTGCATTTCCAGAAGAAAATACCAGTTCCTGCAAGGAAGCAAAGCGGTATAAAAATGAATGAAAAACAAAACAATTAAGCTTAACAATGAATTAATTCCAATTATTGGGGTAAACTGTATGTGGACACCAGCCAAGGGAGTATGAGTAAATGCTTGATTTATTCTCTGTGCTTCAGTTAAGACTGACATTTCCTCATCCTACTTCACATTGGCTCTCTGCATTATAACACAGCTGAGGGGAGATGCTTATCGCAACTTATCTTCAAAGAGTGAGAGTGGGTGGAATAATTGCATCGGGGGTTGTTTTATAATAAATGCATTCTCATCTGTTGGGGCCAAGGCATCTTCGGGAAAACGTTTTACGTAAACTTAAATGGGCTCCTCATTTCTCTGCATAGAAATGCACATGTACCATTTATGCTATACATTATATTTCTGCCATTTTTTGTTGATATTGTTTATCTTTTATTTTGAAAGGTTGCAAGTCTTTTTTTTATAGCTTCTATGTTGATTACTTGGATTGCTTCTTTTAACCAGTGTTATGTACTCCAGTTTTTTATTAGTCTTATAAATCTGAAGAATTAAAGCTATCATTGGCCCATAAGGGTGTGCGATATTGACAAAAATATATAATCTCTATACTGGGCGCAGGGGATCTCTATCCTCTGTTCGCTTGTGTCCTCACCGCCCGCTCCTGGAAGTCAGTAAATGTTGGCATCAGCCAGACACCTGTCACTCAATCTGAGGTAATCTATAAGCATAGGTGAGACCTTTTATTTTGCATGAATTTGGGGTATTTTGACCAAGTCCACAACAGACACCATCAATATGTAGTTTTTACACACCTACCCATTCTTTATTATTACTATTTTCCACATAAAATAACACAAAACAGTATGTAGTGATCCAAAAATTCTTAGATTTTAGCTAAACCAAAGTAGCCACCTTTTAAACCTTTTTGAAGGAGTCCTGTGAATACTGGACAGTTTTTCCTTCATTAGCTGGTCCAATTCATACATGCTTAGATCCATTTATACATAGCCACAATATATATTTGTCTATAAAATTAATCTGAAGCACTTAAGTATAATCGTTTGAGCTTCAGTTGGCTTTTAAGATCACAATAAACAAAAGTTTTTTAGGAGCTCTTGGTACAAATATATATATATATATATATAACTGAAGACTGGAGTGATGACTTTTACTTTTAAGCATTTGTTCAGACACCTCAAACACTAACAGAACAAGTTGTGTCTCTGTCCAAGGTGCTGAACCAGGACTTCAGGTTGGACTACTGCAGACTGTGGCAGAGTTTGATAAAGGGAGACTTGAAAGGCATCGAGCGTTACAGCAGGCGTCTGGGCGCAGGGGATCTCTATCCTCTGTTCGCTTGTGTCCTCACCGCCCGCTCCTGGAAGTCAGTAAATGTTGGAATCAGCCAGACACCTGTCACTCAATCTGAGGTAATCTATAAGCATAGGTGAGACCTTTTATTTTGCATGAATTTGGGGTATTTTGACCAAGTCCACAACAGACACTATCAATATGTAGTTTTTACACACCTACCCATTCTTTATTATTACTATTTTCCACATAAAATAACACAAAACAGTATGTAGTGATCCAAAAATTCTTAGATTTTAGCTAAACCAAAGTAGCCACCTTTTAAACCTTTTTGAAGGAGTCCTGTGAATACTGGACAGTTTTTCCTTCATTAGCTGGTCCAATTCATACATGCTTAGATCCATTTATACATAGCCACAATATATATTTGTCTATAAAATTAATCTGAAGCACTTAAGTATAATCGTTTGAGCTTCAGTTGGCTTTTAAGATCACAATAAACAAAAGTTTTTTAGGAGCTCTTGGTACAAATATATATATATATATATATATATATATATATATGACATTGAGAACAGAAAACATTTGAATAAGTAAGACTAAGGGGAAAAAACAAAAAATAAATAATAATAATAATGTGGTATGCATCTGGAACAGAAGATTTATGTACAAATTTGTGCATTATTCACTGTATATACAGCTGTATAAATAAAAAATGTATATGTATTTACATAACACTTGAGAGCGAGGCAATAATGAGTTATTAAGAAATGAATTACAGGTGGTAATTTCATAGTTAGCTGTTTAAACTGGAGATGGCATGGGGGAAAAACTGTTTTTTATGCCTAGATGTTCTAGTGCACAGAGATCTGTAACGTCTGCCTGAGGGGTGAAATGCAAACAGGTTGTGTCCGGGGTGAGAGGGGTCTGTGATGATGTTACCTGCCTGTTTCTTCACTCTGGAGTTGTACGAGTCCTGAAGGTTGGGCAGGTGCACACTAATTATCCTTTCAGCTGTTCTAACAGTCCGTTGCAGTCTTCTAATATCTGATTTGCTGGCTGACCCAAGCCAGACAGTTATTCAGTAGAAGTGCAAAGAACCAACTCTATAACAGCTGAGTAAAACTGTGTCATCTGCGTCAGTTGAAAAAAGGAAGTACAACTTCTGCTGGGCCTTTTTCACTATGGAGTCAATGTGATTGTCCTACTTTAGGTCCTGCGAGAAGGTGGTGCCCAGGAATATGAATGACTCCACTGCTGCCACAGTGCTGTTCATGTTTTTTTTTTTTTTTGGTAAAATGAATCAAAAAGTAATGGACATCATTTGAAAGGTGTATTTTCAAACTTTAAAGTATTGCTAAAATAACTTGTGCTTCCTGGACATATACATTTAGAGAACTTGTTCTAACGTATTGTGCTCCCTTTAAAGTAATTCTTAAATGTTCTTTATTTGGTCTTAAAAAGGTCTTCAGGTCTCCTTCATAAAACCTGCAGAAATCCTCCTAGATCAAATTTTCATGTATTTAGATGTGATTTTCAGAACTTTCAAAACTCTTATGTGGAATTTTTCTTTACCGAAATTTTAGTTTTTTTCCCCAGGAAGACATTTTGTCAGCTGAACAATCAGTATGTTGTTAAACAACAATGCAATCCATTAAATGCACTGTACGTCTATTCCTCACAGCCTCATTTTAATTCCTGTCAAATAAGGGTCCATAACCAGGGAGTGGTCAAAACATAAGACAGCCCTACTTCTGCCTTATTGAAAAAAACATTAGGGTTGTGAAAACTGCTATATTTAATAGTTGATAGTGGTCACAAAGGGCCACAAAAACACCTGTTAACCACATTTCTGAACAAGGTTCACCTGTCCTCTCATTACAACTGCATAACTAACTGTCCAGGTGGCTGGCCTTGTGACCCCGTGGCCAGAGGAGGGCTGTTGGGTCAGTGTGATAGTGGTAGAGGGTTTCTGAAGGCCAGGCCTGGCCGGAGCTGACCTCTGTGGGGGACGTTTGACCATCTGGAGGGTGTCAGGGACATTTATTTATACTTTTATTGCATAACCTTTTACGGGACGTAAAACAGAGTTTGGGTTGTACAAGCATATTATATCAGAGCATCAGAGCAGTCTTCACTAACACACTATTTGTTACCGCATACATTAAAGCTATCATATTAATATAGGCCTAATATATAATGAATAGTTAAATATTAGGCTTTTAGCATTATTGATGAGTATGCATATTAGAACATATATATATATATATATATATATATATATGACATTGAGAACAGAAAACATTTGAATAAGTAAGACTAAGGGGAAAAAACAAAAAATAAATAATAATAATAATGTGGTATGCATCTGGAACAGAAGATTTATGTACAAATTTGTGCATTATTCACTGTATATACAGCTGTATAAATAAAAAATGTATATGTATTTACATAACACTTGAGAGCGAGGCAATAATGAGTTATTAAGAAATGAATTACAGGTGGTAATTTCATAGTTAGCTGTTTAAACTGGAGATGGCATGGGGGAAAAACTGTTTTTTATGCCTAGATGTTCTAGTGCACAGAGATCTGTAACGTCTGCCTGAGGGGTGAAATGCAAACAGGTTGTGTCCGGGGTGAGAGGGGTCTGTGATGATGTTACCTGCCTGTTTCTTCACTCTGGAGTTGTACGAGTCCTGAAGGTTGGGCAGGTGCACACTAATTATCCTTTCAGCTGTTCTAACAGTCCGTTGCAGTCTTCTAATATCTGATTTGCTGGCTGACCCAAGCCAGACAGTTATTCAGTAGAAGTGCAAAGAACCAACTCTATAACAGCTGAGTAAAACTGTGTCATCTGCGTCAGTTGAAAAAAGGAAGTACAACTTCTGCTGGGCCTTTTTCACTATGGAGTCAATGTGATTGTCCTACTTTAGGTCCTGCGAGAAGGTGGTGCCCAGGAATATGAATGACTCCACTGCTGCCACAGTGCTGTTCATGTTTTTTTTTTTTTGGTAAAATGAATCAAAAAGTAATGGACATCATTTGAAAGGTGTATTTTCAAACTTTAAAGTATTGCTAAAATAACTTGTGCTTCCTGGACATATACATTTAGAGAACTTGTTCTAACGTATTGTGCTCCCTTTAAAGTAATTCTTAAATGTTCTTTATTTGGTCTTAAAAAGGTCTTCAGGTCTCCTTCATAAAACCTGCAGAAATCCTCCTAGATCAAATTTTCATGTATTTAGATGTGATTTTCAGAACTTTCAAAACTCTTATGTGGAATTTTTCTTTACCGAAATTTTAGTTTTTTTCCCCAGGAAGACATTTTGTCAGCTGAACAATCAGTATGTTGTTAAACAACAATGCAATCCATTAAATGCACTGTACGTCTATTCCTCACAGCCTCATTTTAATTCCTGTCAAATAAGGGTCCATAACCAGGGAGTGGTCAAAACA
Organism: Sinocyclocheilus grahami; assembly: GCF_001515645.1. Taxonomy (NCBI): domain Eukaryota; kingdom Metazoa; phylum Chordata; class Actinopteri; order Cypriniformes; family Cyprinidae; genus Sinocyclocheilus; species Sinocyclocheilus grahami. The sequence goes on along the minus strand of NW_015505280.1, from coordinate 717,287 downwards.
TAAGACAGCCCTACTTCTGCCTTATTGAAAAAAACATTAGGGTTGTGAAAACTGCTATATTTAATAGTTGATAGTGGTCACAAAGGGCCACAAAAACACCTGTTAACCACATTTCTGAACAAGGTTCACCTGTCCTCTCATTACAACTGCATAACTAACTGTCCAGGTGGCTGGCCTTGTGACCCCGTGGCCAGAGGAGGGCTGTTGGGTCAGTGTGATAGTGGTAGAGGGTTTCTGAAGGCCAGGCCTGGCCGGAGCTGGCCTCTGTGGGGGACACTTGGCCATCTGGAGGGTGTCAGGGAAATTTATTTATACTTTTATTACATAACCTTATACTGGACGTTTGGGCTGTACAAGCATATTAAATCAGAGCATCTGAGTCTTCACTAACACACTAATTGTTACTGCATACATTAAAGCTATGATATTAATATAGGCCTAATATATAATGAATAATTAAATATTAACAAACCCTTTTTTATAAAGCTTTAAGCATTATTGTTGAGTATGCATATTAGAACAGAAGTATTCGGCTTTAGTATAAAAATACACACTTTAAGCTTTATATTATGATTTTTTTTCATATAATAACTTGCATATAAATGAAACAACATACAGAACTACCACATTTTGCTATAAGTTTGATTGCATCATATAATAACTGCTGTTAATATTGTTCATCGTCTGTTTTATTACGTCTTATATTGATTTTTCTGTACTGCTGGTTCGTCTGGTCAGAGGAGAACTGGCCCCCCGACTGAGCCTGGTTTCTCCCAAGGTTTTTTCTCCATTCTGTCACCGATGGAGTTTTGGTTCCTTGCCGCTGTCGCCTCTGGCTTGCTTAGTTGGGGACACTTCATTTCCAGCGTTATCGTTGACATAATTGCAAAGATATTATTTAAACTGAGCTGGATGTTGACATCACTGAATTCAATGATGAACTGTCTTTAACTGAAAAATGAGTGTTTACTATTGTCATTTTGCATTATTGACACTATTTTCCTAATTAATGCTGTTCAGTTGCTTTGTCACAATCTGTATTGTTAAAAGCGCTATATAAATAAAGGTGACTTGACTTGACTTGACATATAAATTTATGATAACATTTGAATGATTTTCTTATAGTTGACTATGCATATTAAGGTTTAAACATTATATAAATGTAAATATTTTATTTTTATTTTTAATATGCTTAATTCTGTTGATAAATATAATGTAATGGTAATATCTGTAACTATAACTTTATTTTTCTTTTGTATAGTACTAAATATTAATAATGTATAATTTCTTAGTGTAAATAGCTTACCAAATAAAACTAAGCCATTTGAATTGTATGTATTAAACTGTTTACATTTATGTAAAGTTTAAATCTTTGTATAAAATATTATATAAAGTTTAGTGTTTTATACTAATACTGATTACTTCCTCCTGTTCTAATGTAATATGCATTGTCAATTCTAAGTAAACCATTCAAATTATATTCATTAACATTTTTCGATTTATCTAAAGTATATAAAACACTGTATAAATCTTAAAATGTGTTTGTATACTAATGATGAATAATTCATTCTGTTCTAATGTAATATGCATAGTCAACTATAAGCAAGCCATCTTAATTTAATTTTACATCAGTACATTTGTGAAGATGGATTTATTTTGCTCCATTTAATTTGACAAAACCAAACAGGATACAGTCAGATACACTTGACTATTAGCTGATCTGCTGCTTACTTGCTTTCAGATCCCCATCATTTTCAGGAGTGTTCCACTTAGGCCTATTTAGTCAGTCATCTCAGTGTGCGGCATTTGAGTGCACTTTCCTGCAGGTGGCTTTTCTTTGTAGATTAGTTACCCAGAAGCCTTTGCAAGGATAATTATGGCCCGGTCCATGACCACTCGTGTTGGGTGTGCTTTTTTAGCGGGGTATAGTACCTCTTCCCTTCTCTCTCCCCCTCTGAAAGTGTCTGATTCTCCAAGCCGTGCAAAAGTCTCAGCAGCCATTCCTCCCCCCAACATAATCAAATTACCAGGATGTTTTGAAGTAGTCTGGTCTGCCATAATTACAGGCAGTTATAAAGGCGTATTTCACATATACAGCTGTGGCTTTTGCAGAAAGGGAGGCTTTTTCATCTGCATAAGAATGGAGAGATAAGAACATATTGTATTGCCAGCACAGAATAATGGGTGTTAAAAACTACAACAACAGAGCTTCATGCTTTGTTTCAGAAGAGAAGACCAAGAATTCTTGTGTTTGAGTCTATATGTATAAGAAGGTACTTTGTGCAAGGGTTTTATTGATGATTAAGATCAGACTCCAGCAATATCACAACCATTTGTCAAGTACGCATTATTCAGTATTTCATGTAGAAATGAGCATAAATACATAAACACTGCCATTCAAAAGTTTGGGATCAGTTCGATTTTTTAAAATTAATTAATTGAAATGGACTATTTCAATTAAATGCTGTTCTTTTAAACTATTCATCAAAGAATCCTGAAAAACAAAAAACAAAAAAAAAACATGGTTTCCACAAAAGCCTTTGTTCATTTTTGCATTTTTGGAGTCTTTTTCTTCAATTTTCTAATTTAGTAGACGAGGTTAAAGTAGTCTGTGATGATCTATTGTATAGGATGAATCATGCTTGACTCCAAGCCCACATGGCGTCACTAGCCCACACACTTTTTTTAGAAGTTTTCTTTGTGCCATGTTTTTGTTTTATTTTGAGTTTGAACAGTACTGTTGTCCTAACTCATTAGAGATTTGCAGCCAGGTATTCATTTTAATAATTTGTCGATGTGCACATATAATAGATCAGATTACGTTGAATTACACTCTTAAAAATAAAGCTTCTTTATTGCCATTTATGGTTCAATGAAGAAACATTTAACATCCACGGACACCTTTCATTTGCATGTATTCATTTAGCAAATGCTTTTATTCGTATATCATAATTCGTAACAAAACAAAACATATATAGTCATATAATGTTTTGTAATGCACAATGCCAGGTTTATTAGACAGTTAGATTAAGAGAAAAGCTGATGTTGATGGCTCATTCCACCTGAGAGGAACCGAGAGGGTGAAGGTTTTGGAGTGTGACTTTTTTCCCCTAATCCAATGCATAAAAGGTTCTTTATAGTGTGAAAAAAAGGTTATTTAGATTATTAAATGGGTCATGAACTGCCTTTTTTATTATTTTGTACTGTTCACTGAGGACCCCTTATAATATTATCAAGATGTTTACATCAAAAAGCATCATAATTTAGAAGTAATAGGCTATTTTCTGCCCTGTTTTGACCCCCTCATTAGAACGCTCTGTTTGAATAGGTGTGGCGGATTGTAGACTCAGAAGTAAACACCCACTGCTATGATTGGCTAATAGTTGAGTATGTTTGACAGCCTATATCCTTCATAGATGAACGCTGCTGTGATTTAGGTTAAAAACACATAAATATTCAGTACGTATCAAACGATCTGTGCCTTGTTGGTAAATGAATCCGTGGTAAAATGAAGTGAACACAGGACCAAGTTCTTACTGAGGCAGTCTGGATCTTCATTAAAAATGAAGTTCATCTTCTCTTTCCTAACTTTGGGACCAGAAGGAAGGCAATGCAAAAACTGTGTTTTTCCACAACTTGGCACTGCACAACATCTTGTTGTCTTCGGAGCCATCTTTATCTTTTGGTTTCTGCATAGACCTGCGTTTGCCTCTCTCATTATTTACACTACATGTGTGAATTGGTGGGCGGGGCTAAACAGTCAGTGATGTAGAAGCAGACGTTGATGATCTTCTGCGGAGGCGGGGTTTAGCCACACTATTACGTCATAAAGTGGCACATTCCACAACTTATTGTTTTGGCAGACTGGCTTCAATATAAGCTATTTTTAGACTAATGAGAATGTTTTGAGTTTTGAAACTTGCAGGATGTGTTTATAGTACAATGGCCTCTTATATGTCAAAAGATCAAGGGAAATTTGATTTCTCAGTTCATGACCCCTTTAAAATGTTCTTCACACACTTGTACTTTCCAGACAGGAGAAAGTAATCTTTTTTTATTCTTGACTGAGAGTCTTTCACTTAAACTGACAGGAGAAAGTAATCTTTTTTTTGTTCTTGACTGAGAGTCTTTCACTTAAACTGGACATTAAGTCAGTATGCTGGTTAAGTTTAGAGTTATTAGAGTTGTTTACTCATGAAGCTATGAATGAAAAAACGAGCTTTCTTCACTTTCTTGCAGCAGGGTTGTTTTTGTATAACAGAAGGAATTGTATTAGGACCGATTGACTTCTTTACATTTTAGCATAGAATTTTAGAATATAATTTTTGTTATGAGCAGATGCATAGATTTTGATTGACTGGAAGGTGACACATCATTGGTTTTGGCTGGATGGATGTTTCGGAACCCCACAAAAGTATCTAGATAGGTTTTATAGAGAAATTATACATTCTCGACTTGTGTTATTTGACTCAAGTGTTTTAAAGTGCTGCGCATTTGAACCTATATGCTCCAAATATTTGCATTGCCACAGTTCTCATTTTTCTCAGAATTCTTATTGGGCATTTGTTACTTTTGAGTTGCTGTACATTGTATTTATCGACAGCATAAGTAGAACAGAACATTTTCTATTCTTAAGAAGAGTCAATAATATATGGTTGAGTGTGCACACTAATTTTGTTATACCTGTGGCAGTATTTCTGAAAATGTAAGACATTTAGGGAAACATTTTAAGTTGTGTTCACACTGACCGCATTTTGCTCCAACCAAAAGTTATTTTCAGTGAGAGTTGGCTAATTATTGTGGCTTGATGCGAGATACAGCTGAGCATAGTTGTATGGTCAAATTTGATAAAACTTTACTGTTGCTTTTGCATTCTTATTGAAGTCTGAAAGCTTTAGTCCTAATTCATTGACAGATTTTACATTTTTGGGTCAACTATTCCAGTTGTAGAGGTATAAAGTTAGCTTAATTAACACTGAAAGCCAATGAGAAATCCTCACAAGTGTATAGGTGCATATGTTTGTTTGTGAGCTGGTGTTTAAGTAACAGTGCTTTGAGCTCTCTCTCTTTGTGTGATTGAGATCACAGGTGCCCTCCTGACCGTCTGAAGGGCTCTCAGTATCTAAACACTCTGTGTCCAGTGCAGTGTTTTTCCTATTCACAGCTAGCCTGCTTTGTACAGGACTATCAATATTAATGCTGTCATCTCTACAGAAACCAATGGTAGCATCAGAGAAGCTCCTCTCTGTCATTCTAACATTGAATAGAGATGGACTTGCATTCAATTTCCAATCAGCATTCAGCTTTACACATGGTCATTTAACACTGAAATATGAATGCACTAGGAATATTTTTGCTTAAAAATCCAGCTTGTTGTCAGGTAATCAAATTCATTGCTTTGATGCATGCATGCAGTTTGTGTGTTTTGTGTGTACCTTTTTTATTACAATTCTTTGTCCAGTTCTAGTTCATTTTGACAAATTAGATTTGGTGTGCCTCAGCATGTTTTACTGAAATATATATTTATTTTTAGGGCTGTCAATCGATTAAAATTTTTAATCTGATTAATCACATCCTTTTTCTGTGATTAATTGTGATTAATCGCACACTTCATGAAATTATAGAGCATTTATCTTGTTTCAAATGTTTATTTTGTCATCATTTGCTATATCCAGCAAAGTAAACCAAAAGATTGAAGGGTGATTCTCAAAAATCTATATTTTCTGCAAGCTTTTTTTAAGATAAATTTAGATGACTTTCCAAAAAAGGACACTTAGAAACTCCAAAAGGACACCAAAGAACCAAATGATATAAGGAGCCCACATAAGAAAGAAAACATTTTATAGTATGTGTACAGTGCAACACCAAAGAGCTTTTTTACATTTTAGAGAAGCCAAGTTGCGATACCTAACAGGACAACATGCAGATGCCAAAAAAACTAAACCAACCGCCTGCTGACTGCATATCTACTACAGTACACGGATCCATTCTGTATAACTAAACACAGCAATATAAACATGACAAATCAAAACATTGTCATGAATGTGTGTGGGAAACAACGTGAATGTACGGAAATGTCTGTGCCTGTGCATAAATATAATGTGCGATCAGTGCGTCAAGAGCACTGATCGCACGGACTCACGCGTGCTAACTCTACGACTCCTGTACGCCACCACAATCGTCTTTACCTTGATTGCAGTCTTCATCCATCAAAACTTTACTAGCGAGATTGGTTATCCAGTCGAGAAACTGTAGTTTGCGTCTCATCTGGCCATACAGCGGTGGGATGTGTTGACAATCCGTTCAGCCTGTACTTCACACAGCGTATGCGGTGTGTGAGGACTCGCGCTCTTCAGAGACAATCAATATGACAGAGCTCGTGTTTAAAAGCAAAACACACTGGAATGAATAATTCACTTAAAACGCAACGCGAGTCTCTGTTCTCTCTGCAATCTCTGATGTAATCAGCCTGGTTTCCTTTATATTAGCACTGTTTTGGACAGATTGTTTGAATGCACTCACTTGCTGGATCATTGGACTGAAAACTTTCCCGGAGTTTAGCGGCTTAAAAAATGATCTAATCGCAAGCAGAGAAGCAAAATTGGGTTAAAGGGTTAGAATAGAAATTGTGCTTCAGTAATTTTGCGTTAAGGATTGTAAAATTAATCGCATGCGTTAAGGTGTTAACGATGACAGCCCTATTTATTTTATTTATATTTTGTTTATTTATTTATTTATTTTTGTTAAATGCATTTTATAATAACATTCTATAATAAATATGTTATTAGTACAATTATTGTTATTACTGTTAGTTTTATAGATATTCTTTAAATTCTGTATATTAATTATATAATATAAATAGACATTCTTCTAACATATTATATTTTATTATAATAATCATAATATAATATAATTAAAATAAATGAATATTTCACCACAAAGTTGTTGGCTATTTAATTAAAAAAATAAATGTATACGTAGGCACAATTTATGTTTGACAGCAATGCTAATTTCAAGCTTTTAAGCATTTAATTCTTCAGATAGAAAAGTTTTTTAAGATCATGAGAAACTTAAATTCAGTCAAGTAGGCTTTTTTGTATATACGCGCAAAAATAAGATCAATATCAAAAATCACCCCTTCTGTCTGTTTTGTTGTTTCCCTCTTGACAACAACATTCATTCCGACAGTCCACATGAAAAGAAAACGCACACACATGCACAAAAACTCAACTGGAGCTACAGGTTTCTGTATCTGAAGTGCAGTAAAGGCAAAACCACTCAAACATTTTGATAAACACACACCATTAGGGTTGCGAGTGAAGTGGAGTGCTGGTCAATATGAACCTGCCCCCTCATTAGAACACGCACTCCTCGTCTGCCAGACCTCCACAAATAAAGGCTTCTCTCTCTCTTTCTCTCCATCAGCTTCTCGTAGGTCTGCCTCAGCAATTACCTGCCACCCAGCACCGCCACTGCCCACAGAAACCACAGCCCTATTAGCCCTCTGTACAATACAGACATGTTGTACCTACAATATGCTGTTATCCATTCACCATCTTTATTTGACTGCCTGTAAGTCCTTGTTTATATATGTACATTTTAGCTTCTGTACCTAAGGGTACTACTGCTCCAGTGTTACCATTGTACCTTTTTTCGCAGAGTGTAAATATGGTGTTTTTTTATATATGTGGTGGTTTTTGATATTGATCTAATCTTGCGGCTATATAAACCCAAATGTCTGGACACATTTGACTTGATTGAAAAAACATTGTATGGGTCAAAATTATCGATTTTTCTTTTATGCTAAAAATCATTAGAATATTAAGTTAAGATCATGTTCCATGAAGATATTTTGTAAATTTCCTACCGTAAAATATATATATATATATATAATTTTTTTTATTATAATTAGTAATATGCATTGCTAAGCTCTTCATTTGGACAGCTTTAAAGGTGATTTTCTCAATATTTAGATTTTTTTGCACCATCAGATTCCAGATTTTTAAATAGTTGTATCTCGGCCAAATATTGTCCTATCCTAACAAACCATACATCAATGGAAAGCTTATTTATTCAGCAGATGATGTATACATCTCAATTTCATTCAAAATCGATGACTGGTTTTGTGGTCCAGGGTCACAAATCATTAAATTTATAAGAACTAATTTCTTAATTTAATTTTACAACTGGTTCTGATATTTTTAAATTCTAAACAAAGGTTCATATATAGAGATTTTACTCATCAATGTCTATACAAACATAAAGAAATGTGTGGGTGCTAGAACTGATGTGTAATATGCAGCAATGCAAAGAATTTATCTATCCCAGCTAAAAATAGAAAGTTGTAATTGTAATAGAAAGCATAACAATATTTTACTTCTACATTTCAAAACTGCTGCAGGCTGGATTGGATTCATCTAGACCACAAATGCTGGGATCATGTTCATATATGACACTGACATGCATTTTTGAATGTCATTCTTTTCATATTTTTTTTACTTGTTGCGGTCTAATTACATGCCTGATTAGACAGAACATAATCATATTTCGGACCATAGCCAAATGAACTAGAGTTTCTCTCAGGGATGGCAGAACAACTTGGCTGCAAAATATGCTCTAAATCCTAATCTTGCAAGCCACCGAACGGAACTGTATTCCATTTTGTTTGTTTTGCTGTGAAACAGGAACAAACATCAAGAACATTAGTGCTGAAATTGAAATGAATGCAATTTACATTCATTGTGCTGGAGAAATGCTCGCTTTGTGGATGAATTGAGAGCTGCAATCATTTCTGTTAAAAATCGGGGAGGAGGGGGCGATGAGATGGCAAAGATTGGGAGGAAGTGAGAGCTAGAGACGTAAACTGTCTGTAGATCATAGATATGGGCAGAATAGAGCCATAGGAAGATGGATGAGTGAGAGGAAGAGTGAGAGCTCAAAAAATACCAAGTGGAGGAGTTAACAAAATAAAAATGTTAAAGCCAAGGTAGATTCAGTGGAACACAGTTACGATACCCCACCAAAACATATTTTAAGACTAGATGATCAATACTATGCAAAATACGAGCATAGAAGGACTTTTTATATAGACGCTTTGTGTTAAGTGAAGCATTTGTCTGTACATAAACATGAAGTTTATCACGTGAATGCAGTCGGGATGACCTACAGTTTTACTTAGTGAGGTGAAACAAAGAAAATCTCCTTTGAATCGATCTCCTCCGACAGATGAAGAGAGGCCTCCTCTGCAAACACCTCCATCTCCAGAGGTTTCTCCTCAGTCCTAATCAAAGTTTTTTTTTGTTGGCTTTGGGTCTGTTATCTGAAATTGGGTTTATGCTAAAATGGAAAAGTAACTACTGAGCTTTGAACCAGAGAATGCTAAGTGAAAACAAAGACCCGGAGGGTATCTAGAGCAGTGACTCTGAGTGCACTACCTGTCTGCCTGGCATTACACTGCTTGCCTGTCTGTATTACTCTAATGGTAGTTTATTTTTATTACACATTTATATTTTCAATTATAATGATAATTTAAGTATAATCATTTAAATAATAATTTATTATAATAACAATTAATATCATTATCCCTGTTCTAATATCCAAGATTGAAAGTTTATTCTATGATTTTCATTATTTTTAGTTTTTTTGTCATTTTGTAGAATGAGCGATGAGTTCTACGTGATGGAAAATGTGTCTGACAAAGCTGACCCTCTTAGATGTGGAACATGGAATTGAACATAATAGCTTTGCTATAAACTTCTCAGAAATGATATGACTGCCTAAATGCAAGTTCCTAGAGCACTGCATTGTTCATACAGTATGTGCTAAAGTCTTTTCTGACATTCTCCATCTTTAAATGGATTGTTTTGTATGACTGTGTTTTTCAGTTCTTGACGGCGGAGGAAAGCACCATTTTCTTGTGAAACAATGCTGTTTCCCTGAAATATATATATATGCTGAACACTTTGCTGAGATAATCCATCCACCTCACAGGTGTGGGATATCAAGATGCTGATTAGACAGCATAGTTATTGCACAGGTGTGCCTTAGGCTGGCCACAATAAAATGCTACTCTAAAATGTGCAGTTTTACTGTATTGGGGGGTCTGGGGGGGGGGTCCGAAAACCATTCAGTATCTGGTGTGACCACCATTGGCTCACGCAGTGCAACACATCTCCTTCGCATAGAGTTGATCAGGTTGTTGATTGTGGCCTGTAGAATGTTGGTCCACTCCTCTTCAATGGCTGTGCGAAGTTGCTGGATATTGGCAGGAACTGGAACAAGCTCTCGTATACGCCGATCCAGAGCATCCCAAACATGCTCAATGGGTGAAATGTCCGGTGAATATGCTGCCCATGCAAGATTTGGGATGTTTTCAGCTTCCAGGAATTGTGCACAGATCCTTGCAACATGGGGCCGTTCATTATCATGCTGCAACATGAGGTGATGGTCGTGGATGAATGGCACAACAATGGGCCTCAGGATCTAGTCACGGTATCTCTGTGCATTCAAAATGCCATCAATAAAATGCACCTGTGTTCGTTGTCCATAACATACGCCTGCCCATACCATAACCCCACCGCCACCATGGGCCACTCGATCCACAACGTTGACATCAGCAAACCGCTTACCAACACGACGCCGAAACTTGCAACATCTGTGGCATTGTGCTGTGTGATAAAACTGCACATTTTAGAGTGGCCTTTTATTGTGGCCAGCCTAAGGCATCTTGATATGTCACACCTGGGAGGTGGATGGATTATTTCAGCAAAGGAGAAGTGCTCACTAACACAGATTTAGACAGATTTGTGAACAATATTTGAGAGAAATAGGCCTTTTGTGTACATAGAAAAAGTCTTAGATCTTTGAGTTCAGCTCATGAAAAATGGGGGCAAAAACAAAAGTGTTGCGTTTATAATTTTGTTCAGTATGTATATATATATATATACAGTATATATAATATATAAATGTATTATTTTATTTAGCCATAGACTTGTGGACTGAATATATATGCATATATGCTTGTATAGAAAAAGTATACTAAAGAATTTATTTTAAAAATGTAATAAAAAAATTACATGATATATATATGTATGTGTGTGCGTGTTTAATATTTAGTAGTTGTTAGTTAGTTAGTTAAGCTTCTTTTGGTAAGCGTGGCCTCTTACCCCCTGCAAAGCTTACTCAGTTAACGCAGAGCCCTGAAAAGCCTATATGTGAATAATGAATAGGGCTTATGCGCAACAGACTTCCGTATTCTGTTAACCGGGTCTTGTCGCTTCCGGTTCCGGTTTTGCATATGCTTCGTTAAATATGAAGCAGTTTTACTCAAGATGCCTTCAAAGTAGATACCAATGATGATCATAACCAATGTCCATCACATATGCGGACTGATATCTAAAAATTTTTTTATTTTTTTTATTCTTTTCACATTTAGATATACAAATTGAATAAAACGTCAACAATAAAAACAGCTAGCTAGTTTAACTGATTATTTTAAAAGTCCAAAGATATCGCTATTATTTAATACGGCTGTTAACACGTTCTCCGACAAGCGGAAGCAATGAGACCTGTTTTCCGGGTTTGGTCAGGTGATGTTCGACATATACCCTATTGTGCTGGCAGGCAGGACGAATAGCCTCCCTCCTGTGTAATTGCCTTTGTGTTTGTCCCAGGGGAGAGCTTTTTTAGGCTGTTCATGGCGCTGTCCACGCTGATCAGCCCCATGTCTCATAATGTCTGCCCCACAGCGGCATATAGTTGAGGGAAAGACTTCGTCCTGTCTGCTATATAAACCTATATGCTAACATGTCTAGGTCTCCTGTGGTCAGCTGTTTTTGTCGGTCCATCAGAGCAGAGCAGATTCAGAGATTCAGTATATTAACAGAAGGGTGAGTTTTGAAAGTCTATGCCTACATGACTTCACACCTGTCAGTCTCACCTTTTTTAGCTTTAGAGTGATGTGAATTAGTGCTCTGCATTTAACCCATCCAAAGTGCACACACACAGCAGTGAACACACACAAACCGTGAACACACACCCGGAGCAGTGGGCAGCCATTTATGCTGCGGCGCCCGGGGAGCAGTTGGGGGTTCAGTGCCTTGCTCAAGGGCACCTCAGTCGTGGTATTGAAGGTGGGAGAGAGCGCTGTACATTCACTCCCCCCACCTACAATCCCTGC
>NW_015505280.1:702586-704693 GCF_001515645.1 Sinocyclocheilus grahami | reverse complement strand
TTATGCGCAACAGACTTCCGTATTCTGTTAACCGGGTCTTGTCGCTTCCGGTTCCGGTTTTGCATATGCTTCGTTAAATATGAAGCAGTTTTACTCAAGATGCCTTCAAAGTAGATACCAATGATGATCATAACCAATGTCCATCACATATGCGGACTGATATCTAAAAATTTTTTTATTTTTTTTATTCTTTTCACATTTAGATATACAAATTGAATAAAACGTCAACAATAAAAACAGCTAGCTAGTTTAACTGATTATTTTAAAAGTCCAAAGATATCGCTATTATTTAATACGGCTGTTAACACGTTCTCCGACAAGCGGAAGCAATGAGACCTGTTTTCCGGGTTTGGTCAGGTGATGTTCGACATATACCCTATTGTGCTGGCAGGCAGGACGAATAGCCTCCCTCCTGTGTAATTGCCTTTGTGTTTGTCCCAGGGGAGAGCTTTTTTAGGCTGTTCATGGCGCTGTCCACGCTGATCAGCCCCATGTCTCATAATGTCTGCCCCACAGCGGCATATAGTTGAGGGAAAGACTTCGTCCTGTCTGCTATATAAACCTATATGCTAACATGTCTAGGTCTCCTGTGGTCAGCTGTTTTTGTCGGTCCATCAGAGCAGAGCAGATTCAGAGATTCAGTATATTAACAGAAGGGTGAGTTTTGAAAGTCTATGCCTACATGACTTCACACCTGTCAGTCTCACCTTTTTTAGCTTTAGAGTGATGTGAATTAGTGCTCTGCATTTAACCCATCCAAAGTGCACACACACAGCAGTGAACACACACAAACCGTGAACACACACCCGGAGCAGTGGGCAGCCATTTATGCTGCGGCGCCCGGGGAGCAGTTGGGGGTTCAGTGCCTTGCTCAAGGGCACCTCAGTCGTGGTATTGAAGGTGGGAGAGAGCGCTGTACATTCACTCCCCCCACCTACAATCCCTGCCAGTACGAGACTCGAACCCACAACCTTTGGATTACGAGTCCAACTCTCTAACCATTTCCCCTAGAGAAAGAGTGAGGGGAAAAAACAAACAAACAAAACCAAAGAAACTGAGTGTGCTTGTTTCAGTCTGGGCCTCTATTTCAGAAGTACCGTTCAGTACCTAATGTTGAGCCTCAGGCTTTGTGACAGGGGCACACACTCAGCTAAAAGACAGAACTTAAGCTCTCCTCTGAGTCGTTCTGGTCTTTTTATTTGGCGGACAGCTGTAGAAAGTTGGGTTGTCCTAGTGTGACTTACTGTCAGAAAGCTGAGCTCTAAATATTCCTCCGTCCAGTGAGCTTGCATTAAGCAGTTAAATCAATTTCTGATGTGTAATGAATTGAATAGTTACTGTCCCAACCTCCCATCACTTACACAGTCACATAAATCTCTACTACTACTAACCTAGCTGACGTTATTAACAACTGCAGCTCTCGTAAACATCCATTAAAAGCACCGTGCTTGCATGCGTTCTCAGTGGGTGACATGACATTTTAATTCCATTTACAGTAGATTTTTCTTCTTGCATCTGTGCAGTCGGATGGTCTCAGTAAAATCGAATCATAACCCAGACATTTTTCATAGTGCTTTCCTTGGTGTTAGAGCTTGAAATATCTCAGGCATATTGTCTTAATGTGGAACAAATTCACTTCAAGGTTTGTTGGTTTAGCCTCAAGTTGGCTTTTGTTTTGATATTCTTTTTCAAAATTGAACAGTGTCTGTTTGCACTTATGAACATTTGGCCACAAGAAACCAGTGTCACATTTGTTAAGTCAGCTTGGTATTTATGGTACCTCCGGGGCCATTTTTCCAAAATAGAAAAGTACCTTCACCTCGTCTCTTTTCAAACTTTCAAGTAATTTCAGATTTTTTCAATCCTGTAAAGCATTCAGACACAATTGCTTCTTTGAAGTAATTAGAAATGTGTTTTTGTCTGCATCATCCAGTTCTTTTAGAATACGTTTATACAACGTAGTGGCCCATTATTTATGTAGTTTTGCATTTTGCCTATTACACTTACAAATGTCTCAAGGTGTATTGTCTTAACATGGAATAAATTTACACTAAACAAATTCACATTTTTATAAAATATATATCCCTGAAATATATTTTTTAAATAG
>NW_015505280.1:659206-702487 GCF_001515645.1 Sinocyclocheilus grahami | reverse complement strand
AAAAAATTAGATAAAAATAATTTTTATAAGAGGGGGGGGGGGGGGGGGGGGTTCTGGTATATGTTGATTTAGTTGATGTAAACATATTAGTGTATAAAATATTATAAAAAAGTTCTGACTTTTCACATTCTCTAAATAAAGTTTAGATGCCCAGATCAATTACTTTGCTTCCAAACATTTGAAATATCAACGTAATATCTGAATACTGAATAACTAATAATCCTAATGTCACATGTTATTCTCATTATAAACATCCACAGAGATACATTATTTTAAAATCTTTTTGTGCATGTTTCTTGCTTATTTATGCCACATATTGGTCTTTACTTAGATCAGAAGGTGGCTTCCCCTATGTTTCTCCAAATCTCCCAGTGGACCTCTGTTCGCTTGATCAGATTGACCCATTTCCTCAGTGCCTTGATACAGAGAGCTGAGAGCTGTGGTCATGGTTTAAAATTACTTGGTTTTCAGCTTTGCTTCTATAAGTGGTCTGGGTGGATTTTATGTGTTATCTGTCCTTTAATATATCTTGACCATTCTGTTCCTCTGGGCCTGTTTTCTCATCTTAGTGGTACAAAGAGACATGTGTTTGGCATTGAGGCAGCTCTACACCTGTCCTGGCTGTTGCAGCAGCTTGTGGTGGGCCCTGGGCTGCTGGGGGTCTTCATGGGTCTCTGCAGGCCCCAGACATGTCTCTTGGCTCCTGGCCCTCTCATGATAGATTAGCCCTGGGGTAAAATAGAGCCAGACACAACCAGGTCTATGCCAACTGTGGGAGCCATGCCCATGTGATACCATCAGGGGCTGTTTGCATGAACAATTGGACCTTAATACAATACATTATTATTATATTTTGGTGGTATGATCTAATTTTGAAGACAGACTGTGTTTATAGAAAGATTTCATTAAGAGTTTGCACTCTGGTTGTTGGGCCCTTCTGTCCTTATGATTCTTTTGAGGATGTACATACCCTGTAAAGCTGGGTTATTTCAGGACAGGACACAGGGTGTCTGAAATGTTCAGCAGAATCCACCTACTGTCACATTCACCTCTCCTGCTCTTCACACCACAATCCAGCATAGCCAAGAGTAGAAAATACTTCAGTGCCATCACAGCCCATATGTAGTGTAAACCTATCATTTTGGTTTATAGAGACTTTAAACATGTTTCAAAAGAACATTATCCAGAACAACCCTGGGTTCTTGTGGGGTTTCAACATGCAGCCATTTATGGAGCTTTTCCACTGCGTGGTACGACTCGGCTCGGCACGGCTCAGTATGGTACGACAAGGCACGGCTCAGCTCGGTTTGCGTTTCCACTGCAGTTTAGTACTGCTTTAGAGTAGGTGGGATTATTCACATGTCGTTATAGTTGCGCCGCCTCTATTGCCGCGACTCCTGAAAAACGTTTTCATTCCGCGTTGCCCCATCAAGCTCTTGCTGGATCCGCTCCTCTGCTATCAACGAGAGGAACGTCTGTACTTCCTCAACAGACAACGAAACAGCCACTTTTAAAAAAGGTGCGCTTGTTCAAAACAGTTGCGTTCGATCCTTCGCTGCCTGTGCTGATGTAAATCTAGCGGTTCTGGTGTGTTTGTGTCGCAAGTTCAGTGATGCAGGTAGTGACGATTCTCTCCGGCCAATCCGTGATCAGCAGAGTTTACACGTCACGTTTTGGTAATGGTACGGTTCACTTGGAACCTCAACTGAGGTGGTACTAAAAAAAGTACCAGGTACTGTACCCTGTGGAAACCCCCCCAAAAGGGAACCGTACCGTGCCGTACCATGCAGTGGAAAAGCGCCATTAGTTACTAGTCCAGATCTTTCACCACTAGGCTATTTATTCATACAATATAGTATCACTTTTGATTTTACACATAGGTTAGGCTCTTGAAATTAAAGTGAATCGGAATTTATATCAGTGGTCCTTTTAAAATGAATCAGATTTTGTATTCTGAGTAAATAAGTCAAGATGTGCAGTTCTTTGTACTTTGTCTCCTACAACGTTGTCACTTTATGGTACTATCGGCTTATGTTTTTGCAAGGACTAAATTAAGTTTAATTGCCTTAATCAAGGTTTGTTATTGTTAATTGGGAACTGTGATTTTAATCACTTGGTCTGCTGGTCAGTGGAATTAATAGCTGTTGATGCAAATTGCCACTGTTGTCCACAAAGTTTCATAACAGTTAGTGTTTTTGTCTGTACTGTCAGTGTCTATGTTGAGTTGTTCATTATTGTATTTTATCCCTAAGTTTCTTTTGTATAGCATGTGCCATAATTTTTTTATAAATACTATATTTACTAAATGTGGGGTCTAAGATTTAAAAAAATATTTTTTTAAGTTTTATTATGCGTATTAAGTGGGCATTTATTTGTTTAAAAAAATACAGTAAAACCAGCAATGTTGTTAAATATTATTACAATTTAAAATAACCATTTTCTGTTTTAATATCTTGTAAATATAATTTATTTCTGTAATGGTAGAGCTGAATTTTCAGCAGCCATTGAAAATCTAGGTAACATTTATAATGGTTTATAAACAGTGGTAAAAGTGCTTTAAAGATTAAGTCTGAGATGCTAAATGAAAATGGTTATACATAGTTAGGAATTAACATGCTAATGAACTGCTTCCCATATGTTTTTGTTGTTGATGACAAAGGCTGCAATTCCAGTCAAACCCAAAGTTGAGTAAAGACATTAAAAGAATGAATCAATAAAAAAAAATCTTAATTTTAGAAATCTAATGAATTGAATAAAGAATGAATGAATTATATATAAAATAAAAAATAAAACATGAAATAATGCAGCAAGTAAGGTAAATTACAGCATACTGCTTAGTGAGAGGCTGCACAGGTATAAAGATCTGCTTACAGCCTGGACTTGAATATGGCTACTGTTGACATCTTGTGGAATCTTATTTTTCCAGTCAGGCAGGGGGAGGATGGGAGGTCTTCATGCCTGATTACTAATAAAAATTTGCTGGGAGTATCAACTCGGGGGGCTGATGTTGCTGAAGTGACAGAGCCAAAACAGCTAATCTTCACAGTCACAGTTTCAAGCACTTAGTTTCTCAGTTGTCTGTGAAATAAGCTACTCCATTTCCCTGCACCCTGCTCTCTCTCTCTCTTCTCTCTCTCACACACACTCTTCTCTGCACTCTGCCCCCTAATACTGAATATTTTAATAACTTATTTAGGTGGGTGTGCCTTTAGAAAGGCAAGGCTATCATCTCTTATGTAGTCTATTTAAAAGAGTAGCCCCAAAATTAAATTTCTCTCGTTATTTATTTAAACCCATATGAATGACTTCCTTTTATCTGTGGATCTCAAAAGGCAAATTTTTGAAGAATATACTGATCATTCTGTTCAGTATAATCATATTAATATGAGCATAATAATGTGATCTTCTAACAGCACGGTTTTGTTTTACCCCTCAGGATGTGGAGATCCAAACGAATGCGGCGCTGTACCTCCCTCAGATCAGTGAGCTGCTGAACAGGATTCCCCGACAGATGCTGCTGCTTCTGAAAACCAACGACCTGCTGAGAGGCATCGAGACTATCCTGCAGACTAGAGCCAGCTCCAGCTCCTTCATCAATATGTCCCGCTGCTGTACCCGTGCCATTGCCAGGTAAGACATCAGCGACAGCAAAGTGGTTGCATTTTTATATTTTTTTGTGGTCCATAAGTTTGTTTATTTATTTGGCAAGAGTTCTAAATGGATAAAAAGTGAAGAGGCAGTAAAGAGTAAAGACTATATTGTTACAACAACAAAAAAAAAGCTGTCACGTAAATGTGTTCTTTTGAACTTGCTATTCATCAAAGCATCCTGAAAAACAATTATCATGGTTTCCACAGAAATATTAAGCAGTACAACTGTTTGCAACATTTATAAAAATAGTGTGTGTTCACGGAGTGTGTGTGTTCACTGCTGTGTGTGTGTGCACTTTGGATGACCATACTTGGCCACATGTCACATCACTCACTCACTTAATACTCTAAATATATACCTGCAGTATCCGAAATTAACTCTAGTGCCACGTGTAAAAATTCATTAAAAAAATTCATTTAAATGAATCACTTCATTACACCACTGTTCAAACTTTCTGGGTCAGTAAGATATGTTTTGAAAGAAATGAATACTTATATTCAGCGAGGATGGATCAAATTGATCAAAAGTAACAGTAGAGACAATATAATGTTGCAAAATATTTCAATTTCAAATAAATGCAGTTCTTTTGAACTTTGCATTCATAATAGAATCCTGAAAAAAATTGTTAAAAAATAAAATAAAAATCAGCTTGGCCATCACAGGAATAAGTTATGTTATAAAAGATGGTAAAAATAGAAAACAGGTTAAATTGTAATAATATTTCACAATATTACAGATCTTTATGCAAGCTTGTTTCCACTATGGAATACAAAAATAAGGTATTTGGCACTTTTTATCTCACATTTCTCACATATCTCACTTTTTTTTTCTTGTTGTTACAACTTTATATCTCACAATTCTGACTTCTTCTCAGAAGTGTGAATTTATATCTCGCAATGGCAAGTTTCTGAGTTTAAATCTCAGAATTAAGAGGGGGAAAGTCTTACATTTTGAGAATTGTGAGATAAAAAAAACTGCAATTACCTTTAAGTTTTTATCCCATGGTGAAAACAAGGTTTCATAGTTTTACTGTATTTTTTTTATCAAATACATGCAGCCTTTTGCAGCAAAAACATTGAAAAACCTTACAGACCCCATCCTTTGATTAGCTGTGCAATTTATTCATTTTTCTTTTTGTTGTTATTTTTGTGTACAGTATATATTTTTATATGTATATTTTTTGAATAATGCAAAATCTACTTCTGTGATCGGTAAGAATAAATATGTAAGAAATATTTTTTCAGCTCAATTCTCCTACATTTGGCAGGTCTGGGGAAAACCTTTGGACTGTGCTGAGCTTGCAACAAGTTGCTGTTGACATTTTTGCAAGGTTTTTGTCAAAGTAGGACGGGTGACGATTCGTGACCATCAGTCCCTGCTTTCTGTTTTCAGCCTGTATTCTGTTCATGCTGTCGCTGTGCTCCTGTCAGATGGTAGAAATGATACCACAGTGTAACATATCCAGTCTGACACAGCAGCTATGGTCTGAGGAGTCAAACTTGTCCACCTCAAAAAGCTTTGTACAGTTTGAATACTCGGAAATTAGAGCAAATTTACCCATTACCTTCCTCTCGTTTCTCACTCCCCTAATCTTTCTTTTTCCCAAGGGAACGTGTAAGGAAATTAATGCGATTTCACTTACTGTTTGTCAGTTCAAAGCTGTTCGCTGTGACAATGTGAGACGCGTTCAGGAGAGCGGAGGAGTCATTGTTTCCCCCCCAAGGACATCCCACTTACTACAGCCTTGACACTGCTGTTTCTCGCTGTCTCTCTCTCACACTGTTAATATTACATGACCTAGTGTGGTTTGTCTAAAGCTCTCACTTATACCATGGAGCCAGAGCCAACACAATCTGAATCATTTACAGCCAACTTGTTTTAACCAGTGTAATATCACCTCTCCTCTACTGGATCTTCGTCTTACTTATCTTTCTCGGTGTCTCTGTGTCTCTCTCTTAGACACAAGAGGAGTAAAACCAAGTCTCGGACCAGGCGACTGCAGATCTCTCTGTCTGAGCATTGGTCTCTCTGCCAGATAGGCCTGTATGAACTTATGGTGTGGCTCCGCAGCTCCACGCTGGCCAGATGGGTCTGTTACCTCCTCAACTTCCTGCCCTACACAAACTGAGAGCCTTGAACCAGGCCATTACTCCGCACTGAGCTCAACACACTGCCAAGTGCATTGTGGGTTGATCACGGACTGTTTTTAATGAAAGCTCAAAGTAAAAGTGTCTTTTTTTTGTTGTTGCTTGTTTAGTTTTAGTTTTTTAACTTAACTGACAGCCATAATCATGAGCGGTGACTGATCATGTGATTAATTAGTCATGTGATCTGTATGTGTGAGCAAATGCTCCATGCATGTTTGCTTTCTTCTAAAGTATCCAAATGATATTTTTTACAGTACTGTAAGTTAGTTTGCATCGTGCAGTACCTCAGACTTGTGAAATCACTTCTGGAATCAGCATTGAGCTGCAATGGGCACATCACGTCTACAGAATTTCATGGAAATTCTTCATTTTACATTCCTTCAGATTTCAGAACATCTCAAACATTTTAATATAACAGTTACAGAATAACATTAAAACAATTATAATTTATTTTGGGATTTATTAGATTTCCTTGAAACTGGTTTATAAGTCATGCTGGATCAATAAATGGGAGCATTTTTATTTTCCGTGTTTGTTTGCAGGTTTTCTTTTTTATCTTGTCTTTTATTGTGTCAGTTTTCAGTCACATTAATTAACCAGTGAACCAAAACGCATATTTTTCACGTGGAACATAACCAATGAAAGTTTGAATAATTTTATTGCTGCTTAATTCTGTACAAATAAGCGTATGGTGGTGACTAGGGGCTGTCAAGCTTTAAAAGGAAAAAAATAATAATTTACGACTTGTTTGCTATATTCTAGTCAGTGTTATTTCAGTATCATTGATACACTATTATAGTTTTAATATTTTGAATTATTAGATTTTATATTTTCTGTTTTCATTTTAGTTCGTAATTTTGTTGTGTTTTTGTCATTTTTAAGGTTTATTATGTTTTAGTTGTTAGTTTTAGTTGATTTAGTTTTAGTTATTTTAATACTTACATTTAAACTAAATGAAAATGAGAAATCAGTTCATGCTTTTATTTCAAGGGATATTTTTTTATGGTTTTAGGTTTAGTGAAGGATAATATCCCTGTCTAGATCATCATGAAGTTTAAATATGCGGAAAAGTAAATTAAATGTATGTTGGAGCTTGGACAGTCTTCCAAAAAAAAAAAAATCTACAAAAGAAAGAAAGAGTTTTTTGAATGACATGAGGGTAAATGTTCATTTTTTTGGGATGAACTACTGCTTTAATGGTTTCTTTCTTTTTCTTTCTTTTTCTTGAATAACTTTAGACCTACATTACATTTGACAAGTATATATGTAGTATTCTCTGACTGCATTGCATCCAGTACAATCAGGAGCTCATAACTTCATAAATGTTGTAAGCTAGACCTATATCAGATGTTAAAGAGTACATCACAGCCAGTCTTTTTTTTATCCAGAAGGCAAGTTTTGGATCAATTACACCCTGTTCTTCCTTCCCAGGTTAGCTTTTTCAGGTAAGACCCCAGGTTGAGGGGCCACAGGACCAGAGCATCACAGAAAAGCCCTCACTTTCCCCAGCCTGAAGGCAACCGCCAGCAGTCAGGAAGTCCAAACCCTGCCATACTAATGCCCTCAGGCTAGAGAGCAGATTTTAGCTGCCAAGCATTGGATGATGGACGCAGTTATCTGCTCAACAAGTCTCTTCCACATCACTCTCTGCTCAGCTGCACAGCTGAAACCAAATTGCTGAATCCCAGCTTTACCATCCACAATAATGTGTCATTTACTGTGTCCACAGTTAATCCTGTCAGGCATGAATGGCAGCTATAGTGTGTTTCCAGGAAACGTGCAAACTTGTAATTAATCATTTCTGTGGATGGGATGCACTCAAATTGCGTAAGTGCACTATTACATTTTTCTGTCCCCTTGATATTAGCTCTTTACAATTTCTGTTGTGTTATCCTTTTTTCTCACGTGTTATTGTTGTTTGTCATGTCAGGAAAATTGCCTTGGTTAGCAATAGTTGAGCTGAGCCCAAAAGAT
This sequence comes from Sinocyclocheilus grahami, assembly GCF_001515645.1. Classification (NCBI taxonomy): domain Eukaryota; kingdom Metazoa; phylum Chordata; class Actinopteri; order Cypriniformes; family Cyprinidae; genus Sinocyclocheilus; species Sinocyclocheilus grahami. Next base: position 694,715 of record NW_015505280.1, on the reverse strand, counting down.
GGAGGTAACTCTTTAAAATAAAAAACCTAGGGAAATTTGATTGATTGATCTATCTATGTGTTGTTCTTGACTGAATCAATTCAGTGTAGTTTTATTATATTAGAATGATTTCTGAAGGATCATGTGACACTGAAGACTGAAGTAATGGCTGTTAAAAATTAAGCTTTACCATCATGTTTTTTTTACATTTTGAAATTTTACATTTTAGAATATATTAAAATAGAAAACATTTATTTTAATAAACTAATATCTGAAAATAAATCGTTTTTACTGTTTTTGACAAGATAATACAATTCTTTATTATGCCTTTGTGCTCCGTACCGACTGTATATGTGTGTGTGTGTGTGTGTGTGTGTGTGTGTGTGTGTGTGTGTGTGTGCATGCGTGTGGTAATTTCTCATGTAAAATTTTCAGTGGTATATTTTAATAAGTGCTTTTAATGAAATGAAACCATTCCTGAGAAATTATGCTGCTATCATATTCATATTTCTAACAAAAGGCACTTCAATGATTTACTGTTGTCTCAATCCCTCCTCCTCTGTTTTGTCTTTCCTTCTCCTGAAGAGTCATCAGATTCGGCTACATGAGCTTAAAATAGCATCTTGTTGTGATGCTGGGTGCCAGAATCTACGTAATACAGCCTCAAATTAGAAATTTGATCGCATATCTGCTGCCACTGCCATATATATATATATATATATATATATAATAACTTTAATATTTTTAAGTTTTTTGCTAAAATATGAGCCATTAATCCATAATAACACCTGTTGTCTTCTCACATTAAAATCCATTAAAGATTTTGGACTTTACTTCACAACACGCTAATTGAGGGACTGGAGTCGTGTGGATTACTTGTGGATTATTGTGATGTTTTTTATCAGCTGTTTAGACTCTCATTCTGACGACATCCATTCACTGCAGAGGATCCATTGGTGAGCAAATTTCTCCAAATCTGTTGTGATGAACAAGCACGCTCATCCACATCTTGGATGGCTTGAGGGTGAGTAAATTTTCAGCAAATTTTCATTTTGGGGTGAACTGTTCCTTTAAATCAGTGAGAAACATGAGAAAGCATTCATGTATACTTTGTAACATTTTATTGTTTTTATTTTCAATAATCCTCATAATTTGGTAATGGACATTCTGTGTTTCAGAGAGGGTGGTGTTTACATGTGAAAATCACTTTTAAACCATCTGCATCACAAGAAAAGGAAACCACACTAGCATGGTCGTTTCCTGACATTTTTAGGTTGGGTTGAGATGCAGTGGATTAAGCGTGGCTATAGATTTAAGAGCAACGGCAGCCATGAAAGACATTTTAATCTGCTAATGGAAAATCACATTATGTTTTTTCCCTCCCAATTTGGCTCTTCTGTTCTGGATTGCAGTGCAGGCTTGGATGGAGCCACTTTTCTTCTGGCTGTCCGCATGGTAAAACCCAGCATTTGAGATGGAGATTACTGCTCTCCCAAAGAATAACTTCCCCCTAGGATTATCTTCATTTGCTCTTATGCAGCCGCGACTTTTCTCATCGCAACCTGTTATTCCATCAGGTGAGGTTGGTGTGTGTTACCCGAGGGGATCCAGAGTCCCTCTGAATATTTCAGATGTCTGATATCTTTGTATGGAGTTCCCAAGGAAACTCTGGGAGCAAGATATTCATGTAATCCTGCCAATCACAATGCTCCAGGTAAAGAAAACACTGCTTAACTCACTTATCTGACTTTTTTTTCTTCTTTTTTTTCCAGCATCACTATTCCAATCCGTCTCCATATGTTTTCACAGTGTATGTTGGACCAAATACTTATTTTACCGAGGAATTTACCAATTAATTCTTTAAAAATCCTACAATGTGATTTTCTGGATTTTCTTTTCTCATTTTGTCTCTCATAGTTGAGGTATACCTATGATGAAAATTACAGGCCTCTCTCATCTTTTTAAGTGGGAGAACTTGCACAATTGGTGGCTGACTAAATACTTTTTTGCCCCACTGTATATATATATAATTTAAACTATATGTATTCTATATATAATATATACTCTATATATTCACAAATATATGAATTATTCATTATTTAGAATAAATAATATTTATGTAATAAAACATAAATATTATAAATATTAAATACATAAATATTAAATCATATATATATTAGATTGATTAGCTATTTTTATTTATTAGTTATATATTATTTATGTATTACAGCCAATCAAATATTGAAACCCACCCTGTATATATTATTGTTTTATTGAGGTTTGAACCTACAACCTTTGGTCACCAGACCTTGAGCCCCATGAGTACAGACAAACCTTTTTTCACATGATAAGAGGAAGAGTTACAACAGCTCAGGCATTCAGGCTCACCAGTGTCTGGAGATATAGTTCATGGAAGGCAGAAAATACTGTAGATGAAGAGAAGGGATAAAAAAGACCAAAGAGAGCAGAAACAAGTGTGCATGACCAAAGAACAATAAATCCAGTGGGCATGTATGCTGCTCCTCTGCGTTCTCAGGCTGCAGTGGGAAATGAGTTCATTTAATACTGTGAAATTCCATTAGAAGAGAACATGACGATTTTGAACAGCAAGCACGTGGTTTGCAGCCTCTTAGACACTCATAATTCCCATAAGTCCAACTCTGATGAAACGGCCAAAACATATTTATTCAGAGCTTTAATCTCTGTGATCACAAAAATGGCTTTACCGTTGCTTTGGAAACAGACCAGAAGTGAATGACCTTATTGAGTGTGTGTGTTCACCTCCTGTTTAAATGCGTAAAGTTCAAACCAATTTTTGAGCATTTAGCAGTGAAACAAATATTAGGGCAGTGAAAACGGTATTAAAGGTTTACCACCTTTCTGACACTGTTAAATATGATATTGTGTACAAATCAAGCATTATTTATTTTAATAATTAGTGTTGACACAGGGTATAACAGCTTTCCAAAAAAAATATATATATATTGAAAATTTTTTCACGGTCTACAAAACATTGCTTATAAATTTCTATCTATGCTATATATTAAATTCAATCTTTTTATCAACTTTTTTTCTTTCAATTAGCAAAGGTTTTGCAATTCTTTTTGGAACTGATTGATCATAATCCTTATTGAACTTAGCATATGCCTTGGGCCCAAAAATTGAATTTCTTTCTAAATACATATTAAGTGCAATGCAATAATATCCATATTCATATAATGAACAAAATATAGTCTAGAGAATACAGCGAGCAGCATGACAATCTTTAGCAGGTGCTGGTCACGTCAGGCCTCTTCTCATTCCTGCATTGATCATTTGGTGTAATTAAAGAAGAGCTTGCTTATGCAAAGCCCTGTAAATGAAGCGCACAATCATTAATTAGACTTAGATGAAATGCATTGTCTGTGAGTTGCTCTTGAGATTTGTCCAGCGATAACAAAAGTGCAGTTTGTCTTGAGGCAAGTCAGACCACTCTTAGTTAACTGCCACTCTGCCTCGCAAGGATCAATACTAATCTTACTGATTCAGGCAAAGCTCAGACCGTTTCAATAAACAGGCAGTAAAGAATTGTGCCCTGCTTCAAAAACATGCTAATGTTGTGTTATGTAAGAGAATCTGTGTTCTCTTGAGGGAAAGACACTTTTCCACTGGTTTAGCCATTGGAAATATCATTTGAATTCACTTCCAGATGTACACTCTTTTTATGAGAAAGCTTAGGTGTTTATGTAGTTAATAAAACCTTACTTGTATCACACTTGACGTGTTCATTGTTTGCTCATAACCGGAGTCACTAATCATGCAGATTTACGCTACAAGCTTTGTAGAATTGTACAGTAAGAAAGTTATTTCCCTTAACCAGGAAATTAACGTTCTTAGAATTGACAAGACAGTTTACCCTGAGAGGTCAGCTAAATATCTACAGCGGATCTCAAATATGAATAATTAATTATAACTAGTTATGGTTAATTATTCATATTTCCTGTTGTGAGCTGAGTCGCTACAAGATGATGTAGAAAATAGAGAGCCTTGTTTGGGTTTACTGACTTAAGATTTAAGATAAACCAGTGGATTTGTGACCAGTGAATTATGACTCTCAAATTGTAATTTTTGGGTGAACTATCCCTTTAATAGTATTTAACATTTTCAAGAGCTCTGATCATTTTAACATTCTTTGTTCACAGTGTTGATCAGTTTTGCACTGGGAATTATGTCATGCTCAGCAAATTTATGTTGTCATTGCAGCTGTTTAATGCACCAAAACGTGTTAATCCACAGGGAAGAGTGTAGTTTTCAGAGTCACACCAGTATCTCTGTGGTACAGTTGGAGCTGGACAATGTTTCACAACTTTCTAAAAGCTCTCACTTCACACCTTGATGCTGGCAGCATGCCTCCTTCAGCCTACATTTAGTGTGTGTTTGCAAAACAGTCTCTTGGGAATCCTTGCCATCGTAAAACACAGAGTGAGTGGCTCTCTATTGGACTATTACTGAATGAAGAAACAAACTACTGAATCTGATTCGCTTAGTCCAGTGGGAGATACTAAATGTGTTTTTGGATAGAAAGGAAGATGGAAAAAGAAATCAACTTTAAAACACACATCGGAATATTCCAAATTCTCAACGATCGTATATTATAAACAAATGCTTTAGAGGATTCAAAGAAGTTTTATTTATTTTTTATTTTTTGCTATACATAAACATTTGAGTGTTTACTCAAAGGACTGTTTTAAAAGTATTTATAATCTATACTTGTTTAAATGTAATGAGAATTTAAAGGAATCTTTTAAACTATAGAGTGCTTTTAAAGATAAATGCTATGCAAAAACCAGTAATATTGTGAAAAGTTATTACAATTTAAAATAACTTTTCTATTTTAATATATTTTAGAATGTAATTTATTCCAGTGATGATAAAGCTGAATTTTCAGCATCATTAATCCAGTCTTCAGTGTCACATGATCCTTCAGCAATCCTTCTAATATGCTAATGTGGTGCTCAAGAAACATTTCTTGTTGTTATCAATGTTGAAAACAGTTGTGCTGCTTAATAATTTTGTGGAAACCAGGATTTACTTTAAAGTATAAAAAGTTCAAAAGAATAGCATTTATTTGAATTGGAAGTCTTTTGTGACATTCAAATGTATTTACTGTAACTTTTGATCAATTTAATGCATTGTTGCTGATTAAAAGTTTTAAAGAATTGTTTATCCATACACATTTGAGCATTTTGAGTATTCAAAAGACTGTTTGAAAAGTATTTGTTTGCTTATCTGTACCCATTTGTCTGTATTGAGTATTCAAAGGACTGTTTTAGAATTATGTTTAGTCTTCAAATTAAAGTATTTAAAAAATATTTATTTGTTTATCTGTATACTTTTAGGTGTTTTGAGAACAGAAGGCTGTTTTTAAACAATAAAATGGCTATTGATAAACATACTTTTAAAAAAGTATTTGAGTCCCATAAATACTCATGTGTATGGCCTCCTCTAATATCTTGAACATTGTTTTCCATTATTTCATTATTTCAGAGTGAATGATCCATTGTGCAGTGATCCTTTATAAAGGAGGCAGTAGGGAGAGTATGCGCAATCAATTTATGTAGACAAAACCGAGCAGCGATGGAGGAAGATGAGAAGAGTCTTACTATGCTTTATTGCTCCAGAGTGTCGAGTGAGATGGCAAAGACAATGAACACAGTATTATTTATTTTGAAACTCAGAGAAGAGGTGCGTGTCTGCGCCTCTCTCCAGCGGTTGGACATCGATTAACTCGCATCCCTATTTTTACCAGAAGCCCATTATGAGCTTGATTCAATCACGCATCGAACCTGACATTTCATTTAACTCGTCCTACAGTCCCATCATGCACTGTTGAAATAATGTTTCTTTTATTAGTGTTGCGATAGATTTGCTTGTCTATTTTGTTTCCACTCACAGCCCGTTTGTTTCTGAATGGGAGTTTGTGGAGGTACTGACCCAGAGAGGACCAGGGGTAGAATTTCAGACGTTGGTCAGGTTCAGATGTATTTTTCATCAAGTTACAAACTGCTCAAGGGGAGCTCTTCAGCTCACAAGACCTTCATTGTCCTGCTTAAACAGAGCTGTCAGTTTCACTGTTCATTTAGATCTCACTGGTTGTGTACAAACATTAGACATAAACTGTATATTTGACGAAAGAGCCATTAATAGGGTGTATCGCTTTGCTTTCTTGGAGGAAATTTAGAACTGGATTATGAATTAGTCTGTTTCATAAAACAATAATACATTTAAAATATATTAACTTCATACAGTGATGGTTTTTTTTTTCATGTGGCAACCTGATAACTAGCCCAGCTAACAGGGAATGTTCTCTCAAAGTCATAAATAAACATTCTTCCCGTAACGTCAAGGTAACACTTTACAGGGAGGTTTCATTTGTTAACTATTTCAGTTAACATAAACTAACAATGAACAATACTTATACAGCATTTATTAGTTAGTTAATTTACAAAAAGTAACATTTACGGTAAAATACCGGCAGCTGTGGTTAACAGAACTTTACCGTAAAAAAATATGGTATCAACATAGGTATTACATACTTAACTTAAATTCACAGTAAAAGAAAAAAAAAAATTATTAACTGATGTAATGTTAATATACCGACCTATTTAAGTACTAATATCTGTTTTGTACCATTGAAATACACTGACAACCACCAAAAACAGGTGGTGATGAGAAAGTCACATGATGAATCAAAGCTCATCATAAACAGCTCTTCCACACGCTGAGGAGAGAAATACTTAAATATAGAAGGTGCACAGTGTCATTCTCACAAATACTAAACACACCATATATATATACATATATATATATATATATAATGCATATAATGTAATTGTTACGGGGCTGACGAGACGTGAGACGTGCGGATCCATTCGCAAAGCTTTTATTGTGGAGAAGACAGAGACATGGTCATGAAGCAGGCAGGGTCAAACTGAGGCAGACAGGTATATGGCGGGCAAAACACAAGAATAATCCTAGGGCTAGCGTGGGTCAATGAACTGCAGACAGAATCAGAAGGGGCAAGACTAGGGGAGAAGTCCAGGAAACCAGGCGAAGATCAGAAATCGAGAACGCGGCTAAGGCTAAGGCTAAGGCTAAGGCTAAGGCTAAGGCTAAGGCTAAGGCTAAGGCTAAGGCTAAGGCTAAGGCTAAGGCTAAGGCTGGGAAATGACTGAGGGCTCTGTAGTGTAGCTATCACTAGGGGAGTGATAAACGCTGAAACAATACTTGGCAGAGGGAAGGGATAAGAGTGAGTGTTATATAGTGAGGGAGTGATATGAAACAGCTGGGTGCAATCAGTGTTAACAGCTGTGTGCAATCCGTGCTGAGTGCAATCAGTGCAATGCATGATGGGAAATGTAGTCCGGGGTGATGTGCAACAGTGTGTAGTGCGAGAGTCAATGAAATTGGAAGTTCACGGACCGGATTCGTGACAGTAATAAACATTAATAGTATTTTACTGTAAAATTACATTAAATGTAATCACAGTTATTCACCGTTTATAGTATGGCAACTTGCTGTTAACCAATTACCAGGTTTTTACTGTAGCATTTTTACAGTCTACCATTTTTACAGTGTGGCAGTTTAAGAGAAAATTTACATTTAGTCATTTAGCAGACGCTTTTATCCGAAGCGACTTACAAATAAGGACAATAAAAGCAGTCAAAACAAATATATATATATATATATATATATATATATATATATATATATATATATATATATATTATACACACACACACACACACAAATAAAAACAAGTAGATAGAATAGAATAGAAGAAATAGAAAGCTAGTGTTTGTTTGTTTTTGAAATATGTTGTGGAAACTAATTATAATCGTAATATTATATCCTAATAATTATAATCATAATATTATATCCTAATAAATGAGCTTTTATTGTATTATAGTGTAATTATGCCATTTCAATTGCACTAAAGAATAAATGTCACCCTTGCTATGACTCAAAGTAACATGAACCTACAAAAAAAACATAAAAAATCAGCACATGTAAGCTAATCAGCGCTAACACTGCTGATTAAATAGGTTTCTATTTAAAAGCAGGTGACTCATCATTGACGTAAAAGTGAGTATAGAAAACTGAATATCATTTTGAACTTCTAGAACTTTCCATTGACGTTATAACAGCTTCCATTTATATGAAACTTACTGCCCATAATGTAATTTCGCATAACATCAGTGTGATGTCACGTTCCTAATTTGTCATTTTTACTGTTGCCATGTATTGAAAAGTGGTATATTCATTTCGCAGCATATCTCACTTTCCAGACAACAGCTGCCATCAGGTATTCTTGTTGCATAACGTTGCCATGTATTATTGATGTGGATATTCCTGCCCTTAAACACACCGGCCAAGATACAGTGACACATTATACCTCTGCTATATCCCTGTGTATAGCTGCTCCTCTGTTGCCAGAAGGACTGTTAAATCAATATAGAACTATATTTAATATTACACATGCCAATCTGAATTTAAAATATCAGATTGCGAATTCATTAGAAAAGTACAAAATAGATCCAGTATTACTGACTTGAGCCCATAATTAAAGCTTATAGATATGTATATTTGGATTTAAACAGGCAATATCTTTCTTTCTTGGCAGTAAAAGTCTTTGTTGGTGGACTGACAGGTGGAGATGTGTGTATATATGTGTATGTGTGCGTGACCGACCTCTTCTGCCATCATCAGTTTACATGTGAGATAAGGAGTCTCTGGGGAAAGCTAGCCTGATCTGACAGCTACAATACCACATAGACCACTATCCCCAATGGGATCCAGGCTTTGTCATATTCTGGTTAGCCACTAAACTTACAAATCAAGTGTAAATGGATCCTTTTGAATAGATTTTGTTGTATGAACAGTCACTTAAACATAGTTTCTTTGCTATAACAGTCATATGCAGTGTTTGACTATATGGATTTGTGAATGGTAATGTGGGTGAAAGAACACTGAGGAAAACCCCCACGACCATCACCACCACTGTTCAAATAACATTTACAAATGAACAATACCGTCTTTTGTTAGTTCTGCAGCTGCTGAACTTGAGACAATAAAAAGTGCTATTTACTCAACCTCTGTATGTCATTTCCTGGCTGTTAATGTGCTTCCATTATCTCGCTTTGCTAAAATTTACATAAGCTAGAAGCACATTTTTTAAGAATGCTTTCTCATACGGTTATATCCTGAGATAAGGCTGACTAAATCCTGATTTTAGTCGGCACGTAAAACCTGATTTTATTTGTAAAACCTTTTTTTTTTCTTCTTATTTCGCAAGATTTACCGTTTTCTTCAATTAATACTTCAGTGCTGTTTTGAATGTATTCCTTGTGTGTATTTTTGTATCGTGGAGTATTTTCATGCTAAACACTTATGTGATTTTAACATGATTGTGCACTTATCTGGCGGTGGGCTCGAGCTGCTCTCCACTATAAGTCAACATCGTGACGCAGTGGACGGGAAAATGTCCCAACCTGCTTTTGTGTGGGCTGCTCTCTCTGCGTATCCACTCAGCATCATTTATTTTGTAACGGAGGTCATGCGTATGGGATGTGCTTTTAAAGCTCTTACAATGGAGTTAAGTTTACCAGGCCAAATGTCATGGTAACATCATGTTCAATGGTGCATTGCATGCTACTCTTAAAAATCATGGGATAAAAGATGGCAGGAAATCACCCAAGTTAGTTTGTATCTTGTCATTGAAACTGTGTTAGTTTATTTCAATAAAATTGCAGACAAAATTCCTGCATAAAAATCAATGGCAATTAAAAAAAATGGCCTTTGATTATAAAAATGGCTCTCTCCATGCAAGAATGGAATCTATACAATGAATTGTGAAATAGATCTTTTAACCAGAATAGCATATTCAGATTTTGCACTGTAAGTGCAGGAAGTGATGTATTTCTCAAGTTCTTCTTGGCTCAATAATAGATGGCCATGTTGAGGAATGATCCAAAATCTTTGTCTGTTTTATTTTATTGTATTGTAAAAACCATTATTAAGAGGGGTCATATGATGCGATTTCATGTTTTCCTTTGTCTTTGGAGCTGTTCGTGCATACAGAAAATCTGTAAAGTTGCAAAGATTGAAGTCTCAAGCCCAAAGAGATATTCTTTATAACGGTGAATGCTCAGCCACGTCTCGTTCAAACAGATTTGCATAGCACCACCCAAATGTATACGCAAAGAAAGAAGGCGTAACTTTTATTCTCACTGTAGTATTGTTGCCGCCGCCGCCGCCATGTCGTGGAGACGCTGTGTGTTTCGTTGCGAAAGCCAAACTACTTTGTTTGGCCTTCTAGGTCACAACTAGAAATCAGTGGTTCATTTTTATTTACAGCAATGTTCCAGAACACTACGACCCAAATATTTGAGTGTGTGCAGTACATTTTACTGAGGAAAGTTTCCTGAACCTGGTAAGGGGCGTAACATTTCTGTCACACGGTTGAGGTATTCGGCCAATCACAACACACTAGATAGCCGGCCAATCAGAGCACACCGCGCTTTTCAGAACAATGAGCTTTGTAAAAATTGACACGTTTCAGAAAGGCTGGGCATAGAGGAGCAACAATAATGTACAGCATGTGGAAAATAGTGTTTTTTTTGTTTGTTTGTTTTTTTACCTTAAACCGCGTAAACATTGCATTACACCAAATACAAAAAAAAAATTCTTTTTAGCAATGTCATATGACCCCTTTAAAACAAGATAAGAGACTAAGAAGTATTTTCAGAGAAATCTAATAAAATTTAGTGAAGTAGTGAAACAAGACAAAAATTTAATAAATAAGAATAGAATGTGAAATAGACAAACTGTTAAAAAAAAATCAGCCGGAATGGCATATTCATATTTTGCAAGAAGCACTAGGCTCATCTGCAGCATAAATGTGCTGTTCCTCTACCCTTGTGCCTCTACACTTCTATTTAAAGCAAGCAGAATTGGCTTGACATAGATAAGTTCTTCTTTGCTCGAAAATAAATGGTCATGTTGAGGAATGAGCCAATGAAGACTTTTAAAGATGGCAGTGTAATCACAGTAATTAGAGTCGAGGTGGGAGGACGGAGCACTCAGGAGCCAAGATGAAAGATCCACCGCTGCTGTAGAACAATGTGAAACGGTGTGCATTATGCTCACTTTTTGTTTACATTTTTGCAATGAAAGAACAATTCCAAACCATCTCATCCATTTCCCAGAAATGCATTTTGACGGAAGGTTAAAACTTGAACTTGACATCGAGGAGAGAGTGAGATGGAGAAGGAGTTTTCAGAGACTGGCAGACAGGAGGAGGATAGGGGGAAGAAGTCAGATAACAGATTCAGAGAGACCGAAGTAGCTAGAGTGAGATAATCTCTATAGAATCAGCTCTGAGAAATTTAATGGAAGTTGGACCGATCTAGGGACAGGACGTGTCTAGTGTAATGCACTTATGATGTCAGGGCGAGTAATGAGCCACCCGACATCAAGGAAATGAGGCTTTGATAATGTCTGCATTCCCAGAACTCAGGCAATGCCTATACTTCTTTGGAAAGAAAAGAGGCATGGGAAAGAAATGAGAGAGAGAACTTCCCGCAATACATGTTGTTCAATCTATGTGAAAGAATGCTTGCAGAGGAGAAATACTTTCCTTTTACTGCGGAAAGAAAGTATTTGTGTGTGTGTGTGTGTGTGGTTTTTGTTTTTTATTGTGTTGTTGTTTTGCTTTTTGTTTAAGTTTTTGTTGTTGTTTTTTGTTTTGTTTTGTTAGATTTTTTTCTTGGTATCAAAAAAAACATCTTTAAAAGTTACATTTACTTCGAAAAAATGACATGAAATACTAAGACTTGTTTTAAGAGAATCCAACGTTTAGTAAAAACCTGAAAAGGGGTTAGATATTTACTTTTCTTTCCCAATGAAAAAACGCTTTTTGACATTTTAAACATAAACCGTTTGTAAATCTAGTTGAAGTTTTCTAAAAACAAAACTTGATATTCTCATCTTGTTAAAAATATTGTATGTTACACAGAAGCAAATTAAACAGTACTGGAACAACAAACAAGACGGTGTTGTTTGGCTAAGATCATTAATTATGTAATATTAAGGTTATAAATTAAAACAAAAGAAATGCACTTTCAAAAGGCAGCGGTGACTTGGGACTGATCCGATGTCAGCAGGTTTGGGAAGCCAAATAAAGGAATCATTAGCATGTTGATCTCAATATGCCAGATGGGAACCTTTGGGACTGTGAAGGCCCGTTTTCACTATTCATTTACAGTCTGTTACTTATCTAACTGTTGGAAGGGACCGTGTTTGTGCCTGTTTGTGGGTAGGGCGCAAAACAGAAACGAAGAGTCACTAAGAAATACAATAATGAATTCTTAGGTCTAAAAAAATGTAACCGGTGAGGCTGTGCTCTGAGATAACAGGGTTGAGTAAGTTAGACAGGCTGTAAATGTGAGACACGGATATCCTGCACACAGGCTGATTCTCCACCACAGCTTCAGCATGGAGTGTTCGAGCAGATGCTCACAGAAGGTTGATCACAGTGAGAGAATGAGAGAGATGTGTGATATGGAGATCTTGCTTGATGAATGTGAGAATCTCAGAGGAAATGTCAGTGAATGCTCCAGTGACTCAGTATGTCATCGCTCTTTCTTTTTTTCTCTAGTTTTCTATCTCTCTCTTTGTTTCTATCTGTCAGATTGTCTCTCTCTACACTGTTTCTCCTTTTTCTTAATGCCATTCTGGCTCTTCTGTCTTACACACACACACACACACACACACACACACAACTAATAGAAAATATGGTCCCACTTTATATTAAGTGGCCTTAACTACTATGTACTTGCATCAAAAAATAAGTACAATTTACTAATTGTGGTCATACTATATATATAGTATACGGGTTAGGTTAGGGACAGATCTGGTGGTATGTGTAGGTTTAAGGGTGGGTTAAGGAGTAAGGGATGGGTCAATAGTGTAATTATAAATGTAATTACAGAAATTAATTACAGATGTAATTACATGCAGGTATTTTTTTAAATATAAGTACAATGTAAAATGTATGTGCACATGTATGTAAACATGTATGTACACAATAAGTGCATTGTACCAAACGATTAATTTAAATGTAAGTACATAGTAGTTAAGTACTAAAGTAGTTCAAATATTTTTCAGCTCCTTACTCTTTCAATCCCCCCCCCTCCTCTCTGAAATATTTTGAATGATCACCTATATGACCATTTTTTTCATCACAAAAGCAATTTTCTCTGAAAACTAAAGTGTCATTTTCCTCAAGCTATTAACGTTTAGAAATAAAATAAATATTTTAAGTCTTCAGTCTTATGATTTCCTTCGATTAGATCTCTTTATTCTTTAGGTTTACTAACATCAAATCTCATTGGTTTGTGACGTTGTGAGGTCTGACGTTGATTTTAAAATATACTTACATAAATATATTGTTGGTAATTTGTAGTGATTTATTTTTGCTATTTTATTTGTCAATTGTATTTATATTTTATATATATAAAATAATTTGTAAAATATTGTCCAAAATCATGTTTTAAAATAACATTTTGATCAATGGTTTGATTTAAGAGTGAATAAAGTCTTCTATTTCCCTTTACTACATGCAGCAAAAAAAACTAAAAAAACCTTTCATTGGTTTTCAGAAACTTCTCGCAGATCATGATGTTTGTTCACATGACTTGCAAGAACTAATAATGAGGTTTGAGGTTTGTGCCGCCATATTTGATGTAGTCTGCCTATACTGCAAAAATATATATTTGAACATATATTTTTAAATATATTTGAACATATACAAAACATGACCAAAAAAAGATTGATTTTACAGTATATTTTCATGAATACATTTTCTAAATATTTTAGTTATTTATATTTCCTCATATATTTTTTGGCCTTTTGTATATTTTGTGTATAAAATATTTTAAAATATTTATATTGTCCAAAATTGTGTCGCTTCACGACTGGACCTTGTTGACTTTCATAATTTGGACAAGATATTTTGTGTTCTGCAGAAGAATGAAAATCTTACGAATTTGGAATGACATGAGGGTGAGTAAATGATGACAGAAGTCTAGTAGTATACATTTGAGATCATAAATAATGGGCAAACTATTCCTTCAACTAATTATTTGTAGTGTACATTCACCCTGAATGTTAAATTATGGCGTATACAGTTTATTATTGTACCCCCAGCAGGAAGCTCTTCTCTATTTTATCCGATTTTATGAAATGGTGGTTTTAGATTTGCTCACGACTTAAAGTCATGCAGCAAAAACCTGACTTTCTTATGCGCTTTGCAAACAGAGGTATTTCACAGTAAAGCCAGCCATTATGCAGTGACTGAACTTATCCTTTTTTCCCTTATCATCCTTTTACAACAAAGCTTGAGTTGCTTGTCTGATTTCCTTCTGACACTGGACTTGAATAAGAGTGTGTGTGTGTGTGCGAGAGAGAGAGAGATGCCTTGGCTGGTGCCTCAGCTCTACGGAAACCAAGAAAAGCAAAGAAAAATACTTATTACAACAAGAAATACTATAGGTTAAATGTAAACCCTGGAACTGATAACTCCATAGGTCAGTCTTCCAGGGCAAACTTAAACAGAATATGAGAACAGAGCTGTCAGTCTCTCCCAGCATGCTCTCTTTTCAGCTTGTGTCATCAGCTGCAACACAGGAAGCTCCGGACTGTGAGTGTGTCAGTCAATATGTTGTTTACTTAGTCAATCTAAGTAAATCTGCTCTGAACTCATACCTGTGGGCGCAACATTGATCCACTTGACCCAGGCGGCTTCCAGGTTTAATTGAAAAAGAATAGCTGAGACCTTTATGAATTAACTGCAGAAATCAATATCTGCAGAATGCTACCCTGTAAACTCTCTCCTTACATGCCAATAATGCCAGAGCAGCTAGCAGGCAGGTTGTTTGCAGTGCTTAGGAGAGTAAACAGATGGTTTCCTCTGCTGTCTGTTTTATTGTGTACTGTACAGGTGTACTGTGCTGTTTTATGCACTCAGATTGTTAGTGAGTGCAAAGGCTGTCATCTGTTCCTCTCTTTTGTTTTATGTTATTGAATGACAACAGGTGGCAAACATCCCACTGTAATGCTTCAACATAAATCTTCTGCAGATAAACCTCTCAGTCTCATGCTAAGTCTGCTGTATTTACATGGGAAAGTTAAAGGAATAGTTCATCCCAAATTGAAAATTTGCTGAAAATGTACTCACTCTCAGGCCATCCAAGGTGTAGATGAGTTTGTTTCTTCATTGGAAAAGATTTGGAGAAATTTAGTCAAAATGAGAGTTCAAACAGCTGATAAAAACATCACAATAATCCACAAGTAATCCACACAATGCTGCATGTTGTAAGGAACAAATCCATCATTAAGATGTTTTAACTTCAGCTAAAATACATGTCCTCTATCCATTATATTGCTTTCTCCAGTGAAAAAGTAATCTTGTCTGAATCAGGAGAGAAATATGCACAGATCAAGGACTGTTTACAAGTGGAAAACAGTTATCTTATTCTGACTGCACCCTTTCACTGCAGTGGATCCATTGGTGAGCTAGTAATAAAAGGGCCTCAGGTGACCACCATGTGAACTGTTATGAAAATATGCTCTTAAGCAAAAATTTTCATTTTTGGGTGAACTATTTCTTTAAGGCTACTCTGTAAAGATGCATTGCTGCATAAATGCAGTAAGTGCAGCTGCGTCTCAAATACAGCATCTGTGCAGCATTTTATTATGATATTACATTTTATTCATCATTTTTGTATTTAAAATGATTTTTCAATTTCATAGCATTTTTCAGCCATGTTGCTTCAGATGCAGCTTTTGTGCACATAAATGATTGATTGATTGATTGACTGATAAAGATTAATCAGAAGATCAAGTTGTTATTTTCATAAAAAATGATGAGGTAAAAAATGAAACATGCATGAATAGTTCCCAATAAGATCAATAACATGCACTTAGAAAATATATAGGGTCACAGCAGTCACAGCATTCATGGAATGCACATTATTTACAATACAGTAGTTAGTTTTACACATTTTACAATGTTTACTCCAGTTCCACAGGTTTAGAATCCGTCTCTGCCTACTTAATTAACAATGTGATGTATATCTTTACATCTATCAATATCTTCATATATCTCTGTACAACACAGTGTTAGTATCTTTTATACTGCAGTAGATCAAACGACATGGGGTTTGCATGAAAACAACAGCTGTGATATGCCACCTAACCTAGTTAACGACAGGAAATTAGTGGGATGCGAGTGAATAGGTGTCAAGCGTTCAGGTGAAGGGTCCGTTTCTTAGAGGGTGGTTTGGAAAGCTTGTCTTTGTGGAGTGTCTGAAATGTCCTGAAGGGAATAAAGAGAGCCAGTCTGTCACACAGGGCTTGTAGATGCCTCAAGACCTATTAGTCGTTGGTGAATACTGGAATGGACCGACACACAAAAGAGTGGAAGCCTAAGTTTCATTCTTACTGTGAGAATGAGACCAAAACATAGCCATCTCACAGGCACTGCATGTGATAAAACACTACTAGAAGAATTCCAACACTGCAACATGCTCTAGCTTCTCTGCCTCAAACACGTATCATACAGTTTCAGATGAGCTTTACTCTGCAGGCCGGAGAGCTTCGATCTATTCAACTTGAAGACACGCTCAATATTCTGTATTTTTTCCATAGAAATAAATGAATTAGAATAATTCAGACTGATAATTCTAAAACGGAAAATACACATATATGCGCACATAGTGTATTATGTTAAATGAACACTATGTAAAATATGAAATATATCTTTGTTTTGTTTACCGAATATACAAGTGTTTTTCAAGCAACATAAATACATTTCCTACTTTTGTAACAAATATCGTTCTTCCGCGTTTTGGTTATTATAATTTTTTTGTAATTCTTTAAGATCGCCTTTTTGTCTGTGTCGCATAGAAGAATATTTCCTATTGGCGTTGTGTAATGCTCAGTTCCAAAACAATCATCGAATGTGCTCTGCCTTTCTAATACACCGCAGTGTGACGTGATCTTTCTGTCCTGATCAGAGCCCTATATAATGCACACACTCCACACCTTTACCACAGTGAAATTTGGTCATAAATCATTACTAATCCTATGGTTCTGATTATGATGAGTATTATAGTGAATCATTCCACAAGGATGGTGTGTTTTGGCAAGGTGAAATAAAGCCTTAAACGACTGCTGCAGAGCCGCTCCTGCTTTATTCTGCTCACAAGTTGCTGTTCCTCTGCAGTGGGTTGTTTAGGGGGTTGCTGGTGGTACCCATGCCCACTCTGGGTCATGGGGGGAAGCTACATGAGGCCAAGTAAGAGCCTCACGCCTCCCATTCGCCGGCTGGCAGCCCAGGAGGAGAGCACCGGATGCTGATGTCATCCATTTTGGCCCAGCTCTACCTCACCCACACCTCCGCTCCACCGTGCGGATACTCGACGGCAACCGTGTCACGTACAGAGCCGAGCTCGCTGAAATAGCGTGCGCCTCCTCCCAAAGCCTCCATGATATCATCGGGGAGCACTGGAGGACATTTTGTCGCAGCTCTTCTGGCGTAATGGCAGAGCGTAATTGAGGCACCTGTGGTAAAACCCAGCTTTGTGTGTCTGATGAATGGTTGGGCCTGCTGTCATTATCATGCCCCCCCCCCCCCCCCTCTCCCCCCTCTCTCTCTCTCTCTCTCTCTCTCTCTCTCTCTCTCTCTCTCTCTCTCTCTCTCTCTGTGTTTACATCCACCTATCCTCCTTTCTCCACTGTCGGCCCACTCTGAAGTAAGAATAGAGGACGAGATACTGAAAAACAAGTCTGATGCTCAACAGTGTGTATTCCCCGGGTGATTTATTCAATTTGAGAAAAATCTCAGAGAAGCAGTGAGAGCCGGTTCTTGGGGAAAGCGTCCAGTGACAGCACTTCTTCTCAGTGTGACAACAGAACAAGCGAGAGGCACAAACGACTGGCCAATTGATCACCAAGGGAGAACAAAAAAATTAAAATACACTCATAACATGACATAGCTGTGACTTTACCCACTTTTTCTTGGTCAAACATGGATGGCCTTTTAATCTCTTATTATGCTATATTATCATGAAATATTGTGTGTGTGTATATATATACAGTATATATATATAGTAATGCATTTGATTCAAGAGCAGAAAACCTCAAAGAATTGCATCTGTTTGAACTGTTCAATGATGAGTGATGAATGGACTATATCGTGCATGGCTGTACTGAATGATGCTGTATGTGAGACAATCTACAGTACTCATCAATTTAAGAGCTGTATGGGTGACAACTTCATCAGTTTGTTGTGACAACTGAAAAACATGCAACTTGCAACTGTGCATTCAGTACTTGCATTGCCCTCATCAAATATAAGAAATTGGGTGAAACAAGTCGCTTTCTATTGGCCCCCCCCCCCCCCCCCTTCCTCTATTACACCACCTTCTCCTACTCGCCAACTTTTGAAGCGGGATCCAAATGCAGGGGTTTTATTTTGTGCCGTCGTGTGCCATTCCCAGTGGGGTGTGTCAATCACATATCAATGAGGACAATGATGTGCTCAGTTTAGCCTTTTCACCTGTCTCCTCCACTTCACAAGCCCTCGCTCGACAAAAAAAAAGAAAAAGAGAAAGCACACATGCATATTTCGAGGTGTGGGCGTGTGCCAACGTGGGGTATCTGTTACAAGCATGCAGTCTCTTGCTCTTTTTTTCCCCTATTCAGCTGCAGCAGGCAGAGCTCTGACGGCATGCATTGTGTTTCGGGCTCGGCTGAATCGCGTGGGCTGGTGGCAGTATTGTCCTGCCGTACCTGCTGCCTACGCCTCTGGCAAGGACACTGGCAATATTAGATGTCTATTAGGTTACACCTTGCATGTTGCCATGTAATTGGAGCCTATTCGTTTATGCACATTGGAGACACATGTTATTAAGAGGAGCCGGAGCTGCGTTTTGCCTTCACAAAAGTCCTAGTAATCTGTGCTGGTTCAAGGCCAAACGTCAGCTCAGCATGGGAAGCTTCTCTCATATTTGTAGAACAAAACAGGCCATTTTGTTTGTGCTTGAGGATGTGTAAAAAAATTCACATCGTTTCATTTTTACTGCATCTTGTTATGCAGCAGCATTCCTTTAAAAATAAAATATAATAAATAATAATGCACAATAATTTTAGGTTTTAATATCTTCATGCAACACGTTTTTTTTAAATGTTTCAAAATGAAGGACCACCCCTAAATTAGCAAAATATTATAGGTGTTTAGATGACTATGGTGCTGGAAATGTGGAGTATATGTCATGGGAAAGTGTAGACATGCATATTATTGTTTTGCATTGTGCATCCTGCAGAAAGCCTTTTAAATTTCCACATCATCAGATAAACATGGACCCTCTACAACTGAATGATAGTTGAAGCTGCCATGTGAATAATGCTGGTAATTTATACAGAAACTTTTAATTAGGTTTTATCAGGAGTTGCATGAGACATTTAAATGCAGCTTTTCATGATTATAATTGTGAAAGTGTACTGAATTGTTTTGTTAAATTATATATTTTTATGCTTTTGTGTTTTATGCATAAGAAAAAATCTCACACTAGATTGACTGAGACATCTGTGGATTCGTTTGTAATTTGATGCTTTTCTATTTTGACAACTAGTGTGCACTAGACGGCAGAGTAACCCTATGGACTACATTACCCACAAGGCATCATGCAGTCTGTGCTGGTTTCCCTAAATACAGAAAGAGTCCGACCCGGAGAACCTGTCTGGACGATTGAGGTCTGAGGAGATACCAGAAGAAAACAACACCTCAGCAGACACACCACACCTCATCTGCTCGTCTTCTCAAGTCGATCCATTCCAGGAAACGTGGAAGAAGTACTTTTATTGTCGCCTGACAGAGATTGGATTGTTGTGCAATGTCATTGGCCTTATGACTGTTATTTAAGACTGTTCTCCTCCTAACTCCCTCTCCTCTTTTAGGATATTTTTTGTTTGTCGCTGCGTTGACGATCTCACCTCTTCTCTGGTATCTCTGGGCATATACTGTGGGATGTACTTTGGATATACTGACCTTTGAACCAAAGCTAATTCAATGATTTCCTTCTGTTCAGGATAATAACCCCAAATCTCCAGCACTTTTAAAATGAATTTCTTCAGATTCCCAGTCCAGTTGCAGCTGCTGATCAGTACTGTTCTTGGGCCCTGCTTGGGCCTGGAGTTTACAGGGTCGCAAGGCCAATGGGCACGCTATCTCCGCTGGGACGCCAGCACCAGAAGTGACCTCAGCTTCCAGTTCAAAACAGACGTGCCCACTGCCTTAATCCTGTACTTTGATGATGGCGGCTTCTGCGACTTCCTGCAACTCATGGTGGTCGAAGGGAAGCTCCAGTTGCAGTTCAGCATTGATTGCGCCGAGACCACAGTTGTATTGGACAAGCAAGTCAATGACAGCAGCTGGCATTCTGCCACCCTGAGCAGGTACAACCTGAGAACTGTGCTGGTTCTGGATGGAGTGAGCAAATCAAGCGAGGTGCGGCCACAGAGGCAGTACATGAAGATCGTTAGTGACCTCTTCCTGGGCGGAGTCCCTCAAGATATTCGTATTTCTGTGCTCACTCTCCCGACAGTGAAGGATCTTCCGGCGTTTAAGGGAATTATCAGGGAACTGAAGTACAATAACAAGGAACCTATTCTACTAAGTAGCCAGAGGGTTCGCATGGACATAGAGGGGATCTGCATGGAGAACCCATGCGAGAACGGAGGAACGTGCTCTGTTGTGGATGGGGAACCACTTTGTGATTGTTCTAAGACGGAATATGTGGGCCGATTCTGCAATGAAGGTAAAACGGTTTATATTTTACATCTTGATAAAGAGCAAATTAAATATTGACTTTGTAATGTGTATACAATGTATATTTTTTTCCCCCAAACGTTTATTGGCACCCATCTAATTCTACTCGAAATTGTCAGTGTTAACTGCTGAAATGTGAATAATGTTTCCTAGAATCCTTCATGCCACTGAAGTTTGACTCTAAGGTCCAGGTTAATGGCGTCTCTTAGCTTGTCTACAGAAAGCTGCCCTGTTTTCTGCATTGGCAGGCGTTTTGTGCTGGAAATTTCTCAATCAGCTTCATAAAACCCTCCTCTATTCCCCCATCGCTTCTTACGGTCAATTGAAAGTGAATGCACTACTAGCAAAGCCTGCTTTTTACCTCTGTAAAGCATAAAAGCTGTTTGTCTCTGGCAAGCGTTTGTGTGTGTGTGTGTGTTAATCGTGCCCGGCTGAGGAGGTGGGGTGTTAGGATGTTAAGGTGCCTTTTAAGATCCCTTGGTTGTTTTCCTGAAGTGGCCATTTTAGTTTCTCTGGGGATTTGAGGAGGCCATTTCACAGCTCTGGGTTTTGTTGTTGCACCTCTTCAACAGAGAATGAATCGTAGATGGGGGATAATTGCCAATTTTAAACATGTCAATTGCAATTCTTTATAGCGACATTACTAGTTTTCCTAGAAAGAAAATTTTATGACCCTGGTTACTGAAATGTGCTCATTCATATACAGATCTGCTGGTTTGTGCACATTTATTTTGAAAGTATAATCATAATTAAATTAATTTTGTTATACCCCAGTTGAAAATCACAACTTTGAGTTCTTTCTCATGAAACATGTTTTAGATCCTGGTAGATGATCCTGATGAATGAAAGGTACAACATGTGTTTATATATATATATATATATATATATGTATATATGTTTCTCTGCTTCTTTTGATAATTTTTGCTTTAAATATATCCTCTTATATGCTTTATTGTAATAAAAACAATAAGGGTTATCTTTACCTGATAAATAATAAATAATGAATTTTAATGAACAAGAAAACAATTACAGAAACTAATGTGCATATATCCTGTCTTGATTGCACCTCAACTTTTCCCCCCTTTTGACTGGAGTGTTTAAGCTGGGTGATTGATTGGTGATCAGTGCTCAGAGCCCTTTGAGTTGTTACTCTCATTGTAGACACAACCTCTCCTGTGATTCTCTCCTTAATTACACAATTACTGAATGTGATTAAAAGGTTAAAGCCAGGATGCTATCTGTGTACTCATGTATTTTATACAGAATTGAATGTGTATGCATGTACAGCCTGTTTCAGAGCGCAAGAAAGTGAAAATGAGAGAAAGAGGGATGTGTACACTCTTAAAAATAAAGGTGCTTCAAAAGGTTCTGCCATAGAAGAACCATTTTTGGTTCCACAAAGAACCATTCAGTCAAAGGTTCTTTAAATAACCATCTCTTTCTTACCTTTTTGTAATCTGAAGAACCTTATTTCGCCACAAAGAACCTTTTGTGAAACAGAAAGGTTCTTCAGATGTTAAAGGTTCTTTATGGAACCATTTAGACAAAAAGATTATTCTATGGCATCGTGAAGCACCTTTATTTTTAAGAGTGTAGAAGACTGGGCACTAGGGTTAGATTTATTGGTTGTAAAGTGAACAGAGTTTTGGGCTTGATTTACAGCCGTTGTTCCTCTCCATCTTGTTTGGCTGACTGGGTCCTGCAGTCCACTGATAGGGGCTAAAGCCAGACGTAAAAGCAGCTTTGATGGCTTTGAATGCTGGGAATCAGTTCAGCCAATCATAAAAGAATAAATAAAACGTTTTTGGAGGCCATTTATACTGGTGCACAGGGGCAGCCTGAACTTAAAGGCACTGTAAAACTACAGCTGAACTTTCTCCGCTGGCATCTCTTACAAATCCAAATTAAAACCAATATTGTGAATGACACATTAATGGGTGACATCAGTGTTTGATAACAACTTTACAAAAATCCACTGAGCAATCTTAATTCCATCTTAATCTTGTGTCTTCAGGCTTTTGAAACATCTGTACGTGGGTAATAAATATCAGGTCGGAGCCATATGGCAAGCTGGTCTGAAGTGTTGAGCATTAGCCTTACGCACGTTTGACTGAATCCAATTGCCATAGCAGCGGCAACAACAATCTGACACTCCTCTCGATGGCCAGATGGCTAAAATGGCCTCAGAACTGTTTTGCGTTACCGTGGCGTATGTTCCTTCGCTCTGTGAAAGTCGTGATAGCAACGGCGCTACATCATTTGCGAAAGCGCGTAATCTTTTGGCGGATTAGAATAATAAACATTTGGCAGCCAAACAAACACTCAATCTGTCTTCCCATGCGGATGGTCTCTGAATTGGTACGCTGAGGTTTATGTTTAAGCCAACCACTCTTTACAAATCTCCTCTTGTTTTTTAAAGGGGGGGTACAATGCTGTTTCATGCATTCAGAGTTGTTTACACTGTTAAAGAGTTGGATTCTCATGCTAAGCATGGACAAAATTTTTAAAAACTATTTGTATTTCTGTGCTAAAAATCTTACCTCTGGGTTCGTACAAGTTTCAGAGAGTTTTTTTTTTCGATCGTGGCTCTTCATGACGTAGATGCGGGTGGAACTCCTTATATGGGCATTTCTCCCGGAAGAGCGCGCCCACGCACACATCGACCAGAGCGAGAGCAAGAGTACTGTATCTTTCTTTTATAAATATGATAAAACTAAAGACTTTTTGGAGATATGAAGGATGGAGATAGACTACTCTATAGGTACTCAAGATTAACATGAGATTGGGTGAAACTGTGTGTGTTATGTCCCCTTTAATGAAAACACAGCAAATTTAAAAGTGTATTACGAGGATATATAGAACTCAATATATAGGACTCCTTATTGCAGGGATCATTACAGTTTGTTGTGGATCTAGATTAAATTAGTAAAACACTCTTCACTTGTTGCTGTTGAGAATTTAAGGAAAAGATCTTCTGATGTGCCACAAATAAACATTCATTTCTGATTCACCACTGTTTCTGAGAATCTAGGTCATCGTAGAAGGCTGACAGTGCATGTAGACATTCATATTCCAGCCAGAACTTCAGTACAGGTCAACTCAAGAGCTGAACACATCAATCGAGTCACCATGGCTCTTACATCCCGAGTGTAACTCAGCATTCCCCACTCTCCAATCACATCCTAATACTTTCCACACCAGGTTAATGCATCTCATCAGAGGACTTAATGTCCTGTACCAGTCTTTAACAAGCACGGCAGACAGACACTCACTTACACATTGGAACATGTCCCGAAAATGAGTGACCATGAGAGACAACATATTGCATTTTCAGCCAGTACAGACATCAACACATACAGGACTAAATTAATGTCTAATGTAGCTATAATTGCTCTGCACTAAAAGCATTTCATGGAGGCAGACCCCATCAGGTTTCCCTTAATATCCTGTATTAGATGCAGTTTGTGTGCACTGGCAACAGATAAATTGGTTCATTCGGCCTGTCGGTGTCTGGTACTAAAAAATCTACAGTAAAATCTGCAATTATTTGGAGTAATATGAAATAATTTATTGTAATAATCTGAATAATCTCAAAGTTAGCTAAATATTAATTTTAAAGTTAAAGTTAGTTTAGTAGTTTAAAGTTAATTATTAAAGTTGTGGAGTTGGGGGAGTTGTGGCCTAATGGTTAGCGAGTCAGACTCGTAACCCAAAGGTTGCGGGTTCGAGTCTCGAGTCCCCTGTTTGAACCCCACTCCACTATTAAAACTAGAGTATTTACTCAATCTAAAGGGTTTTAAAATAACCTTTAAAAATGTATATATGTAATTTTGTCTTTTTTTTTTTTGTCAAATAAATAAATTACTTTTTTAAAGCCTAAATGCTACATAATGGCTGTATTTTAAGAGATTTTTTTGCCATGTTTAACAGCTTAAGTTGAACACAAAAGCACCACGCCTAATTTATATCAAAGCTTGATAATTGCTGAACCATCCCTAGCCAAAACAGATTAGAAAAATAGTAGATTAGCTGTTATTCATCACACAGAGCATTGCAATGCCCGTTTATCAGTGTTGGATGCCCTTTGGTTTGGGAGACGACCAGAGTGCATTAATGAAATAAGTCAGCCCAGTGCTTCAGTGCCAAAGGCGGCCTGTGACACAAAGAGAGAGAGAGTGTGTCTACAATGAGAGTAAACGCTACCGGGCTCTGAGTATGGAACAGTGCTTTTGACAAACATCAGCGTGCCGTAAATCCACAACCCTCTCTAAAGGGAGCAGGTTCTGTTGCCTGTTTGGATTTATGACCCAGGCGTGGATGTGGGCTCTGGGAGTGTGTGTAAGTCTTGGAAGATGAACTAAACTTCTTAGATGTTGGTGTGCCGTGGTGTTCATACACCACAGATCTGATCCCCCTCCTCATTTCCCAGGGAGAAGAGGGAGTGGATGGATGGATGCAAGGGGCATTTTAAGGGTTTCTGTGTACATGCACGGGGCAGATGTCTGCTCGGTGCATGCTGGCAGGTGTGTCAGAGTTTGCATGATAGTTTTCATGCAAAGGAAATATGAGTGGGCTCTAATGGCTGCTATGTTTCTCTCCTCTTTTTTTTTTCTTTTTCCATTTTGTCGTCTTTGCTGCAACACCACCAGAGGCCAACAGCATCCCAGGTGAGTTGATAATATCCTTAAGGCTGTATTGAAGCGGTCTTTTACAGGCAGTGAAAGCGTTAATGGTGTAGAGTACACGAGTATTCAAATGTACAGGAACATAAACAGATATTTTCAAATATAACATAATCTCAGAATTATCATAATAAAAAATACATAAAGTTGTGATGAAGCAGAAGTAGGGATAGATATATATAAAAAAAAATGTAAATGAAAGAACTGTTCACAATAAGATCTATAATATGCATTTGGAAAAATAAAATTTGACTTTAATCACTACATTAATCATTAAAATCAACATACTTTGTCACATTTATATTAAACAACAAATAAAATGCACCACACTGTAAACATTTTTTTTTCAAAGTTGTAGACAAAACAAAGATTATTGGAGTATGTTTTACGAGGAAATACCATTTCAGCCTTTCTACTTCAAAATTTCACATTTAATTAAATGTTACTTGCCATTTATTTGTAATTAATTGTCAAATTTAGCTGTTTCTAAGTGGAAAAAAAAATTCTACACCAGTTTTTGACTATATTTGGCTATAGGTGACTATATTCCTAATATATTTACAACATATCTTATTTAAGTTCACTCTACAACCAAAAATTTATTGAGCCGTAACATTAGATAAAAATGACACTTCGTGTCAACTTATAAAAACTTAAAAATTAAGATGTTCATAAATCTTTTCTTCTGCAAAGATGTGATATCATCGTATGATCTGATACATACCTAAAGATGTTCTCCTCTTTCTGTCATTTTCTCTGTTTCTCAAAGGATTTGCACACATGATGGCAGATCAAGGTATGCCACACCCCTTCACTTGTATTCACTCTGTTGACGCGATTGATTATATTTTGCATGCCTGAATTGACTGAATTGCTGTGCACTGACTGGGCTAAACTGTAACTCTGAACCTTGAATGCATAGATGTGAACTGTGCTTTGATTGTTTCTTCATATCTCTCCATGCTTACCTTCTGTGGATACTCTTGATCTCTCTGTTGTCTTTCATCTCCTTTCTCAAGCCAAGGGCAAAGGTACAGAACCGTTTTCTTCCTCAAGTTCTGCTCTCTTATGTTTGCATTCTTGTTATTAGCACTTTTTTGCTAATAGCTGCTCGCTATGGGTGACTGGATCTAGAGTATAAATAAATGAGAGTTAATTGAAGACAAACACAAAGGTATTTTGACTGCAGCATGAGTGGTCTGAACTGTGGTGTCTGCCTCCCTGGTGGTCTTATACCCAGTAGATATTTGTCTCAGCTGCTAAAATGCTTAAACGGCACAGTATGACTCGGTCTCATGAGGGTTTGTCTAGCTTGAGACCATGAATGATGCTTTATTTGCCATGCAGTGTTTGTTGTAGTTTGGATCTTGCATGTGGATTTTTGAGAAATGTTGTGTTTGTGTTCAGTCAGGTGCCACAATGACTTCCTCCATGTTTTTTTTGAAAGAAAGAAAGTAAGAAAGGACTGTGATATTTCAGTCTGTCAGTACATGTGTGATGTCACGTCATTTCATAGCTGGCTTCTCTAGTGAGGCTTGTAGATGGACCCGATTTAGCCTTGACTTGCTGCTGGGCTGAGCATCCCTGTGGAACGCTGTTGTACCACATGCCATCCTGCTGTTTCACCCGATCCAATATTTCAGCATGTCTCGGAGTGGCCAAATAACTTCATTCTTCAATAGTCAAGGCCTGGAATTGGCTTGATTCTTTGCAGGACCTCAGTGCATCCACCAATGTGCAATCACACACAGTATAGCTGAATTATTTAAGTTCTCAGGTTTTCAGGGTGGTTGCCAAATGTTTCTCTTTGCTTGTAGAGTCTCCCTTTCCCCCCACAATAGAGATTTTAGTGCAGACCTGAGTACTTTTAGCTTCAGATTTGTTTTGTTGGTGCAGCATTCTTTGTGTGAAAACTTGTGAATATGCTTGTTTTTTAGGGATTGATCAGTTGGTAATGTGCGATTATGAAAAGGTAATAAATGCAGACTTTTCAACTTTAAAACATTTAATTTTTAATATTTTTATTTTTTAAAACAACATTTTGGGCATATGCACATCTAATTTATTTGTCAACTGACAAAATTATCAAAATTCCTTTCCCTAGTACAGTTCTGGTGGACTTCAGATTGATTTGCAGTTGGTTTGAAAGCAGTCCATTCTAATAGACCTTAATCAGGTTAGATGCCATATTGAATTTTACGCAGATGAAAACAAGACTGTGAGGAACATACTTGCACACACTGTATGTATATATATATATATATTGATACATGATATATTTGAATTGATCAATCAAACCAGGTGTGAAAACACGCAAATTCATTGGACATTAGAAATGCATAGTACAGTATAAAGGGTGTGGCTTTCTGTTTCATGAATGCTGATATGAACTAAAATGAATCCAGGCATATGCTGCAATTCCACGTGCCAACCTAGTTTCTTCCCTCAACCCAATTTAAGTGCTAATTCAGAGCCCAGTCAGCGAGAACCTGGCAGACCGACAGTACAGCATAGCCAGTCAGATGCATTAGCACGTATTTGCCTGCGTTGCATCAAAAGCATTTGTATTATAGCTCTGTCTCCAACACTGTCTGTCTCTCCTGGTACTGCCCTGTGTTAAATCCCTCTGCTAGATGGAGGGACATTATTACAAATCAGCCTGGCTGTACGCCCAATTTAAGACGACAAGGGCTTCCATTTAGGAGCCTATTTGCATCTCCAACCTGCTGAACGATAGTACAAAATGTTTATTTATCTGCATTTGTTTCCATCGCCGCATCTCTTCCTTTCACCTGTCATCGCAGCTCGAGTTTGTACAGCACATAAATCTCGAAATGTTCCTCTAATTTTTTTAACCTTTCCTCAGAAACCTCTTGCAGTTATACCTTAGGAAGGTTCCTAATTGTAGTGCTTTGTAATAATTGACAGTGTTGCTTCTGCAGTACCACAAAGAGAGGAAGTGAGAGGCAACAGCTGTTTTTGGGTAGCCCAGGGCTTGTCATTCATGTCTGCGTATCTCAGGGCTTTCGGACGCCATTCCTCGGCACCCCGTCTGAAGTCAATCATATCAGTCAGCACCCTGTTCTCCTCTCTGGCACAGGCATATGTCAGCAAACAACAAAGTCAGAAGACAAAGATGAAGAAGGGTCTTTTGGGACTTCCTGTCTCTCATTGTTTTTGATTCTGTCCTCTTTCCTTTCATCTGTTAGTTTATCTGTGATGCAACTTCCTTTTTATTTCCCCAGATGAACCTTTTGGTGCTGAGAGGTTGTGCTTTCATAACTTAGGAGACATCATGTAGTTCTCATTTGTTTTTCTTTGAAGAATCAGCTTTGTCTAAGATTATTTCTAGAAATAGACACAAATAAGACAATTGTTACAGAATAGTATAGAACTATAAAATTAATATGAATGGCAAGCTTAGATAATTTGGTCTAAAAAGAGTTTGCTGAGAAATATTTGAGGTGGTATTGAAACTAGGGATGTCCCGATCAGGTTTTTTTGTGCCCCTGATGATCCGATCTGTGTCATGTAATATTGAGTATCTGCCGATACAGAGTCCTGATTCGATACTTGTGTATTCTTATATAGGAATGCATGTTTGGTGCGCACTTAAAGTACTTTAAAGTTATTAAAATCAATTCAATGCTTACAGAGTTGTGCAGAGAGTAAAATAAATATATGTATGATGCATGTTTATATATATATATTACAAGATACACTCTCTCTCTCTCTCTCTCTCTCTATGTATATATGCACACTGTATACAAACATTGGTAGATGCAAACATGTTACAATGGTAGACAATGTAAAGAGACTTTGTGATCACAATTATGAATATGTGACTACTGATATAAACTTGCATTTTATATGTACAGTGGCATGCAAAAGTTTGGTAACCCCTTGCAGAATCTGTGAATTTGAACAAAATTAGAGAGATCATACAAAATGCATGTTATTTTTTATTACTGTCCTGAGTAAGATATTTTACATAAAAGATGTCTACATATAGTCCACAAGAAATAAATAGCTGAAATTATTAAAATAACCCCATTCAAAAGTTTGGGAACCCTTGGTTCTTAATACTGTGTGTGGTTACCTGAATGATCTACCACTGTTTTTTGTTTTGTGATGGTTGTTCATGAGTCCCTTGTTTGTTCTGAACAGTTAAACTGAGCACTGTTTTTCAGAAAAATCATCCGGGTCCTGCAGATTCTTCAGTTTTCCGGCATCTTTTGCATATTTGAACCCTTTCCAGCAGTGACTGTATGATTTTGAGATCCATCTTTTTACACTGAGGACAATTGAGGGACTCAAACACAACTATTCAAAAATGTTTAAACATTCACTGATGCTCCAGAAGGAAACACGATGCATAAAGAGCCTCGTGATAAATAAATAAAACTTTTGAACAGGATGAAGACGCAACCCATAGTTGGGAACCCCTTGCAGAATCTGTGAAAATGTGAATAATTTTAACAAAATAAGAGAGATCATACAAAATGCATGTTATTTTTTATTTAGTACTGTCTTGAGTAAGATATTTTACATAAAAGATGTCTACATATAGTCCACAAGAAATAAATAGCTGAAATTATTAAAATAACCCCATTCAAAAGTTTGGGAACCCTTGGTTCTTAATACTGTGTGTGGTTACCTGAATGATCTACCACTGTTTTTTGTTTTGTGATGGTTGTTCATGAGTCCCTTGTTTGTTCTGAACAGTTAAACTGAGCACTGTTTTTCAGAAAAATCATCCGGGTCCTGCAGATTCTTCAGTTTTCCGGCATCTTTTGCATATTTGAACCCTTTCCAGCAGTGACTGTATGATTTTGAGATCCATCTTTTTACACTGAGGACAATTGAGGGACTCAAACACAACTATTCAAAAATGTTTAAACATTCACTGATGCTCCAGAAGGAAACACGATGCATAAAGAGCCTCGTGATAAATAAATAAAACTTTTGAACAGGATGAAGACGCAACCCATAGCAACGCGTTACGACAACGACGTCTCAAAGTCTGACGGCAGATAAAAGTAAACGATAAATGAATGAGTGATCATTACAAAAGTGCACATCAAATACACTGAACACGGAAGCTCAAACGCGAACAGACCTTACTCACGAAGCACACACGCACATTTTAGCGTCTTCTTTTTCAATGGCGGTGGACAAACCCACTTAAAGGCGCATACCGCCTCCTACTGCACGTCACCGGCATGACAGCTGACGTAAAATAACTATCGGGCTTAGGAGAGCTGATACCGATCCTTGAGATCGGCTCGGGACATCCCTAATTGAAACTAGGGCTGGACAATAATTCAATATCAATATGTATCGCGATATAATTTTTTTCAATAACGGTGATATGATTTTTAAACACACTTCCGATATTTCGATATACATTACCAGTTTCCCATACATTGATTTATTTGTGCCGTTTGACTTCGTTGAATAAACATGAGCACTGCACATTTCAAAATCATAACACGGCGCGGGTGTTTTATATGAATGTATCTCTGAAGGGAATTGACTGTCTTCAGAAAAGTTTCGATGGCATATTCATTTGATCTGATAAAGTAGCATTCATGAGCGGAGCTGCTTTGATTACAGCCATTACTGGGGAAAGCACTAGTTTTATCACTCTAAAAGCGCCTCCTGCTCGCAAAATGAGTTTTCATTTTAAATAAGCCTGTCTCCAGCAACGTTTCCAGTTTTTGTTGTTGTTCAATTTTTTTGTTTTCTGCAGCGACTCGGAGCACTTTTCATACCCTTTTTTCTGGCTGAAGCACATTTGTTTCAATCTATAAGAATAATCAGCCTACACTACCAGTCAAACGTTTTTGAACAGTAAGATTTTTTTATGCTGTTTTTTTAATATATATTTTAAGAATTCTCTTCTGCTCACCAAGGCTGCATTTATTTGATCCAAAGTACAGTAAAATGTTGAAATATTTTTACTATTTAAAATTGCTTTCTATTTGAATAGATTTTAAAATATAATTTATTCCTGTGATCATACATAGGTAAATTTTCAGCATCATTACTCCAGTCTTCAGTGTCACATGATCCTTCAGAAATCATTCTAATATGCTTATTTGCTGATTATCAATATTTAAAACAGTTGAGTAAATTTTTTTTTCAGGATTCTTTGATGAATGGAAAGATCCAAAGATCAGCATTTATCTGAAATAAAAAGCTTTTGTAACATTATACACTTCCATTCAGTATCATTTTTATTATTTTTTTGGGAAAGAAATTATAGAAATTAATACTTTTATTTAGCAAGGATGCTTAAAATTGATCAAAAGTGATGATAAAGGCATTTATAATGTTACAAAAAGATTTCTGTTTCAGATAAATAGTGTTCATATCGATATCGAAATTAAGAAATATATCGTGATATCAATTTGGGCCATATCGTCCAGCCCTAATTGAAACTGGGATGTTTGATTGCAGACTTTGGTATCTTGGAAACTTTGACCACAGTTTGTTACATTTGTTATCTTTTCTGAAACTCTAGAGGGGAATTGCTTGAGATTATTATGGAGTTCTCATTTATGTCTCACTGAAGTAAGTAAAATGTGTATTGCATAGCATAGCATATTGAAAGAAGTATTTCAAGAGTTCATATTAAGTTTCTGATATTGTTGAGATCTCGTGTAACTCCAGATGAGATTATTAGGGTCTTTAAAATAGGTCCTGTTGCTCAGAGGTTGCTTTTTTTCATAGCCTTAGACGTCATAAGGCATAAGAGTTCTCATTTATGGCTCATTGAGCTATCAGCTTTGTTTCAAACATTTCTCCTAAAAATGTTTTGGACGAATAGATATAGATAAAGTTTTGAGACGGTTGTTGACAAAGGTTGAGTATATAGCTACTTATAAAATGATCTACAATTTATTGAGGAATACACTCAGACGATTGGTATTGTAATATTTAGTGAGAAATGTTTAAGTTCTTATTGAAACAAATTTAAATATCATTTTTGAGATTGTGAAGATCCTTCTATGGCTCTTCTAAGGAGATAGATGTGAGATTACTAAGATCTTTTTTTCTGGAGTAAAATATGAGAAACAGTTGACTGTACACTGAAAAAATGGTATAGTATTTTCTTTGAAACCGTTTTCCCTCAGAATTTGCTAGTAAAAAAATAAATAAAAATTAAACAAAATATTGTAAACAAATTTTACAAAAACGACAAGTAATATTGAATTAAATATGAAACTTAAATAGACTGAAATAGTACTTTCTTGTAAAATGGGCTCCAATAATCTGTGGTTTAATTAAAATTTCAAAAAAAATATATAAATTTTTTTTTTCACAATGTAGCAGAAGCCTCAATTTTTTCTCCTTTGAGCATCAATTGAGATCAGTTGTGATTTTACTTGTGCATACCTAATGGTAGTATGCTTTTGTATCTTTCCTTTGTCTGAGCTACAGCTGTAGAGGTTTTTATTAGCTTTTCTGATAGCACAGTAAATGTAAATGATTCTAATGGATTTTTTTTCCCATAATAGCTCTGACATAATGCAGTCTCTCTCACCTGTTCCTCTTTATCATATTACATCATTTGTAAAAAAAATAAATAAATAATAATAATTTTAGTGAAATGAAATCAGTACAAGTCTGCAAATATTTTCTGATTCACAAAGTGGTTAGATTGGTTACTGTGGCTCTGGTTCAGACCACCCAGAGATTTTGTAATGCATCCCGCAAATGTGCGAGTCTTTGATAGATATTAGTTGGTACAGGAGGCAGTAAATAAGTTGACCTTTTCGGACGGCAATGTAGAGTCTGAGCTTTGTTACAGGACAGAGGGGAGTAGAAACACTGTAGCTCACGCTATGCTGATGAACTCACATGCATGGTAATGAATTGCAGTGCCATTATGCAAATACTATGCTAATTATCTAATCAGATTTGATTCCATTAAGGATGTACCCAGCTTCCTAACCTTGAGAAGGCAGGGACTGATCTCTTCTCTTCTCTTCTCTTCTCTTCTCTTCTCTTCTCTTCTCTTCTCTTCTCTTCTCTTCTCTTCTCTTCTCTTCTCTTTTGATTTTATTTTCATTTCATTTATTTTCTTTATTTTTCTATCGTTTTCAAACCTTTTCTTTTTTTACTGCATTTTCTATTCTTTTTCTTATCCCTTTTCCTACCTTTTATTTTATTTCATTTTATTCAGACTTCTTTTAATTGCTTTTACGTTTCTGTTTCAAACTGAACTGAACCTTTCCAAACCAAACTGAACTAACATCTCTG
Organism: Sinocyclocheilus grahami; assembly: GCF_001515645.1. Taxonomy (NCBI): domain Eukaryota; kingdom Metazoa; phylum Chordata; class Actinopteri; order Cypriniformes; family Cyprinidae; genus Sinocyclocheilus; species Sinocyclocheilus grahami. The sequence continues at coordinate 660,854 of NW_015505280.1, read as the reverse complement.
ACTGCTTAAAGGTTTAGGAATTTGAAACGAATTGTCCTGTTGTGATTTTTATTTTTAATTTTTTTCATATTTACACCTCACTTGCTGTAGTACAAAAGGCTTTGCCAGCCTATTCCTCTGACTGGGGTGTTTTTATGGCACCGTTCAGTATTATTTCTCCGTTACCACACATCTGAAGGCAGGTCTGCCCGACAGTGAGGTGACACATGGTGTGTGTGAGAGCTAGATAATGAAATCTTTATCACATGTTTGGGAGGCCTGTAATTCCATTTGCTCTACTAATCCTTCAGTCACTCTGTCTCTCTGTCACTCACTGAACAAACCTGTCTAACCAGAATTCCCCTTCCATTCATCTACAGTTTACACTCTTTTTAATGGCACCAGTGTAATGAGCCTAAATAAGCCTACTTTCAAAATAGACCCTAATTACTTTCTTAATAAAAGTAGGTTACAAATGTTGTCTCTAAGTAAATATGTTTTTGAAGGAGAGATAAAGCATGAGTCCTCTGTTCAGTAAGAATATTTAGGGAAACATGCCAGTCTGATGTTACTTGCAGAGTTGTGTTTTGTATTTCATGTTGTCCATAATTTGTATATATATATATATATATATTTTTTTTTTTTGATGCCATGCACTGAAGACTCCTCGGGTCTCATCAGTGCTGGAAGAGCTCTTAGGAAAGCCTGATTGAGCCACCTTGCTGACTGTCTGCTGCTCAGAGAGCGATGGCCTCTCTTGTGTAATCAGGACCAGCCGCACAGGGCGTCCTTTAACAAAATAGCCTCATCACCTCCCCCTCTCCATACGCTGTAACCGAGACAACAGAACTCCTCACCATCCCCCTCCCCACGGCACTCTATTTCCAAATCCCAAAGGCTCTTTTCAGCGTAACACCGAAAAAACATCAATCACACCCGATACGCCCACATGTACACTAGGGTTGGGTATCGTTTGGGTTTTTTTCGATAAAGGTGCCAAATCAATACTTTTAAAACGGTTCCGGTGCCTAAACCGATACTTAAAATAAATAAATAAATAAATAAATAAATAAATAAAAAGTCCCCAAAAAATGATGGATTGGCTATTAGCACTATAAACACATGATGTCTGTTTCATTCATACTGGATGCCAGAGGGCGCCCTCGCACAGAAAATTCACATACCACAGAAGAAGCAGAACTCATTCCCTCCAGGAAATCCCTTATATGGACAAAGGCATGGCTATTATAGCTGTAACTGAGTAAACATAACATATAAACGTTTTGAATGATAAAACAAAGACAATGAACACTCGACTGCGACAATATAGTTTATCTGTGTTATTCAAGCCATCTCTGGTATTTTCATAATAATTAAGTATATTTATAATCCAATGCTAATCGATGTTTTCTTTTTAAAGTAGCTTATAGAACATATTTTCTGCCTCCTCTGTGACAAGAAGCCACAAGAAGCATTTGACTGGTGTTGTGGAGTAAAAAGGTTATAATGTTCTCTTTTGTTGGATAACAAGTTTAGAAATGTGAATACAAGGGACGTTTAGCTTTAGGCATTTTAATTTAAGCATGTTTAGCTTAGTTAACGGAAGGCTACCTGCTGCCATCAGAGCAAGTGTAATTACTGCATTCACGCGCTCCTCGGATGCTCTCAT
>NW_015505280.1:643682-656430 GCF_001515645.1 Sinocyclocheilus grahami | reverse complement strand
AAATAAATAAATAAATAAATAAATAAATAAATAAATAAATAAATAAATAAATAAATAAATAAATAAATAAATAAATAAATAAATAAATAAATAAATAAATAAATAAATAAATAAATAAATAAATAAATAAATAAATAAATAAATAAATAAATAAATAAATAAATAAATAAATAAATAAATAAATAAATAAATAAAAAGTCCCCAAAAAATGATGGATTGGCTATTAGCACTATAAACACATGATGTCTGTTTCATTCATACTGGATGCCAGAGGGCGCCCTCGCACAGAAAATTCACATACCACAGAAGAAGCAGAACTCATTCCCTCCAGGAAATCCCTTATATGGACAAAGGCATGGCTATTATAGCTGTAACTGAGTAAACATAACATATAAACGTTTTGAATGATAAAACAAAGACAATGAACACTCGACTGCGACAATATAGTTTATCTGTGTTATTCAAGCCATCTCTGGTATTTTCATAATAATTAAGTATATTTATAATCCAATGCTAATCGATGTTTTCTTTTTAAAGTAGCTTATAGAACATATTTTCTGCCTCCTCTGTGACAAGAAGCCACAAGAAGCATTTGACTGGTGTTGTGGAGTAAAAAGGTTATAATGTTCTCTTTTGTTGGATAACAAGTTTAGAAATGTGAATACAAGGGACGTTTAGCTTTAGGCATTTTAATTTAAGCATGTTTAGCTTAGTTAACGGAAGGCTACCTGCTGCCATCAGAGCAAGTGTAATTACTGCATTCACGCGCTCCTCGGATGCTCTCATTTCCGAGCTGTGCCTTTAAGTCGGAATGTGAAACAACATGGACACTCTCGTTACTACAAAGATTTGTTAGATTTGTATTATTACAGTTTTCTGACTTGAATTCACGTGCATTTTCTGTCTGGAAATTATTTTTCATGTGCGGTGCCGGTGATGATGCTTCTTATGTCCGTTTCGGAGAACCAGAGGACAAATATTTCAATCGATCGCTCAGGCATGGCACCGAAATGAAACACCGAAATCTGCGTTCTGATTTGTTTCTAGTACATACTGGTTACATAGGTACCAGTGCCATATTGGTACCCGGTTTCGGTACCCAACCCTAATGTACACACAAACAAACAAAAAAATTAAGCCTTACTCTTCCACACCCCGGTCTACCCATCTAAATGTAGTTATGCCCATAATTGCCTCCAATTTCCCTGAGTCACACCTGACATATTAAGCTACTGTACACAACGATTTCCTATCTGGTCCCCAGAGGGAACAAGTGCCATTTGATTATGGCTAAATGTGATTATTGTCTTCCCGTCCAACTGGCTTGTGGCGGTCTTTTGTCCCTGACAAAGCAAGAGAACAAGTCTACCACTCTGATTGTGATGGACTAGTCTGGATGTTGCTCGGTGAACAAAAGACTGTTAATTATTTGTTGAAATAGGCATTCATGACACAATGAAATAAACAAAAAGAAAGAAATCAGATGCACGGAAAACTGTGTAAAATGAGTAAAAACTACTCTCACAATCTGGTTTGCAGAATAGGGTAATAGGCCAAGTGCTATATTTATAATTTTTTGTTTTAATAATAATTTATTGATATAAATTCTATAATAATTTGTTGGTAATAATAATAATTTGTATTATTATTAAAACTTTTGTCATTATTACTTATTCTTTGGAAATGAACAAAAAGAAAGAAAGGCTGTTTAAACATTTGTATGGCTTATAACTTAAATTTGTTTAGATGTCTGTATGTATTCTGACTGATGAATGCAAGATATTTTTGGCCAGTCTCATCAGACATCAGGCAGAAGTAGGCGGCACATTTGCAAAAGGGACTGCTTCTTCTAAACCCCATCAATTAGTAAAATTTAACCAATCTGTTCTGGTGAGGGGAGGGTTTGGAGCAAATGGTGGTCTGCACATACAGAATTTGAAAGTATAACACTAGTGAATGACATCTTTAGTGTGGTACTGTATCTCCTTTAAGATATTACCTCTCATTCTTTTTTGAGACATCTCAATCACTTGGTTACATCTTTTTTTAAATGTTGTGCTTCAAACAATAATATGATTTTTTTCACATTCTGAATAGCATCGGGTTGTTATTTGTCATTTGAAAATGTCATGTTTCAGTAATGGAAATTCATTCAGAAATGACACAACTTGTCTTTATGACTCTGACAAAAAATAAGACTGGGCCAGACCTAATGGAGTTCTCTAGTAGAGCAAAACAATGGAGATAGAGATAACCTTATTTACTTTACACATAAGCTTATGCATGTTTTCAGGATGTTTTTGTCTTCAACATTTTTTATATGAAATTAAAGGCATACTTTTTGATGAAATATTTAATATTTCAAATATTTTCTAAATGTTGTGCTGGCTGTAATGCAAAAAAGGCTTAAATAGGCCAGATACATTTTTATGCATGTATTTTTGGTGACTCCTCCATTGCAAGGGTCAAGACAATATTTATCTTTATCCATGATAAAGCATGTGTTTGTGGCAATGAGAGTTTATATGCAAGTCACTGAGTGTAGATATCTGGTTCTGGACAGAGGTCATACAGTGCTAAGCTGTAATTGCATTGTTAGAAGTGGGCAGATGTGAACATCTGATGTCCAGCAATGCATCTATTGATCCTCATTACTTTGTGTACTTGGAGACAGCAAAGGGCTTTCATCCCCACAATCACTTTTTTAATTCTGACAAGCATGAAATGAGCATATTAGCACTATTAGCCATCACTGATTGAGAGTTATTTGAGTTGTTTGCGCAGGCTTGCAGTAGTCTTATGCAAATGCTGGAAGTAGTAAGCATCTTTATTTACTGTTTATTAAGAGGATTGCTGATATAAATAAATCTGGAATATAGCCAGTAGGATACTATTAAAGGAATTGTTCACCTGCAGGCCATCCAAGATGTAGATAAGTTTGTTTGTTCATTGGATCAGATTTGGAGAAATTCAGCATTTCAACACTTGCTCACCAATGGATCCTCTGCAGTGAATGGATGTCGTCAGAATGAGAGTCTAAACAGCTGATAAAAACATCACAATAATCCACCAGTAATCCAAACAACTCCAGTCCATCATTTAATGTCTTGTGAAGTGAAAAACTGTGTTTGCAAGAAATAAATCAATCATTATGGTGTTTTAACTTTGTTTAAACTGTCGCTTCTGGGCAAAAAATATAAATAAAAATCAGCTGTTTGGACTCTAATTTCTCCAAATCTGCTGCAATGAAGAAACAAACATCTTAAATGGCCTTGAGGATGAGTACATTTTCCTTAGTTTAGTTTCTAGTAGTCTGGTTTTCATCTCTATTTTAGGGATGCAAAGTTTGGTTAGAACAGATACAATTTGTCTTCACAAATCATGGTGAGCTGCATATGGAGGAATTAGTTAAGCAAAGTGCTGCCTCAAGGCTGTACGTAATTTTGGCCAAATTTGAAGACATCATTGAAGGTTTTGGAACAGATTCATCATGTTAATTGAAATAGCTGGTAAGTTTCCAATGTTTTTAAAATTATGGTTCAGTAAAGTTTGAATCTGTTAGTGTATTAGTGTGATGCAATTTAGACAGTGTTTGAGTGTTTACATCTCAGAAGTTAACTAAATATACCAAAACCTCAGTTTGTGGAACATTTGGCGACATCCTTATTTGGAATAAAAACAATGTTTTTGTTGTTGTAAAGGTCTATAGTAATTATAATGAGCTTTATATAAAAACAACGGACGTCTATTTTATATCCTCATCTAGATATCTAAGTAAATGTGTGCGTGTAGATATGTATGAGACAACCTACACCTGCTAGTAATCGATACCCCTCTCAAGCGGAACCTGGCTGCCATGGTAACTCCTCTAGAGCTGTTTGTTTGGGATGCTGTGTTAGCATGGTGCCTGGGCTGGTTTTCACTGATCTTGGCTAAATCTAACCAAAACGGATGCTTTTGTGCATGATTGTGCATCAATGGAAATCTTAGAGTAGCTCACACAGCTATTCCTAATGCTAATTTCCTTTCCTGTTATAATCCACATACAGTGCTTCACAGTACTGACTCACACTTTCATAATATCAACCTTCGTAATGAAGTCTTGCATTTCTCACAATGTGTTGACACGCTTAAGGGCTGACGATAGCTTTGAGAATTATGCTGCATTCCATTCAACTTCAAACGTCCTGCTTGAAAAAGTGTCATTTGATGTCGGACTTGGATACAGGTTTTTTTGTTTTTCAATTTCATATCCATTAACTGTAGCATTAAGAAAATATAAAGTCAGTTATTACAGACAAAAAGACAAAAATGTGTTTTCTTAAAATGTATATTTTTCTACAAAAAAAAACATAAATAAAAGATAAAATAAATAAATAATAGCACAACTAAACTACTTTCTACACAGCATAACACCCGATTACGAAGACTGCCGGCGGAATCTCTGGGTGGATGGCAGATTCTGACCCACATTTTCCCAGAGCCTGGCTAACCTGCCTTGTGTGTATGTGCTGACCACTGTTTGAATTGTGTGCATTGTGAAATATGCATGAGTCTTGCCTGGGCAAAGCGCCATGAGGAAACAGGTCAGCCCTGGCCTGGACTTGAGAACCTGTTAAGTGTGTACACACACACACACACACACACACATATAAACTGGACTTCACCGAGCACATGCTCAACTGCAGGTTGTACAGTCACTAAAAAGGAAGCAGAGAATAAGGCTTGTTTTGTGTGCCTGCACAGGTTTAAAAAATTTTTTTTCGTAAGGGATGCACAATGCATTACTGATTTATATGTATATATATATATATGTATATATATATATATATATATATATATATATTAATTAATATAAAAAAATGCTGGCTGGAGTACATTTTACAAGAAATTGCCATTTCAGTCTCACATTTAATTAAATGTTGTTTGCCATTTCTTTGTAATTGTTTGTTAAATTTACTGTGTGAACATGGTTTTAAATTTATTACAAATAATCATTACTATTATTATATTAAATTCATTTAGGTTTGGAACAACTTGTGGGTGAGTAAATGACAATTTTCATTTTTGGGTTGAACTATCCCTTTAATAGTTTAATACTTAGCAAATTTCAAAAATAGGAATTTGTTTTCATTGTTGAATGGATTGATTTTAGTTTGTAGTGTTTTTTTTTTGATAATCTGGCCACTTAACATTTTAATCACACTTTGTTAATGCCTGGCATTGCTGTAATTGTCTGTTTGTGAGACAGGATCCTGTCCTTGTTCACACTCTGACCTGTGCTTTTGGTTAAATGCTGCACATCTATTCTTTCCTGTTCTTCTCATTCCTAGAACCCACACACACCAAAAGTAACCAGTGTAGGTGTCGTGCCTGTGTTTGGTGTGTGCAACACCCCCCAGTGCTTTGGATGCCTGAGATAGTCACCTGATCTGGCCTTTCTGTGAGTGATAGAGTTTGTGACCTCAAGCCAGATGAGATGCCCTGCCAACAAGAGCCAGGCAAAAAAGTGAAGGATGATTGTCTGTTTCAAAGCAAGCAATATTTCATCAGAGGGCAGTTACTGTGTCCCTACAGTGTAAGTGCTCAATTTAGAACTTAGATGTTTTAGAACATAAGTAACTGTAAGATGTCCTCTGCTGGTGTTTCACAATACGTTTGGAACATTTTCTTTCAAATATGTAACTGGAAGCTGATGGCAAGGGAAAAAAAATCGAATGCTGTTCCTTTAATAGTGTTATGATATAATCAGTAGTTTCCGTAAATCAGTTGAGAATTCCCATTGGCCCAAAAGACAGTTTCACCTCAGGCAAAGTCAATAGCAGGTTCAGAATGTCGTTATCTGGTGCACACATCTGTTGTGCTTAGAAAACATAGGGGCCAGACACCAGGATATCTACTTTAGAAAACTGATGAATTATGAACTGAATTAAGAGGGCATGGTGATGTTAGCCAAAAAGGAAGTGTGTTTCAGACATGAAACAACTTCTTACGTTATGATGGAAGATTACGAACACAAATGTTTTTCTACACTGATGAATCATTTACAATAATACCAGGAGTGTTTTTTCAGAAAGTATTTGGGCCCCCTTTTGATTTCATGGTGACTTTAATGAAACTTAATTTGCTAGTTGAGAAACACTTTCAGATGTTAAAAAGCAAGCAATAGTATTAGCACAAGTTTTTTTATTTTTAGCTACAACTTAAGCCACTGTTTCTGGTGTTAGAAATCCAAATGACACAAGCACCGCCATGCCTTTGAGGAGGCGGTTAATGTTTTCAAGTCTTTAGATCCACCATCCGGCATCACACCATCACAAAAGCATAGGGAGAAAAAGGGTATTCTTTTTTTTTTTTATAAACACAGTGGGTCTTCGTCTCTCAGAAAGCTCTATTTAGGAAATGAAAGACTTCAAAGGCAGTGTTGTACCCTTTCATGTCCCAGATTAAACGGTACGATCAGTCTGCACAAATGGGTTCGCTCTACACATGGGGAAATCCAAGCTATGTGCGTGTACGTGCGTGTACGCTTATAGGTATTCCTCCGCATGACGGTTTGGTTTTATGTGTTATGCAGATCTGCACACAAGATGCTTGTAACGTGGTTGGCTTAGAAGAGAAATGAGAAAGTGACTCATCAGATAATGACATTCTGTCTGCTGTATTAATATTCCTTTCTTGTAGTACATTGGTTTCTGTGTGGATTGAATTTGTGTGTCGCAAATAATGTCTACATACTAGACACATCAGATCTGACACAAACATACACATATTTACATGGACACATCTTTGGTCTGGCGTGTCGGGAATAGCTGGCAGCTTCATGCTGAAGGTGTAGACTTCCTGTCAAGAGGTCACTGCTTTGATTACCATTTCCCCTGTCACTTTCCCCCCCATCTAAGTGAAGTGGGAGTGATGGGTAACATAGCTGAGAGCGAGACCACCAGACATTCATGCTTCTGGTCTAATCACAAGCTGTTGTTTGGATGTCATCATGTGCTCATGTGTCAAGTTTGCTGCCAGGGTTTTGCAAGTCTTGCTCGTATGTGCCAGGAGCATTATGCTAGATGAGGACTTCCTCTGTTTACACCCACTGGCATCCGACATGGCTTATGAATTTAACATAGCCGACCTTTGGTATGAGAGTGTTTGCTATTTTGGGTAAGTTGACTGTATTGAATAAAATATTCAGCAATTTTAGTTCAGCTCTACTGCAAGAGCAGCTGTTTACCTGGAATCTCTTCTGATGGCAGAATAGTTTTATTTGGTTTACTGCCTCAATTAGAGGTAATAACTGATCTAATCAGACATATTTTGTTCACTTAGTGTAGGCCTATTATTAGAGCAAAACGTCCAAGTATTGCCAAGTTATGTTTACCACAGACCTTATTTGACTCATAAATTGAAAAAAACAAAACAAAAAACAACAACAGAGGGAACCCATGGCGAATTAGTCTTCTGGATTTTGACGTTGCAGCTGCATGGGACTCGAGTGCCTCCATCGTGAGTTGATTGGTTTGTGAAAAGTGGACGTTTCATACCTACAAGTTGTTGCATTTGGATGAAAGTCTATTTTTTTGTTGTAATGCACACTTATGTATCAATTACAATAAAACCAGGAATGTGTACTGAGAACTAGGGGTGTGCGATATATATCGTCTGCGATAATATCGTAATTGTTGTTTTAACGATATGCGATTTGACATTATCGAGTATTTTGCAAAAGCCATTCAAAACATCCCTACAGAGCGCACGCATACAATACGTGAAGTCTAGACTAGTGCGTGTGCGCATTTAGTGTGTTTTCTTTCACTGCATGATTCAGTCTATTAAAATGCATTTAGAATGATTACAAATTCAAGACATGATGGCAGAAAATTTATATATTTATACCACTTCATATAGTTATTCAAGTTCACACGAAAAGTGCCGTTTTTCTCCAAAAATTACCATGATAACAAATGTGACATTGAATTCAATAAACAATAAGTTAATTAAGAGACTTACGTTTTAGACACCAAATTGCCTGTTTTTGCTCTATTTCGCCAACAAAAATCATTCCGAATACAGCCACTAATCGCCGATGAAAGTGGTAAGAATTACGTGAAACATTGCTGATGTTCGCAGTAGTGAGGGCTCTTTAAAGTTAGGCGCTGTTGTGGAGACGCATGTCACGTGACAACGTCAACATGGCGGATGTAGTACGTCCGAATTCCATTCATACTACTCGCATTCATACTATATAGAACGTACTTTTTTAACGGTCGAGTAGTACGTTCAAATTCAAATGTAGTACCTACTAAGCAGTATGTGATTTCGGACGCACCCGGTGTTTCGTTCTTGAATGAATCAACCATTTAAATGATTCGGTTCAATCGCAATGACTCACTTATTATTTGCTACCACCTGCTGGCGGTTTTCATTTCAAATTTCGGCTTTTTCTTTCTTTTTTATTTTTTTTGATTTTTTTTCATGTTTTAAATCATTTCAAATATCAGTATTAAACGTTTTATGTTTAATATATCAAAACATTATTTATGCATTTGTAATTGCAGGTTAAATGCATTCATGTCTTGCATTAAACAAAATACATGTGTGTAAATACATCTAGATGCCCCTTCAGATGCAGCCTCTGTGTTGATTTAATTTGCTTGGTAACAGCCCAAATGTCTTATTATTCTAATTCCCTGATTAAATGTAAGAATTTGACTCAAAAGATAATGGACACTTTTAGAAAAAATGGCTTTATAAAGGTAAAAATGCCCATAAAATGCAAAAATCAGTTTAAACTTATTGGAAAAGATTAATTTCAGTTTGAACTGACCACCACACAGAATATGAAGAATATTAAAAACATTAGGAGTCAGCTGTCTTCGGCAGTCCTTAAGGTACCAGCACAATAACACACTCAGCAAAATATCGTCTAATTATCGTTATCGATAAAATCCCATAAAATATCGAGATATAATTTTTTATCAATATCACACACCCCTACTGAGAATGTAATAGAGGTCCATTTTGATTTTATGTTGACTGTGCAAACAGAGCTGAAAATGAATCACTTTTAGCAGAAATATATTCAATTTAATTTAGGGGTGGCAAAAATATCATACCACGATTTTTTCAAGAGAATCACAATTCACATTTTTAATCACCATTCTTTGTCATGTTGGTTTTACTATTTTGCAAGTTGACTGAGCAGTACAGCCAAACTAATTTCCCTATTTTAAAAACAAAGCCTTACAAGGTAACAAAATATAAAATAAAAAAGAATGGCACATATTTATGCCAAAGTGGGCAAAAATAAAAATCTTTGTCATTCTTTTATCTTTGTTATTTAAAAAAAACAAAGATACATATTACAAATAAAACAAACAGTGCTTTGTTTTTCAGGTACAGTTGGTGTATTTAGCAGTAGCATTCAAGAAATTGAATGAACAAATATAAAAATAAAACACTATATACACTGTATACATTATACATTTATTCTTATTAAAGTAATTGTATTAAAGTTATTTAATAAAGAGCAGTGAGTGATTTTTCTTTGTGTTTTGTTGTTTTATTAACAATAAAGGGATAGTTCACCTAAAAATGAAAATTCGTATTTACTCAATCTCAAGTTGTTTTAAACCTGAACGAGTTTCTTTCTTCTCTTGAACAAAAAAGTTATTTTGAAGAATGTTGGTAACCAAACAAAAGCTAGTCCCCAGTGACTTCCATAGTACTTATTTATTTATACATGTATTTGTTTCCCCTACTATAAAAGTCAATGGGGACCAGCAACTGTTTGGTTACCCACATTCTTCAAAATATCTTTTGTGTTCAGCACAAGAAAGAAATTAATACAGGTTTGGGACAACATGAGAGTGAGTAAATAAAAACAGAATTTAAATTTTTGGGTGAACTATCCCTTTAATGACAAGCAGCAGTAGGGCTGGGCGATATGACGGTATATATCGTTATCGTGAAATAAAGTGTCTGTTGTTAGAGATTTTGCTATATTGTGTATTCCACGGTATGCAAATATATCTGCGTACACCTTTTGAGTGATAAGGAAACATGCATGAATGAGAAATGTAATGAACGCATGAATGCAAAGAGTGGGACGCACTTGGCAGAGTTATTAAGTGCAATAAGTAGTGAAAAAGAACTCAATGCGGTGCTCGCGCTGACTGACACACAGCCGAAGCGCGCACACTGAATGCCCCTCTCTCGACAGCATGCGATCGCAAAAACGGATTTCTTTCGTGTTTTATTGTGCTTGAATTGTCAAATACGCACACAGTTATGTCATAATGCCCGTCGTGTGGAGTATTCAAGTAAACACAGTTGGTTATATTTTAAATAATTGTAAAACAGTTGGGTGAAAACCGGATGTTTCAGTATATTGTATCAGTGCAGTAGATCATAAAGAGACCGCAGCCTTATTTACCTGCTGCTGTCTGTCATTATTAATGTTAATCATGTTTGATTGATACAGTGAAGACTATGCAGTGTTTTATTTATACACTTTATTCAATTTCTGTAATATTTCTTACTACATGTTAAATAAACCTAGCCTACTGTAGCTGAATAAATTAAAAGTTTTTCATATTTATTTGTTCTGTTGTGCTTGTAATTTGCTTCTTTTTCTTAATTTTAATAACAAAAAAATAGCTATATCGAGGTACATATCGTTATCGTGAAATAAAAATTCTCATACCATTGAAATAAGATTTTGGTCATATCGCCCACCCCAAAGAGGCAGCATGTTTAGTACTATTAGACTGCTGTCACTATAAGACCTGCATGCATCTAATATACAGGCACTCATCCGTTTTTCTCTCAACTGTTTACTTTCATTTTAGACATAAGCAACCGTGTTTATATGTAAACTTTGTGTGTTTTTGACAGTATTAGTGCAATTAAGCATGAAAAGTAACACAGGCCAGTAACCAGGCGCTGTTTGACGAGCTTTTTAGTGTGCATGTGCACTCAGAAAAAGCACATGTCCGAAAAGTATGCGAATGAAATGTTTAACCGGCAAGGCTTTCAAATAATACATTCAAATAATGTACTTTTGTGATTGTGAAGTGCAATGTCCTGTGAGTGTAACTCTACAGCTGAGTTAACATTTAATGTGAATTTATGTTATGTTATTTATGTTATGTACAGTATATTGAGACAGAGGTGTCAGATCTGCAACTGATACAATGTGCGCTGTAGCACAATATTTCTTCAAAAGCAGATTGTGGAGACAGTTTAATCGTCCACGATCAAAAATCGTGATATCACACCCTTAATTTAATTAAATATTCAATTCTAAACTTGGAATTAATTGGTTGAGTTGTGAACTAAGTTGTCCTGCGTCATTTCCTGATATGCTGATTCAACTGACAAGCTAAAAACCTTGTTTTCAGATTTGGCAAGAGTTAAAAATTAGTGGTTAAACGGATCGAAGTTGATCCGTGATCCATACGGACCGAGCCCCACAGTTCGGGACGCATGTGATCCGTGGATTAATTGCAAAATGTAACCATAATAGAGTATAAGTTTATAATTTGTTCGTATTTACACAAGCAAGCGAATTTTAAACAATTCCAGAAAGAAAAGGTGAAAGGGAACTCGTTTTGTTACTCGCGCGCTGTTCTCTACGTGCACAGAAGACACACATGAACAAGAACACACATGAAGCTAGGGATGCAACGATTATAGATTTTGTTGGTACGATTATTGTCTGAGGAATAATCACGGTTTTACGATTATGACGATTATTGTGCATTTATTCATTTCCCAACATTACTAATGTATAAAATCACATGAACACTCTTTAGATATTAAAGTGTTATTTATTGCTGGCTTTTGAAACAGAAATAACACAGTAACCAACAATACAGCACAAAATAATAATAAACAAAAGACAAACAAAAGTCCATCTCTCCCATTGGAATTAAAAAAAGGTGACCTCTGCTCTGTAAACATCCATGACAGTATTTCTCTTTTGAAAATAACAAATGGAAATAGATCACAAAAGTATTTAATGTTTTCAGTTTGTACAATCTTTACATTTCTTTTGGACCTGGGGTAGAGAATTTGGAAACATGGTGAAAAAAAAAATCTTGTTGGTTTTTACTTATGAATAATACTACAACAGGGATAGTAAATAACAAAGTTAATGAAGTAGCCTATTATTTATACACGATTAATATTAACTTTATTTGTTCCTAATGATGGAAATAAACTGAAATATTATTGTAATCAACTGTCATCCATATGTATTCATTTTAATAATCTTTATAATAATTCATATGATTTTACATGTGGCCTGAGAAAATCATGTCTATTATTTTGGTTTGTGAGATCGGAGATCGCGCTGCGCATGTGCACAAACATTCAGGAGGACACAAACTTCTTGAGAATGCTGCCCCGTGACTTTTTTTAATAAAATAAATTAAATAGTCTACTGGAGAGATGCACAGACGCAGGTAGGCTAATTCACACAGGCAACTGTCACCTCTCTCTCTCTCTCGAATCTCGAATAAATTCATTCAAGTAGCTAAATGTTATAATTAATGTGATCTTGCCACACTATTTCATCTCTTTCTGATCTGAAGGGGGAAGAATGCGGAGCTAACGAGCTGTAGCTTCGCGTCAGGTGGTTCTTGCCTTCACGTCGTGCATTAAAATCGTTCAATGTACAGCAAGCCGTGCATTATCCCTTATGTATTCGCTCTTTAGCAGCAGTTTTTTACAGCAATATTTAAATGAC
>NW_015505280.1:633280-642675 GCF_001515645.1 Sinocyclocheilus grahami | reverse complement strand
ATTTTAATAATCTTTATAATAATTCATATGATTTTACATGTGGCCTGAGAAAATCATGTCTATTATTTTGGTTTGTGAGATCGGAGATCGCGCTGCGCATGTGCACAAACATTCAGGAGGACACAAACTTCTTGAGAATGCTGCCCCGTGACTTTTTTTAATAAAATAAATTAAATAGTCTACTGGAGAGATGCACAGACGCAGGTAGGCTAATTCACACAGGCAACTGTCACCTCTCTCTCTCTCTCGAATCTCGAATAATTAATGCAAGTAGCTAAATGTTATAATTAATTCAAATAAATGTGATCTTACCGCACTATTTCATCTCTTTCTGATCTGAAGCGGGCAGAATGCTGAGCTAGCGAGTTGTAGCTTCGTGTCAGGTGGTTCTTACCTTCACGTCGTGCATTAAAATCGTTCAATGTACAGCTAGCCGTGCATCATCCCTTATGTATTCGCTCTTTAGCAGCAGTTTTTTATGAAATGAATGAATGAAAACAGCTGAGAAAGAAATCGGATGTGATGTGTATCATTATTTCGGATCTGTGCATCAGGTCTTAAAGGGACAGCAGTCTATAAATACTGCTGCTGTCATTAATGATCATCAAACAACAAAACAGCTGTGATAAAAATCTATATTTAATTTATACAGTGAACACTATGCAGTGTTATTTTCCCTAATTATTACATTTCTGTATTTGAATACTACCAACCTTATTTTATTTGTAACATATTCTGTTGTATTTATCTATGCTTGTAATTTGTGTATTTGTTCTTATTTTTTCTGGCTGTTCTCTTGTCTCTTTAATCATGTTTAAACTTTCTTAGTTAATCTAGTAGTATTTGCTGTGGTATCAAAGAAGTACTTCGCTTTAAGTAATAAATGGAAAGCAAGTTAAATTGAAATATTTTTCTTTTCTTGCTGATCCGAAAAATTATCCGATCCGTCGGTCAAAAACTATAATGTGATCCGAACCATGAGATTTGTGATCCGTTGAACCACTATTAAAAATCCTCCTGGGTATGGCTTAATTATAGTTAGATTTTCTGGTATAGTGCATATATGTGGTGTTTAATTCTCCCTGCAGGCGTGTTTTCTAAAGAAAGAATCCTTTTTAAGTTTGATTTCTGGCACATTAGCGATGGCTGACATTCTGATGTTGCACTTACAGCAGTTTGTTACACACTAGTGTCAGTGAATAATGTGAGCGTGTGGAACATTTTGAAGCTTAAAATAATGAATACTCCAGAGGTGTTATTTTCACATTCCTCCAACATTTGGTGAGTTTAAGGTGTCATTCCTCATGTCTGCTACTGACAGAGAGCACAGAGGGGCAGAGGCATGACAAATAACCCACCCATGTATTACAGGCACTTTTTTCTCTAGACATTTTGGTTAAATTTAACAGGAAAATGTAGGAAAATTTAACGAAGGGGCAGGAGCTCTGAAATTTGGTCAGATATAGGCTATGGTGAAGACACGTGATTGCAGTGGAGCTGACCTTATGTAATTCTACTATTGTTGTTCTGTGGAAATCCCAGACAAGGACGCATCAGTTTAATAACCTGAAATAAACATATATCGAGCCAAAAGTATCCCAAATAGACATTAGCATGAAGAAGAGGGGTGTTAAGAAGCCTGCTGAGAAATATCAAAGAATGATTGAAGCTTTTGGGACAGTTCAGCTGGAAGAATGACTTAATGTAAATAAATATTGAATAACAGTACAATATAGTGTAACTGCACAGGCGCTGAGCTGTTAGCACTACAAACTCTGATGTCCCACTGGATGATTCAAGGCTTGGTTAGCTATGCCAAAGTGTTTATTCTTCCTCGTTTTTATTTTTAGCAGCCAGCTAATATTTTGTCAACTCTACTGTGCCTCTGGCAGAAGCGCTTAAGTGTATCTTTTGCAATTTAAGTGACCTGCTTTCTGGCTTCGAATTTCCCATTACTGGGAGTGACATTTCATTTAGGGCCCATCATTCATCTTTCTTGCGCCTGGGCCATGAGCGTCTGCACCCTCTCTCTCTTGCAGCTGAACCTATTTTTACATTTCCTATTTATTTATTTTTAAGGAAGAGACTAGCTCCTCTTTGTGCTGTTTTGTGGGGGGAAAAAACCTTATCAAAACATGCATTTCAGCTAATTCATGAAAACACATTTTCTCTGTGAATCATCATATGTCAGTTAGAAAGTTATAAAAGATTTGGAAAAAGTAAAATGACATACTGTACTTGTAAATCAAGTAAGAGACTAGCTTCTCTTTTTGCAGTTTTGTGTAAAAAAACAACAACTTATCAAACCATGCATTTTGTCTGTAATCATCGTGTCAGTTTTATAAATGTTATAAATTAATTGAAGAAAAAAATAATAAAATGACAAATGCACTGTACTCATAAAAATGTAAGAAAATTGCTTCTGTTTTGTAGAGAAAACTTGTAAAAAGATTTGTCTATGGAGGACAGGAATAATTTTTTTTGGTCCCAGTACAATAGAACTTGAGGGCAATCTTGATCAGAGCTAAACTAAAAAGGTAAATTTGATGATACAGGAAGAGTCACTGTGGTTTGTTTGTAAAAAAAAAAAAACAGAAAGTGATGGTAGATGTGGCCCTTAGGTAGTAAATCAGCGGAAAATGAACAGCACCGGCTGCTTCCCACGCACACTCAGCATACATTAATCCTGTTTACATTTTATTTAGTTTTTTAGTTTTTTTAGCATTATTTACTTATGTGAATAATTATAATACCAATCAATTATTTTTTTGGTTAGCTAATTTGCACATTGTAGTACGGTTGCGGCTGGGACTCCCACATGCACATGCTCAGTTATTGCCTTTATGAAAGTGACCTCATTATTACAGGAAAATGATTTTGTTTCGAAAAGCACAATGATCAAGATAGCAGAATGGCCTATATGGATTTTGAAACCAGTGAGGGCGACGTATCTGATTGCATGTTATGCAAGGTGAGAATATGAGTGACCCTTTTATTTTAATCAGCACCAATTATTCCTTGTAATAATTTCCATCATAGTTTAATTATGGAAACGTTTCTTTCTGTTATCAGATAGTGAGATTTTCATATGTGGGATCCCTGACTGGCTGGTCTTAGATTATATGGTAAAAGATAAACACACGCATAATGGGTTGTTGCTCCAGTCCAGCATGACAAAATTACCAGATGTACCGTCAGAGGACAGCACAAGTGAGTGAGTATGCATGTGTTTGATTCCCATATTTGCTCTCCCTTAGAGTGTCCTCATTATGTTCTCTCTACTGGAAGCCTTATCTGATTGAGTCGGAGACTGCAGGGTGCAGTGCATTCTGGGACGATGGCCACCCCTTTAGGGAACTGGTAAGGGCCATTGATAATTGGTAACAGAGGCAATCTTGATGTCTTTTACATGCCTGTACAAAAAAATGCAGTGTAACCTCCCTAACATTTTATCTTATTGTTGAGGATTTACACTAAGAAATCATTGTAGTAACTGCATTCACTCTAGTAGTATTACAACAAGAAACAGCATTAACAAGCTATTTACTAGTAATAAATGATCTCAGAATTCCAATAGCCAGTCTATTGGTTATAACTTGCAGCATTTTACATATGTGACCCTGGAGCACAAAACTAGTCTTAAGTCGCACGGGTATATTTGTAGTAATAGCCAAAAATACATTGTATATGTCAAAATTATTGATATTTCTTTTATGCCAAAAATCATTAGGATATTAAGTAAAGATCATGTTCCATGAAGATATTTTGTAATTTTTGATTAGTAATATGCATTGCTAAGAACTTTATTTGGACAACTTTAAAGGCGATTTTCTCAACATTTTGATCTTTTTGCACCCTCAGATTCCAGATTTTTAAATACTCGTATCTCTGCCAAATATTGCCCTATCCTAACAGCTTATTTATTCAGCTTGCAGATGATGTATACATCTCAATTTTCAAAAATTGACCCTTATGACTGGTTTTGTGGTCCAGGGTCACATATTGTTTTGGTACAACAGTATAATTTTCTGGCCAAATTGTGACCCACTTGATAGTGAAGTTTACCCTGTGCTATTGTTGTGAAATTATCTTGACACTCTTGAGCCATCTGGTCTCATGTTCATGTAGGAGGGTTGACGTGATACTGTTATCATTTTGAGTGTGCGTTTCGCATCACTGACAGTGTTCTGAAGATTTTTTGGGGCGTACCAGAAGCTCCTGCCCGGCCTCTGGCTTTCGATTAGGTTTGACAGACAAAATGGCTCATCGAAGACCACCTCCATTTTCTTCAGACACACTGGTTAGAAGAGCATCTCTTTTTTTTCTTTTTTCTTTTCTTCACCGAGAAAAAGCTTCCCTAAGGGTAAATATTTCTAACCAGCTCTGCTTTAACAAAGAACATTAACATGCAGAAACACAGCACTAAAATAGAAGCGCTTTGTGCTTTAAAATGAAAATTTTGTAGAGCAGGTTCTTTTTCTTTTTCTTTTAATATGCATTTAAAAAAATGGTAAATTAACATAATGTATGTTATTTGTGTAACATTTTATTTTATTTGCAGGAATTTTAGATATTTTTAAGCTGTTTATTTATTTATTTTTTATTATATATCCATTCATCTATGACAGCATACTAAATTCCATATAGCTAAGTAGAGGTCAAAAGCACAGCACTGACTTTAACTTAGGGACTTTTTCTCCCTTGTCTATATGGTATACAATATGCTTTTACAATCAATATATGATTTTTTGCCATTATTGTACATTGGAAGTACATTTTTTTCTCTCTTTTTGTCTATGCATTCTGTATGTAGTCAGATGGAGTGGATGTCATGCCAGTCATTCCAGTTCCTGGCTGCTTTCAGTACAGATTAGTCTGCGACACTCTCCTTTGTTGTGTTTTACTTATACCTAGGGCTTTATATATCCATTCATCTATGACAGCATACTAAATTCCATATAGCTAAGTAGAGGTCAAAAGCACAGCACTGAGTTTAACTTAGGGACTTTTTCTCCCTTGTCTATATGGTATACAATATGCTTTTACGCCATTATTGTACATTGGAAGTACATTTTTCTCTCTTTTTTTGTCTATGCATTCTGTATGTAGTCAGATGGAGTGGATGTCATGCCAGTCATTCCAGTTCCTGGCTGCTTTCAGTACAGATTAGTCTGCGACACTCTCCTTTGTTGTGTTTTACTTATACCTAGGGCCCTATGATTTCTGCGATGTGGGAAAACGCGGACGGAATTGCGGAATCCAGTCATAAAAATGGAATTTACTGTATAATGCAGAATGTCACGGAATAAATGGGATGAATAAATCAAAAGTAGGTCAGTACACTTAAATCAAAACGCAATATGGACTAGTGTCTGTGAATATTAAGTCGAAAAATACTATTTAAATATGAATTCTGCACGTTCTGTGCGACTGTGTGAACAAATGGCACAGGCGTGTGGTTCCGTTTACTACACATACTGAAGCGCACGTGACACTCGCTGTGTTTTCAGCATATACCGCCTCAATATATGAGTGAATGCATGAACATCATCAATACAACTGCTTTGAGAGTCACTTCATGAGCATTTTACCTTTTGAGAAAAACTATCATCCTAAAGGTCTTCACAGCAATCAGCCAAAATAAATGTTTATTTTTGGCAACAGAAATATATTCCTCAATGTAATGATAGTACTGCTACTAATAAGATTATTATTAAAACATTATTTTTAAAGGAATATTTATTAGAGAAATTATTTACCTGAATTTATTTACAAGAAAAATTTAAATACACAACACAGTATATCTGAAAAAAAAAAGAAATAAACAAAATAATAATAAATGTATATTTAAAAAAAAAATCAGTTAGTAAAGAGATTAAAATGGAATCTAGAAAATTAATGGAAAACACAGACTTTGATAAAAATAACACTGAATTTGAAAGAAAAAAAAACTGTATTTCATAGGGCCTTAAAAATGTAATTTTTGTTAAACTTTTAATAAATTGCTGTTAAATTGTGTACGTTTCAGGATTTCAATTAATTAGACATGCTTTTTGATTAATATTTTTTTCATTTAACCATTAAAACAGAGTCTAGAAAAATTAAAACTGGGGAAAAAACGGAATCTAGAAAAAATTTAATGAAAAAATAAACAAAAGGAATTTGGAAAAAATAAATAAAAAGTAAATAAAACAAAATAAAAATAAAACAGATTTCATAGGGCCCTAACTTATACCACAGTGATCAGATTGTCAGATGTGGTCCAAACTGGCATCTTTTTTGACTGTCCAGAGACATGCATGGGTTGTTTTGGAGTGAGAATTGCTGTCTTATTTTGGTAGGACTGGGAGGAAGTCCAAATGAGCAGTGTTCCCACTGAGAAGCAGAACATAATGCACCCATCACCATTAAATTATGTGTTAATTCCAGAAATTGTACTTTACAGTTCATTTCAAGTCTCTCTTAATTTAATTAAATTTTTTATTATTTATTTAGTTTTACTTTTCTTGGAAGAATTGTCTTTTTTGGTGAACTATTTACTCAGTCTAAGTATATGCAAAAACCTGAGGGATTTTATTTTTGTTTATTTAATTTTAGTTCAGGGTTGACAAATGCTACTTACAAATTTATCTCAGAATACACAATAAACTAATATGCATAAAACACAAGGGTTACGTTTTATCTTTAAAAGCACAGTTTACCCTGTCAAAAATGGGTGCAGGGATACAAAGTGACAATTTGATTGGTTTGATTGTGATTGGGTTGGCACGTGGTGCTACACTCTTTCACAGCACGTCTGATTGGTGGAGCTCTCCGTGGTGCTGAACTCAAGAACAATAGTGCCGTAGTAGAGTGTCTGTTGCCCCCAAGGACAGATTATCAGGCCCTCTTCACTCTTCCACATAATTTGTCCTGAAAGGATGGGGCTTCCACCGATGGCACAGCCTGAGACTCTTGCGATTTCATGGAGAGATGATTTTGATGATTTCAGTGAATTGGTTTGGGTTAATCCTCTTTTGTTTGACCCGCTACCACATGCCCACTGACACAAAACTGTGCTCTGAGTCATGTCATTTTGTTGATGCTATGACTGCATGAGTGCAAAATTCTTTATCTGTAAATCTTTGTGAAATAATAGTTTTAATGTTAATACTGTATATAGTTCCCCAAACAAGATTGTCAGCACTGTTAAAGTGGTTTTTAGTTTTAGAATTGATAGATTTATTAGACACATTTCACAGAACCATCTATTAAATTTTAATAGAAACCACTATCTTCATAATCTGTTAGTAACTCATTTACGCAGTACACACACAAGGTGTTATCGACGTTTGGATTCTGTTTGCTCTACGCATAAGTCCAGACAGCTGTACAATCTGCCTCAGGATGTTTATATAAAGCAAGTCAATTCAAGCAAGCACATGTACTGAGAGAAAATTAACCCAATTATGCGCCTTAATCAGTACCCTGCTCCCATCCAGACGAGAGTAATTGTAGGCCGTGCTCAGCACTTTGAAATTGAGGGCGGAAGAGGCCCCTGTCATTTTTGGGGGTCCAAGACGTCATATAAATGTTCAGTCAATTACTGTAATCAGCCCCAGACAGCACTGTGTCTCCAGTCATGGACGAAATGGGAAAGGAAACAGACTGCATCTTTTCCTCTTTCTGTTTGATCCTCTGTCCTCTCCTGTATTGAGATTACTGAATGTTGCCATCCATTTGAAACATTAAGACTGTAAAATTATATATTGTGTTATATTAATTATTGAAGTACAAATATTGATGTTCCAAAATTCTTGATTAAATATCCAAAATTATAAATAAAATATATATATATATATATATATATATATATATATATATATATATATAGCTTCTTTGAGGCTTTACACATGCACAATAAAGTTAATTTAATGTTTTCTGACGTTTCAGTGTGGATGAGAAACCTTTGGAAATTGCTTGAAAATGCTAGTGTGGACGGAGAGTGTTTTAAAATGAAAACCCTGTTTTCAAGTGTATCATGATAAATATAAACGTAGCCTATAATGATTTAATCTTTTATGTAACTATCCATAAAACAAATGAAACAAATCTGGTCAGAACATTCAACCAAATGTGGTACTAGTAATGTGAATGAACGTACGTGTGTGTGTGTGTGTGTGTATATATGTGTATCGGGAGGTTTTGTTGTCTGCATGCGCTACGTTGGATGTTGCTCTTAATGAGAATGGAAACATATCTGGTGTTGTATTTGTATAGTTATGGTTCACAGCTTCTGTCTTTGCCTTTAATGCATTCAGTGTTATTTTCATAAATTTTTTTCTGGCAGTATAGTATGCAGAACACACACGTTAGAGCATTAGAGATTAACATATTAAAGGGAGATTTCAAAAACACATTACACTAAACATCTTGTGTTCTTTCTGCCATTGACTGCGTTCTCTAGGAGATTGTCTTTTGAAGCGAGGAACAGAAAGGAGGAGAGGAGAGAGTGATGCCTTGTGAGGCTAATGAGTGGAATCATAGCCATTTGTGTAGTGAGTTTTGTTGATTAGCTAATATTTGATTTCTCCACCTCTTGTGCCTCGCAGGACTTTAACTCATTGAGTTTGTTCAGGGGAAAACAGCAATGACTTTTGAAAGCTCAGATTACAGTACCTTGAAAATGAAAATTAACCTGAAGCTTTTTTTCAAAGGGAAGCTTTTTTTGCAAAAAAGCCTGTTATCATTCCAAAGTTGCCCTTGAGAGTTACATTTCAGGTTTACGCTCAGCAAAAACAGCACCACAGTTGATAAAAGCTCTGGATTGATTGGCATATACTGTCTCGCCACTGTCTCATACAGAAAAACAGGTCAGTATATCTGACTCTTGAAGGGCATCATTACAATAAAAAATTCTCCTTATGCCTTTTACACATTTTGTGTATTGTAGAAGCCCTTTTTTCCTTTTTTGTTTTTATTTTGATTATTTTTAATAAAGCTTGAAATCACCAAGTAACAAAATATAGGATTTTCCAATTTAGCTTTTCTTTAAAAAAAGCTTTTCTTTTCTTTTCTCTAAAACCCTACATATCTCTGATCATTTCTTCATTACATTTCAACTACATTTTGCTACCTGTGTGCCACCAACCCCTATACCGGTTACTTTTAGGTGAAACCTACGCTCCCTTTCCCCCTCCAATCTTTCCTCCGTTGTATCCTCCTCTCTTCCCTCACCTACCCATTTCTCATCTCTGGATGTGAATGCAGCAACTGACACTTTATGCTCTACTTTAAACTCTTGTCTAGATGATATTTGTCCTCTCTCCTCCAGGCCAGCACAGGCTGCCCCCTCGAACTCCTGGTTATCCGATGTTCTTCGTGAACATCGGACCAAACTCAGGGCAGCTGAGAGA
>NW_015505280.1:629424-633229 GCF_001515645.1 Sinocyclocheilus grahami | reverse complement strand
GTATCTCTCTTTATTTATTCCTTCTCTTTCTAGCGTGTACTTATTTGAACAATGTCTAAGAACTTGGTATTACAACCACTTCTTGTGTCTGTTTGCCTCTTTAAGAAGAATCACTTTATGTATCCCCCAATTGTAAGTCGCTTTGGATAAAAGCGTCTGCTAAATGACTAAATGTAAATGTAAATGTAATAAATGTTTTTTGAAAACAAAATCAGCATATTAGAATGTTTACTGAAGGACCATGTGACACTGAAGACAGGAGTAATGACTGCTGAAAATTTGGCTTTGCCATCATGGAAATAAATTACATTTTAAAATATTAAAATAGAAAACCATTATTTTAAATTGTAATAATGTTTCACAATATTATGTTTTTTACTGTATTTTTGAGCAAATAAATGCAGCCTTGGTGAGCATAAGAGACTTCTTTTAAAAAATCTTACTTGACCTTAACTTTTTGAAATAAATGTTTACACAGATATAGGAGAGCAGTGGTGGAAGTGAGTTTTGGTGTTGTCGTATAGCTAAAAAAAAAAAAAAAGAAATATGGTGTATTTTTTAATGCTACATTTATAATATATATTTTTTTGTCCTTGGATAGCTTCCTTAGCAACTACATGCTTTTGTTGTATGGAAAAGAGCCGCCAGAATATTCTTAAGGTATGTAATGACATGAGAGTGAGTAAATAATGTATGAAGGTATTGGACAGAATTTAAATGGCCACAGACTTTTGAGCAAAGTGAACTTTTCAAAACTGTCTGTAAATGTACATCAGTGTAAATGTGTTGACCCCAATGCTAAGCAAACAATGTTTTCTGCCATCTGATGAATAACTCATACAGTCTGTGACTGGAAAAGGTCAGCACGGAAGCCCTACACACTCTCCACCGATACTCCGGGCAGATAAACAATCCTATCATCTCATCCCAATGTAGCTTTTGCAGGCAGTCCGCTGTCATCCGGAGCATTGAGCAAACATGGCTGCTGTTCCTGTCTCTGCGCTCATCATGCTCTAAAGTGAGTGTTATGTAAATCAGGCTTCAGAAGTAATTAAGTCGCAGATCACCTTTGACCATACCTGCAGAATCCAGTCTGGTCTAGTTCTGACTGCTGCCTGCCACATAAAAATGGATGTTACAGATATAGATTGTTATCATATTTATGACCTAAATGATGATAATGAATTACTAACTCATAAGGCAAAAGTTAGACTGTAAGCCATTTGTATGAAACCCATTTGAGTCTGTACGCATTTGTTCAATTATGTCATGTATGTTTATATTGGTTCCTTCACTTTTCAGCCTCAAAGTAGATCCTAATAATGTAGCAGACAAAAGCTGAAATGAAATGAACAGATGAGAAAACAAACAAGCCTCTACAGACTCTCACTTAGACCACTTTAGTCTGAGTAAATTCAATTTGACGAGAACATTGTGATATTTTACCATGATAGATTTTTTGGTACTGCTGTGCTTTTTTACTACTAATTTACCATGCAATCATAGTTTTGCTGGAAATTCTGGTTTATGAAAATTAAAGCTGATCAAATAACCTTCACAGTATGACATACACTAGAAGTTTTAGGTCGGTATTATTTGAAATGTTTTTGAAAGAAATCTCTTATGCTCATCAAGGCTGCATTTATTTGATAAAAAATACAGTAATAACAGTAATATTGTGAAATATTTTAGCAGTTTTCTTTTTTCATATATTTTAGAATGTAATTTATTCCTATGATGCAAAGCTTTTCAGCAGCCATTGCTTTGGTCTTCAGTGTCACATGATCTTTCAGAAATCTTTTTAAAATGCTGATTTGGTGCTCAAAAAGCATTTCTTATTATTATCATTGTAGAAAACAGTTGTGCTGATTAATATTTTTGTGGAAACGATACTTTTTTTTCAGGTTTCTTTGGTGAATAGTTCAAAAGAACAGCATTTATTTGAAATAGAAATCTCTTTACTGTCACTTTTCATAAATTGAATGCTTCCTTGCTGAATAAAAGTATTAATTTCTTAACAAAAATAAAAAATTCTCTATTAGTCTCTATTTTCCTATGTCAGCCTTGCTTTTGTTAGTGATTTAAATGTCATCTACTCTGAGACATTCCCACAAACTTGCAAGCTGTTCTTTTGTTCACATTTTTTTGATAATATAAACTGAGGTATAAATAAACCTCTAAACAGCCTATTGTGGCCTGGACTCTGCCGAATAAAAAAAAACAAATTTTCCATACAGGCACACGGTAGAGGAAGGAGGATGGCCGGAAACGACACTGTCAGTCTTCTTTTAAAAAAACTACATACGCAAAAGCAGGCAATCAAGTCGACGTGTGGAGCTTCACACATGAGTGACTTCCTCTTACCCTCCCTGCCCATGTCCACACAGAGCCAATCCACAACAGCCCACACGCACTGCTTGCTATACCTCACCCAGCTCTCTGGGTTTATTCATAAGCTTTAACCTGGCCGTAAGGGATCTGGTGGTAGTAGCCATCCTTTGTTTGGTGGCCATTGGCCCAGACTGAAGGAAAATAATTATTTAGACTCAGGTCATGTAATAATATCATTCGGTTTATGCCTGCATTCTCCCATCATTCCTCTTCACTGAGCAGCACAAACTCTACCCCCACAACAGCCCTGAACCTTTTTACCAAATAAGACCACATTTAGACTGCACCACACATAGAACATATTCTGTTTAGGAATATGATATGTTCTTAGGGCTGGGCGATATAGCTAAAAAATGTATCAACGATATAATGTTTCATATCGTTTGGTATCGATAATTATTGACATTTTTTACAACCTTTTTTAAAACCGAGCAATATAAAAAAAAAGTTTAAATTTAACCACTGTATTTTTAATTTGCCCAATTTATTAAGACAAACTAATTTTTTTCTGTTTTAACAGTCAAACACAAAATAAAATTTAAACCAATATCTAATTTCTTATGTTTTAAATGCAGATTTAATAAGTCATAAGGAAACTTTTGGCTTGTCTCCCGAGGGCGCAATGAGCAAAATAATGCAGCGCATTAAATTTTCAATGCAAATAACGGTCTATAAAAACATGTATTAAGCCTAAATTAATATATATATATATCAAATATAATTTTGTAAACTGCATAAACAATTATGAACAAAACAGCATCATGTATTTATGCATTGCTTAATACAGAGCCAAATCGCCGATCACACAGATTGCTTTTAAAAACATGAGATGCAGTGAAATTAAATAAACCTTCACAAATTCGCGTCACGTTTTCTAAATGTTTAAACTGTTTTAACTATGCATGGCTTTCTTTGCATCTCTTGCATGAGACGCGAGTGCAGCAGTCATATTTGTCCGTCTAAAAAATGTGCTGAATATGTGTTCTGTGTGAATGGCTTGGTTTCGGTTTTAACCTGATCAAGATCTTCTAAGCATTGAGCTACTATATTTCTCTAATATTTTGAATGAATAACACAGCAGCGGCGCATCTCGTGGGCTAGACTAACAAAGCATTAAAATGTAACAACGTCACTTACATCATCATCACCGCATCTCGTGCGCCACTGATGACGCTCCCTGATGCACACATAACCTTCGATTGTACCCTTTTTGCATTCGAATGCAAATGTTTATTTTAAATTAAACTAATATATATTTTTTTTATTCACAATCTCCTCGTCACAGGCAGGCATTACAGCATGTGTTTGTGTGTGCTGTCTGCGTCACTCATAACAAGTGCCTATATCGTGCGCTATATCGAAAACATTTTCTATCGTTATCGATGAAGGTGTACCGCCGATAAATATCGATACC
>NW_015505280.1:623396-629143 GCF_001515645.1 Sinocyclocheilus grahami | reverse complement strand
ATTTTTTTTAAATCTTTTTTATTTATTATAAATAAAAGGTTAGCAGCCTTAATCATGATAAGAGATACATCAGAGGGAATTTGGACAGATTTACAGTGCAGTTTGAGGAATTTCAGGCAGTTGGCTACTGAAGAAAGATTGAGAGCGAGCGAGAGAGAGAGACAGTGGGGAGGGGGAGTCATTCTGAAAGGAGGTGATTATGGGACGCCTGGGGACTCCTTCTGTCTGGTACCCATGAGAGAACGGGTTAAGAACACTTAGCCCAGGGGGGAGTTTGGGATGTAGGGGGGGGGGCTGTATAGACGGGGTATAGGAGGGGGTATATGAGAAATAGGCCTTCCTCCCTCTTCTCTTGAGTCAGGTCCCTTATGGATAATATGGACTTCTGAGAGTCTTTGCAGGGTCATTGTGTTTGACACTGGTTTGCCGAGGGCCTTGCACACTGCTGCTGGCCTGGTGCCAGTTCCTGTGAGGAAGACCCCAGCAGTGGATCTGTCAGATGCATCTGTCTTTCTGTCTCTTACAGTTTATTGAACATGTTCACAGCCCGTACAATCTGTATTTAATATATTAGTATATATTTATGCCTTTAAATATTTCTATAACTTAAATCAACTTACATTATTCTTATATAATTTATTTAATGGGTAGTAGTTTTTCATTATTGTTTCCAAATACTACTGATACTATTACTAATATTATTATAAATAATGTGTGTGTGTTTATGCATGTAAAAAATACATGTTTGCAATATTATTTCTAATTTATTTAATGGATAGTAGTTATTATTATTATTATTGGTAATAATAGCAGTATTCCCAAAACAGAGTTAATAGCAGTTAACATTTTATGTTTGAATATTAGTTTTTTTTATGCTAGGCTAAAATCAAGAATGATGTTGACAAGCATATAAATTGCCCTTCATTGTCATTACAATTAAAGTTCCTCAAATGAGGACACACATTTCCCAGTGCCACAGGGCATAATCGTGGCCCATTCCCTGAGGAATGAGATCTAGGCTGTTTATACAGACTGATGGACTAAAGCAGCAGATTCCACTTCCTGAGATCATCTGAAGAGCCTGTGTGTGAATGCTAACCTAAAATGCTGGTTAGCAGTATGTTTCTGTATATTTATATCCATTCTGTACTGCAAGTACAGATACAATTCATGGGTATTTTGTCATACTTGTCCCAGGAGTGCATTAGATTCTAAACTTTGTTACTTGCCTGTTTTTGTGTCTCATTGCTTTCTGTTTACAACATGTGCAGCGTTTCTGAAGCATAATGTACTCTGGAGTTTAATGTAGGTAGAACAAATAGAGGCAAAAGGATGAGTTTACTATTCTGAAGCCTGGGAGAACATTCAGCAAAGCCCACTGTTTCTTTAAAGGAGGGCAGCTCTTTGTTTTTGCCACGGGGTACAGCTGGTTACAAGTGGACAACCAATCGCAGCCTAGTGTCCTACACATAGAAGAAGCAGGTTTTGTGTTTTTGTTTGATGCATTAAGTGACTATCTGTTTGCTGATTGGGGCAGTTTATTTGAGATATTCCAATATTGTTTGGCTTACATTCAAAAAAAGAAGAGTAAATGAAGCTTAGGTCTGCAGCTGCCTGTCAGCTGTCAGTTTAATCTGAAATGACCTTTCCTCAGCCCTGTTAATTGTTCTTATGCAACAACTTTTTGCCTGTCCAATCCAATTCACTTACCTAAAGGAAGAAAACACATTGACTTCAATATGTGTAATTGATCACAAACACTCTGAATCCTTCCGTAAATTAGTTTAACATTTTGATTAATCTCTTGTTCTATCTTTCATGTCAAAGCGTCAATTATTTCCTCTAACTGGTGGAATGTGGTACAGCCATTATGAGGAATTATGGAAAGCCAAGCAGGCAGCTGTCTTTAACACTTATGAATCCTGCGCACACATACATGGCCTTTAAGACTCTATAATCACTAATCATTCATGACCAATAATGTCAAACTTGATTCAGTAGAATCTTCATACTGTTTTACGACCTTTCATTGATTCCCAAGCAGGAAAGATGGGATTCATAATATGCGGTTTCAAGATTCAGCTGTTACTTTTTCACACGTAGATGAATGGAGAGATATCAAGGGAATAGATGCCCTTGATGATCAATATCCTTTATCAGTGTCACCTGCTCTTTTTCTTTGGAAGTGAACGGGCTATTACTTTGTGTTTAATGGTGTTTCTTGGATCGTGAGTTTATTGACGGGTACGAGTCATGGATATATCCCTGTGGAGGGTAAAGGTCATTCTGTTTATGTTTTTTCGAGCAGGACTAATGTGTTTTTGTAGTATCTGCTTGTAAAAGACAAAGTGTGTCCTGTTTGTCCTTTTGTGTCTGTAGTTATTCATTTAGGACACAGGAAACATACTTTACGCAAGTACTCTGATGCAAATTCTTGGCTAAGCATGTGCTCCTGCAGTACATACTTAACATGCATTCTTGCTTTACTGTGGTGGTAACAAACCTCCATACTTTAGCAGTCGATAGTTACGTTTAGCTAACTAGCTATATGTACATGTTGATAGTTAACAGACTTCAATTTCATTAAGATTTCAAACTGTTCAGGTTAATTACCATTATGGAGAAAATTGACCATTTAAAAAGTGACCACTACCATCTATAGCGGCCCACAATTATGCACACTTGCATTCGTATGCATTACATTTTGAAATGAAATCGTATTATATAAATTGCTATTGTTATAGGGCTATTATTCTCACCTGTGCTCTAGACTCTGTGTACTGGGTTTGTATTTGTACTCTGTAATATTTGTGGATATCAAATTCATTGTATGACCTAAAATCAAAAAATAAAAAGCTAAAACTGCAAAATATGTGCCGTTTTCACAGATTTCTTGTGTTGTTGTTTTTTTCTTCGGCCTTTTCTCTTTTCCCCTTTTTTTTTTTTGGAAAAATATGCACTTTGTTGTTTGTGGTAATACAGCATTTGCATTAGGAATGTAAATGCAAATGCACATGGACATCAGGTGGCTTTATTTGACCTCACTAAGTGTACTCAGTTGTTAACAATAATGTGTACAGTTATGATGGCCTGCTATTGCATATCGGGAATTATGTTGCAATATATCGTTCCTCTATCCCGTAATATACATTTCCAATGCATGTTATAGAACAGTAATCATACGAACAACCTATCTCTCTCTCACACTTTCTCTCTCTCTGTGTGTAACATTTGAAACACGTGAGATGCAAATGAAAGGGGTTGGAAAATAAATATTGAATTTGGGCTCTGGCAGTAAAATGCCTGTCGTATCTGGTTCAAATGGAAAATGATGGGCCAAGCCCCACTGCCCTCCACCGGCATGTCTCCACGGCAACGCCAGGGCAGCTGAAAAATAGCACCCAGACATAGATGTCCCTTCATTAAATATCAACACAGCAGCTGACGGCAGAGATATTTGCCAATAACACTGTATTATGTTGAAAGCAAATGAAATACTCATGGGACTGGCTGTCATGTCTCAGGTGAGAATACATACTGACCCAAAGAACAAGCGTACTGTATATGAATAACGCTGGCTTTCTGCAAACTCACAAGACACTGCTCACAAATAGAGAGTTAGGGCTTGATTTGCTTGATCAGGCTGGTAATGCCCATTTTTCCCATAATTTTGGTTTTGACTATATAAGATTTTTGTGTTATTTGAAATAACAATGGCCATCATGAGCTGTTCGTTGTAATGAAAATGGCAGCCAGCATTTTCCAGCTTCTCAGTGTGATCTGTTGTCTCTGCTTTGTGACGTTAAATTCACTGACATCCAGGCTTTTCATTGGTTGCGGAGAGGAGACTAACAAATGAGTTCTCTTGTGTGTGCAGACATTTCTGATGACTATCTGTCTTCTATTCTATTGGAGGAATTTCTCCTCTTCTCTTTGGCTCGTCGGTTCTCATTTCGAGGAGTATTTTAGCTCCCACCGTCTTACTCCTGAGATGACAGTATCTTTCTCCTTTGATACCGTGCTTGTTTTAGTTTTTCTGTGCTTTTCTTTGGCCTTTTTCAGGATTACATCAACCACTCCGTGCCATTACACCAAATTACAGAGGCAGAAATGGAGCCTTTCAGAGGGAAATGTCACTATAGCTCTAGATTGTAGATATAGTGAAAAATGTGACATTTTCAGGGAATGTAGATCCTAGAGAAGAACCCATGTGAAAGAATCTGCATTTTCTCCAGTGCATATTGAATCCTTGTGCTTAATAAATGTGTGTGATGCATCGTTAGGGGCATCATTACTCCTAAAGCCAACAACATCTCCAGTGGTGCAAAAAAAAATGCAGCTTCAGTGCTGCATCTTCAGTTTTTTTCTATAGGACATTTTTGATGCCCTTGAAAACAATGGCAATCATGTCTGCAGATGAAAATTATACAGAGGTTTATGATCTTATATTTGTATTATATAATCTTATTTCTGTATATAAAATTTTATGAATTTTAAAGTGTGTGTATATGTGTGTGTGTGTGTGTGTGTGTGTGTGTGTGTGTATATATATACAGGGCCCAAAACTAACTTTTTGCCACACCTGCCAATGGCCGGTGACATAATAAAATTTACTGGGCAAAACAATTTTTTTACCGGCCATGAAACTCTTTTTGCAAAAACAGGCAGTTATTGCTACTACAATAAATAAACATATTTACAATGTTTTTAATTTGTCCTGCTGGTGCATTTTCTCTCAATTTTACCTATTAATTATAGCCATTCAACATTACAGTATAATTGAAAGCCATTATTTTTTAACATTTAATAGGCTCTGAAATATATAACTTTTAATTTAAGTGATTTTAAAACAATCTTCACATAAACTATATTATATATGCATAAACTATACATATACATTTTTATTCAAGCTATAAAATTTAATCAGTGACTAGAACAGTCCAAGGATTTCTCTTTTTCTTTTGTTCTTTGATATAGGCTACATCAATGACAGACTTCAGCAGGTTTCACTTTAAAATCAGTGCTGTCTCTTTAAAACCTGATGCATATGACGCGGATCTGACACATATACGATTTTCTCCCAACTCTTTTTTGAATTTGAATTTATAACTCATTTGAGACTCCGTTTACAAGGTAACTCGCCAAAACCGTGCATTTTGACATAATTGTGTGTGTTTTCCTGCGTTGAAGCGCTACTGGTGAGCTGTCTGAAGCGGCTCAGCGTATGTGTACAGCCGAACGCGCAGCATTTCAAACTATACTTCACTGCACCGTTTAGGTGGCGTAACCCCAGGCATGTGTCGTCACATTCTCGGTTTATGAAGAATAAATAAGGGAAAAGTTAATCTTCAGAAATGAAGCAGCAAAATCTTCTCAGGTAAAAGTTATTAGAACCGTGTCTAGGGACAAGCTGGCCATCACACTGCTCTGACCTTATCAGTCCGTTTGTATCCTATTATTCGATTCGCTCTTGTCGCTTATGACAGAACAGCTAATCAAGATGATCTGGTCTTCGCAAAATATTATTTTATTTGTTTATGTCAGAAACAGCAAATCTCTTTAAAAACTGTCTGTTGATTTCACTTCATTGCATTGTTATAATTCGTAAAATGTGTACCCGCCAACTGGCTACTGACACTGTTACATGGACTCGCCAACGCTGATTTTTACTCGCATTTGGCGCTTGGCGAGTGTTTTAGGTCCTGTATATATATATATATATATATATACACACACACACACACACA
>NW_015505280.1:571140-623263 GCF_001515645.1 Sinocyclocheilus grahami | reverse complement strand
CTTTTTTGCCCCACTGTATATATACAGGGCTTGAAAAATTTCAAAATCCATGGTAGCCCTTCGGGCAGGTACTCTTCAAATTTTGGTAGCCCGAAAATGTATTTAACTAGCCCAAATAAAAAAAGTGTCCAAATAATATATAATAATAATAATATATATATATATATATAGAAAATCAGATAGGAGTTTAAATGTCAATCAAAAATATTTTCAATACACAAATATCAGATATGAATAAATTTTATTTCACTATTTACAGGGTATTTGCAGAATTTTTTTAAATAAATGTAAGGCAATTTATGACCCATTTTAAGAACTGCACAAGTAAAATGAACACAGTATGAGTGGGGTTGGACAATGTCTGTGTTAACATACAGTACTGAGCCATACAATTACATGATTTACAGTTCAGATACAGGTTTTCACAAAAACAAAAGTCTTATACAAAAACATTTCAGCCTTACTGCCTTTTCATCCCCTATGATAAGGGATAAATCAAGCATAAAATTGTTCATTTAAAACATATAAATATTACTGTTTTAATTGTTTAGATTTTTAGAAGGCACATTCACTTTCTCATTTACAACTCTGTGTTTGCTGCGTAAAAACATACGTTGATATTTGCATTGATCTGACCATAAACAGCAAGAAAGGCTTATTGGAAATGCAAATTCATTCTCTGCCACGAGGTAGTGCTTTAGGAGCGCTGAAATATTGCGGTTTCCCCGGTAACGGCTGTACACAAAGCAGGTCCACGCTCATAAACGCTGCTTTATCAGGAATTATAGGTTAAATTAAAATAAAATGCCAACTACACGTTTCTGAGGACAGTCGGTTCACTTCGGATACATTCAATTAAAGACAGCCGTGTCGCGTTTTGACTTGAAACGTGCAGCGCATATATTTATATTTATTTACAATTGTCTTTCCGTCCCCAATTTACCACTGTATATATAATTTAAAAAAAGAAGAAATTAATACTTTTATTCAGCAAGGAGAGGTGCAATACATTGATCAAGTTCAAGTGACAGTAAAGACATTTACTGTATAATGTTACAAAATATTTCTATTTCATATAAATGCTGTTCTTTTGAACTTTATATTCACAAAAGAATCCTGAACATTGATATAATAAGAAATATTTCTTGTGCACCAAATCAAGATAGAATGATTTCTGAAGTATCACTGAAGACGAGTAAAAAATTAAGTTTGCCATTGGATGAATACATCTTATTGTAAAATATATTAAAATAAAGTAATTTTAAATTGTAATAATATTTCAAAGTTTTACTGCTTTTTGGGTTTTTGATCAAATAAATGTAGCCTTGGTAAGCATAAGAGACTTGTTACAAAAAAACATTACCATTCTTGCCAACCCTAAACATGATATATTTATTCAGCTTTATCAGTTGGAGTATTAATCGTAGCAACAGCTGTTCATTTATTAGTGTACTTAGTCAAATCAATTCTAGATTGCAGTAATAACTATATCTAGAAACCATTAACCCTTAATGGCTTCACATCAGCTGTAGTTATACACGATCAATGAATACCTTTACTGCTGTTGGACTGCTTTAATAGTTTTGTTCTCTTATTCTTCTTCTTTAGATGGTCCCTCAATCCTAGAGTGTCATACCTATAATTGAAAATATGAGAAAAAATTAATGAAATACTTTTAATGCCAGAGATCAAAAAGAACTGGCAAATTTAAATTAGCTGAGTATGAAATTGCTTTCCCTGGATTGTGAAAGCAAACACTTAAACAGTATCCCGAAGCTTTTCAAAAGCAGAATAACAATTTCAATGGAATGGGGCACAGCAATGCTTGTCATTTCAAGAGCTGATCAGCATGTAGTTTCACTTTTTTGCTGCACTAAAACAAGGTATGTGAGGAGATAATACTCTCATCGCTGACAGATGGGCTGATAGAACTAGATTGTATACGGATATATATATACTTATACTCAGGAAGAAAGGCTTTGCTGCTTATGGGGAAGTTTGTTTAATCTACCACCCAGTGTTTGAAAAGATCTCATCCTACCAGGAAAGTTGCTTAAAGAAATAGTTCACTCACCCTCAGGCCATCCAAGATGGAGATGAGTTTGTTTCTTCATCGAAACAGATTTGGAGAAATTTAGCATTACATCACTTACCAATGGATCCTCCGCATTACATTGCTCAGCAATGAATCATCTGCAGTAAATGTTCGTCTGGTCTGAATCAGTAGAGAAATATGCACAGATCCAAGCACCGTTTACAAGTGAAAATGGTCCAAAAACGTTCTAAACAAATATGTTGGTGTGTTTTGATGTTTTCACCACTTGACTTTTTCACCAGAGAAAGCATTATTATGGATTATAGAGTTGTATTTTGGCCAGAAACAACAGTTTAAAGTTAAAATACCTTAATGATGGATTTGTTTCTTACAAACTCACAGCTTTTTGCTTCACATAATGTTAATTGATGAACTGGAGTCATGTGGATTACTTATGGATTATTGTGATGTTTTTATCAGCTGTTTGGACTCTCATTCTGATGGCACCCATTCACTGCATAGGATCCATTGATGAGCAAGTGATGTAATGCTACATTTTCTTTAAATCTGTTCCAATGAATAAACAAACTCATCTACATCTTAAATTACCTGAGGGTGAGTACATTTTCAGCAAATTTTCGTTTTTGGGTGAACTATCTAGTGCTGCAGATAGCAGTTTTTTTTCATTTTTAAAGTTGGCTTTATTACATGAAGTTTGATGTTGATCGTGTTTTAATGCGTTTTATATCTAAACTGGCAAAAGCATTAATGTATCTTTTATAAAGATTTTAGTGTAAGCACAATGTGTTTCAGAACTTAAGATTGTATGTTTGCTTGCTCTGCAAAAGACCAACAGATGGTCCGATCTGGAATTCCTGTCTTGTTGCACCTGGTCCGAGTCCAGAACTCCCTGCTGATTTCACTCCTACTCCTGTCCTAGCTAGGCACGTCACACGCCCACAATCAGGCACGACCACACATATTTGCTCCATATACCACAATCAAAACATTGCGTCATTCTTACACCGGGCTTGTTACGACCATCTGTACATCTGCTCTGATCTTTACAATAACTGACCAGGTTTTGTGACCTCTTGAGAAATCCTGTTTTATATCTTCTTTAGCATAACCTATACATGTGGAGTTGAAGGTTCAAGGGATAAATCAGAATTGGATGTTCACAATTCTGGTCTTATGCAGTTTGATTGTGTTTGGACTTCCTGTTTTACTTGTAATCACCGTAAGAAATAACAAATAATAACACGTCAAGCTTTTTGTTTCACCCAGTGTATACAGGTTAAAGGGTTAGTTCACCCAAAAATGAAAATTAGGCTGCGTTTTAGTCATTGATGCATTAGTAATGCCTTTTTTCCTGATTGTTTTGCGATCACATCTTTTGTTATGTTCATGTATTAAACTGAGACAATGCGTGCGCATCAAAGTTTTAGTGGAAAAAAGAGTTTCAAACAGTCCTCATCTCTGCCGCACAGCTGCGTTGTCACACACAGTCTGCTAAACGCAGCTCAGTTGTACAGCGTGAGAGAGAACGAAATGACGGAGACGGGTGAAGTGAAAGTGCAGAAAAGCTATTTCACAACTTGAACAAACTACAACAGGTAAAGCTGTCAGTTGTGTGGATATTGGCAATATCGCTAACAATTCTAGTTTATAATCATTACTAATATGGCTTCTTCTTAACAAGATCTTAGTCTATGCTGTGTTCTGTTAATGCGTGAACTTCTTATTATCTGAAGTGCCATCCAGTAATTGCAAAAAGCTTTGTGCTTTGTTACTTTTTAAAAAACAAAGTATGAGCTTTAAAATTATGCCAAATTCATAACGAAATTCAAACAATAAATACAGTTTTGGCGCTCTTTAATGCGGCAGGCGCAATCGCTTTAGCGCCTCTGTTCAAGCGGCAAGTGAACCTATTTAATCTTTCTCTTTACTACTAGTAGCTACGTAATAAACATGAATTAACATCAGAAGGTAGGCTATTTTATAAGATAGCCTACAGTACAACTTACTGAAATGTCTCATGTAAAAGCTCATTCAGTGTTTCAAACTGCGGAAAACGTGGAAAGCTTGTAAACATTGCAACGTTATATACATTTACCTCAGAATAACCATTCGGTGTCCATAAGCTCATCAGTCAGCTAGATGACTATAAAGAGGAGCTATATCTATGCGCTATTGCATATTACAATTTTTACTTAACCTGTTGTCTACATGATTCAACTCCTCCTATAAAATTGCATTTTACTAATTAAGAAAAACAGACTGAAAGTGTGAAAGACATACATTTAAAAATAAAAGTTCTTAAAAGGTTCTTCACAGGACCATTTTTGGTTCCACAAAGAACCATTCAGTCAAAGGTTCTTTAAAGAACCATCTCTTTCTCAACTTTTTATAATTTGAAGAACCTTCTTTCGCCACAAATAACCTTTTGTGAATTTTAAAGGTTCTTCAGATGTTAAAGGTTCTTTATGAAACCATTTAGACCAGTGTTTCTCAACCCTGGTCCTGGGCGCCCCCCAACACTGCACATTTTGTATGTCTCCGTTATCTGACACACCCATTTCAGGTCCTGGAGCAGTGTTTCTCA
The DNA here is from genome assembly GCF_001515645.1 of Sinocyclocheilus grahami. Classification (NCBI taxonomy): domain Eukaryota; kingdom Metazoa; phylum Chordata; class Actinopteri; order Cypriniformes; family Cyprinidae; genus Sinocyclocheilus; species Sinocyclocheilus grahami. The sequence continues at coordinate 618,623 of NW_015505280.1, read as the reverse complement.
ACCCTGGTTCTGAGCGCCCCCCAACACTGCACATTTTGTGTGTCTCCCTAATCAACCACATCTGATTCAACTCATTAGCTCATTAAAAGAAACTCCAGGACCTGAAATGGGAGTGTCAGATAACGGAGACATACAAAATGTGCAGTGCTGGGGAGCGCCCAGGACCAGGGTTGAGAAACACTGCTCCAGGACCTGAAATGGGAGTGTCAGATAACGGAGACATACAAAATGTGCAGTGCTGGGGAGCGCCCAGGACCAGGGTTGAGAAACACTGTCCTGGAGTTTCCTTTAATGAGCTAATGAGTTGAATCAGATGTGGTTGATTAGGGAGACACACAAAATGTGCAGTGCTGGGGGGCGCCCAGCACCAGGGTTGAGAGACACTGATTTAGACAAACAAGGTTCTATGGCAGGGGTGCCCAACCCTGGTCCTGGAGATCTACCTTCCTGCAGAGTTCAGTTCCAACCCTGATCAAACACACCTGTCTGTAATTATCAAGTGCACCTTCAGACCCTAATTAGTTGGTTCAAGTGTGTTTGATCAGGGTTGGAGCCAAACTCTGCAGGAAGGTAGATCTCCAGGAACAGGGTTGGGCACCCCTGTTCTATGGCATCGTGAAGCACCTTTATTTTAAGAGTGTATGACAACGTTTACGTGATGCATTGAGGAGGAGCCCAAACTACACGCAATGGCCAAGTGATGTTTATGGTCCATGATATTGGTACAGATTCTGTGTAATGAACAATTCTTTGTGACTGTATATTTCAAGTTGGAAAATACATTTAGTTTCCACTTTAAGTGAACCTTAGTTCCCAGGTCATCTACAAGATGGATTAAAATGCTGATAAAGTCAAGAAAAGATGAGACATAAACACATGACAGTATGATTGAAATGTTAAAATGTAAAAAACAAACAAAAAAAAACCACGTTTATTCTGTGGCACCTAAAAAATAATTAAAATATACATTATAATTATATAATACGTTTTTTCTTATAGGAGCCAATGGCTCCTTATTCGATTTTTTTTGTCTGGAGCCCTGGTTCAGATCGCGCTATATCTGGAGAATAATGCACGGCAATCAGCTAATTTTTTTAAAGTGGCGTTTATCGGTTTTTGCAAATGAACTCTTCATGTACATATGTGTATATATACTGTATGTATATTAGAGATAGTGGTCGACCGATATATCGCCAAGGCTGATATCTGCCATTTTTTCAAATATCGGCATCGGCCGATACGTTTTTCTGTTTGGCCGATATGTTCGAGGCGGGACTTTTATTTTGACGGCGCCGAGAACGGCTGCGGCAGCGCCTGAGCACACAGTGCTCACATTCTCCCTCTTGTTCAATGTTGTCATTCAGTTCTGTCTAATATGGATAGAAGTCTATCTAATATCAGATAGAACTGTTAAACAAAGGAATTAAAATGTATACAAAAAAGTATTATAATGATTGCTTTAATATTATTAAAGGCAAACATTATAATACTTTCTCGTTTGCCATCAGCAAATACGCATTTATATAATTTAAACAAATTTTTGAATGACTAATGAACATTTAATTTCACAAACCTTGCAAACTTAGTCGGATCCAGCTGTGAGATCTTGTGAAGTGTGCATGTGACCTGCATGATTGCGTGTTCTCTGTATGACGGTCGGTACTATGGTCCATGCGAATTGAATACGGACAGGAGGAGAGTTCAGCTTCACTGGAGATGCGTGATCGACAAACTTTAAACTCGTGACTGATTTCAAATTATGCTACACTTTATGCATTTGCCCACTGTCATATTCACTGTGTGCTATATGTAAAATGAGTGTTACCTTGGCTTTATTTGAAAAATTATGTTATTAAATATTTATGAAAAATACTTTGTCTTCTAGAGTATTAGTATGTTTATTTTACACTTATTTTGAATCCATTTTCAATTTTCTTAAATATGAATTCAAATACATATTATATCGGCCATCGGCCACCCTGCTTTCCAATATATCAACATCACTCAAAAATCACTCATGATGCATCAGGCACTGCACAGGCCCAGCAGCGTGGCAGACCCGGGGCAAAGACCAGTAGAACTGGACAGACAAGAAACAAAACACAACAAGCAAATAGGCAGAGATACTCTGAATAATAATAATAATAATAATAATGGTGAGACAGGCTGGCAACCAGCGAGACATATACAAACGCTGGTTAGGCCAACAGGTAGAATAAGACGAACTAACAACACACGGGAGGAAGGGAGCACAATATAAAGGAGAGAAGAACACAAGGAACAGGTGGGAACACTCAGACAAACAAGGAGAGAACAAGAGGGACAGGTGACGACACTCAGACTAACGAGGACTAAACAAGGGGGCGTGGCAACAGGAAACAAGTAGGCAGGACGAAAGGAGCACATGGCAGACAACAACAAAGACAGAGCCATGTGCTCACACACAACGCAAACAAGAAAACATTAAACAATGACAAAACAGACAAAGCAAAGAGGGCAGGATCATGACAGGATCGGTAACTGGCCGGTCAGTCTCACATATTTCTCACACCAGAAATTTATATTTGTATACTGCGGTAGAAAAAAAAAGATATTTATAAAATATGATTTAGGTAAGCAACATTATACTGCCATGATGTTTCCCTGAATATCAACACGATTGCAATGTGACACTGATTTTATACAATAGTATTTCAATAAACAAGAAGTTAAAATTAAAGGGGCGCTATTATGCTTTTTCACTTTTTCAACTTTAGTTAGTCTGTAATGTTGCTGTTTGAGCATAAAAAAGATCTGCAAAAACTACAACAAACGACTCGTTTGGACTACAACACATATTTTCCAGGATTTGTGATATCACAAATATCGACGAATGGGACGAGACCTGGTTGAGCTGCACTAGAGAAGGCAGCGAGTGTTATCACTATGTCGGAGACATGCTAACTTTCCCAAGGCAGACGAACTTAGAGTGGTTACAATCATCCGGGTTTAAATCGCGCTCAAATTGATTTGATTTTGATGCAATATTTACACTGAAGCTCGCAGGCGGCTATGGTAAGGGGCATGACATTTCTAGTACACCCCCAAAACAAAATCATGACTTTGTAAAAGAGCATAATAGGACCCCTTTAAGTGACTTAGATTTTAGACAAAATATTGACTGAAACAAAGTAAGAATTTGATGTGAAAGATGACACATTTGGCAAAGACCAGTAGAACTGGACAGACAAGAAACAAAACACAACAAGCAAATAGGCAGAGATACTCTGAATAATAATAATAATAATAATAATGGTGAGACAGGCTGGCAACCAGCGAGACATATACAAACGCTGGTTAGGCCAACAGGTAGAATAAGACGAACTAACAACACACGGGAGGAAGGGAGCACAATATAAAGGAGAGAAGAACACAAGGAACAGGTGGGAACACTCAGACAAACAAGGAGAGAACAAGAGGGACAGGTGACGACACTCAGACTAACGAGGACTAAACAAGGGGGCGTGGCAACAGGAAACAAGTAGGCAGGACGAAAGGAGCACATGGCAGACAACAACAAAGACAGAGCCATGTGCTCACACACAACGCAAACAAGAAAACATTAAACAATGACAAAACAGACAAAGCAAAGAGGGCAGGATCATGACAGGATCGGTAACTGGCCGGTCAGTCTCACATATTTCTCACACCAGAAATTTATATTTGTATACTGCGGTAGAAAAAAAAAGATATTTATAAAATATGATTTAGGTAAGCAACATTATACTGCCATGATGTTTCCCTGAATATCAACACGATTGCAATGTGACACTGATTTTATACAATAGTATTTCAATAAACAAGAAGTTAAAATTAAAGGGGTGCTATTATGCTTTTTCACTTTTTCAACTTTAGTTAGTCTGTAATGTTGCTGTTTGAGCATAAAAAAGATCTGCAAAAACTACAACAAACGACTCGTTTGGACTACAACACATATTTTCCAGGATTTGTGATATCACAAATATCGACGAATGGGACGAGACCTGGTTGAGCTGCACTAGAGAAGGCAGCGAGTGTTATCACTATGTCGGAGACATGCTAACTTTCCCAAGGCAGACGAACTTAGAGTGGTTACAATCATCCGGGTTTAAATCGCGCTCAAATTGATTTGATTTTGATGCAATATTTACACTGAAGCTCGCAGGCGGCTATGGTAAGGGGCATGACATTTCTAGTACACCCCCAAAACAAAATCATGACTTTGTAAAAGAGCATAATAGGACCCCTTTAAGTGACTTAGATTTTAGACAAAATATTGACTGAAACAAAGTAAGAATTTGATGTGAAAGATGACACATTTAATAAGGTTAGGGGGGAAATGACCATTTATAAACATAGTGGGAAATGACATCTGTTTTGTTACATACAGCAACTCATTTTAAGTTAAATATTTATTCCTCTTTCCAGTCACAGAGCACTTTATTTTGAGAGTTGTTTAAGTGAGAGAAAATCTGTAACTTAGTCAAGATTGGGGGAATTGTAATGTTTAATAATTTATTTTATTATGTAATAAATTTTTGCATTGAAATTTGCATAGATTTTTGTTTGTATATGCTGTCAATTATAGTTCTTAGAAAGAATCGGCAGGTCACACTTCCAAAAAAACGGAAATCGGAATCGGTCAAGAAAATTGCAATCGTTGCATTTCTAATGTATATATGTATAGAGTTTAGTATTAATTTTATTTTAATATTGTAACATTCATGGATAGTGTAGAACGTTATACTTGCATGTCAATAAATCTTGAATAGACATAATCTATCTATGTAAACAGAGGAAAAAACACTACAATAACATCAACAGCAGGATGACCAAGAGCATGTCTGGCATCACACTTTTTGAAGTTCTCTGCAATTTTGAATAATCAATTAACTTGATCAAAAGTACCGTACAATATAAATCTAATATTATAGCTGTGGGTGGGTTTGATTGCAGTTTTGTGTGAGTTAACAATTGGAGGTTGTAATATATGGTTGCTAGAGGCTGGTGAGTCAGCAACTGTCTGTGATGGGAGTTTGGCCTGCACAGCAGGGTCTCTCTAGGTCAGCCTGAGGGAGATGGGCCCTGTTTCTCCTTCCCTTTTTATTGATTTTCTCCATCACCACTGCATGACGGGTGCTTGGACCACACCGTCTGGAAGCTCCCTCTGGATCTGCAGAGAAAGATTAGCCTTAACACTGCCCTCAGTTGACAGATGAAGAGAGAGAGACTGAGGGAGATTGATTAGCTCTAATTATGTACTCTATTGCAAGAATGTGCTAATCTTTTGGTCACTTTTAAGATGAAGCTTGATGTTAGAACAAGCATCTTTATTCGAGTGTTTTCGTGCATAACGTGATGATATCAAAAATAATTTGTGTGTGTTTTGTGTTTGCATATTTTCGTTTTCATTTTATTTTTTTCTGATCAAGGTTAAGCAAATTCTGTGTAACGTAATGAAAAAATACAAGCTTCTTGGAATCAATCTCTTGTATAAAGTGCTATAAAATAAAGGTGATGAAACAAGGTGTAGAATCAATTTTCTCTAAGAAATTGCTAGTAAATTTTACTATTAATTATAAAGAAATGACAAGTAACATTGACTTAGGAAGACTGAGATAGTATTTTCTTGTAAAGCATATTCTAGTAATCTTTGTTTTATTTACAACTTAGAAAAAATATTTTGCAATAATGTTGCAATAATTTTTTTTCTTCAGCAGTTTATGACCTTTAACTGAAAGGTTGATCATGTTTATGAAATTTTTGTAAAATGTCCCTGATCTTGTTATACATAATTCGTCTGTGGAAAAAAAAAATCTAATATTTCATCAAAATGTAACTTTCTCAAACTTTTCTGCTGACAAGGCAACAAGGAAGTTTGAGCCAGGAGAAATATTTTTTTCACGAAACAATCAAATTCTGAATGGGTAATATTAAGTCTTGTTCTGCTTTATTTCCCACTGAATATTCACCTACCTCTCAACTACTCCTGTCCTAGCTAGGCACGTCACACACCCACAATCGGGCATGATCACACACTTGCTACATATACCACAATCAAAACATTACGTCATTCTTACACGACCATCTGTACGTCTGAATATTCCGTTTCACTTGAAGATGTCACATTATGAAATGCATTAGATGTGTAAATGATGACAAAATTCTCGGATTTGGTTGAACTATCCCTTCAGATATTTGATATAATGTCACCACCTCTGATACAGGCATTATCATTTCTAGAGCCCGACCGATATGGGTTTTTTGGGGGCCGATACCGATATTAGGGAGTAAAAAATACCGATATCGATATATCAGCCGATATTCTTTATGTGTAGGCTATATTATAGTACAGTATAGTCAAAAGCTTTTGAATGGTACTGTATGTAGAATATAGTATATAGCTTACATAAACAGAAAACATTAACATATTTTTGCAATGATAACTCAAATGTGGTCAGATCAAACATTTATAATGATGTGACAAACATAGGCCTATATAGTGGAGGCAGGGTATTTAACAATTTAACAATAAACTTTATTATTCAAAATGAGTCTGACATCAGTACACTTAACAGTAAACTTAATTTCACTTATTATAAATAACTTATAAAACACAAATAGAACAACATATTTATAACTTGAATTAAGAAATTAAAAAGGTAACTGTGTAGGGCAAGCAACTACTGCCAAACCAACAGGGGCAGGTTTATGCAGGAAGCACAGCTTTTCCAAATGTAAACATCTAAAATGAATAATAATAATGAATAATAATTTTTCACAAATTCTGTTTTGTGTATTTTCTGGTAATCAAATGAACATGCAGAACATGAGGATTCAGATTTAAATAAGTATTTTTGCAGTTTAATATTCACAGACACAGTCTATATATATATATATATATATATATATATATATATATATATATATATATATATGTATATGTACTGACCTGTTTTTTATTTATTCATCAAAAATACGACAAATTCCATGAAATTCCACGTTATACAGTAAATTCCGTTTTTATGACTGGATTCCACGATTCTGTCCATGTTTTCTTAATCGCGGAAATCATAGGGCCCTACTAATGTAGCAAACGAATATGATAAGCTCATTGTGAGAGTAAAAGACAGGGACATTGTTGTTTATTTACTTAGAATTGAGTCTCTCCAACTAGGTGACAACGTAGTGTTAAATCACTATTCAACAGACTCAACCCACCACCGCACTGCCATCTATTGGACTGCAGAAAGATACTAACTTTTCAGTCTGCTACGTTACTGACTGTACTGACAAACTATGCTTGACACTGTGTCTGCGCCGCAACTGAATGCGACAAAGCGATTGAAAATCATTTGAACTTAGCGCCAGCACGTCATAAATGGAACGAGGCATCAGTTTACTGCATCCAGTGTAGACAACATCACTGATTATTATTATGGGTTCTATTCTACACTGGACACGAGCGGCGCGGCAAAATACATTAGAAATTCTCGCGAATAGTCGCGATGTGATTTGACTGATGTGATAAGCATGAGTTCTGGGCCACGGCGTGGCCGGTATAAACACCAGCATTGACTGAGTGGCCGCGATCAGCTCTGGTGGCCATAACACAGGCTTTAATGCACCGCCGACACGTGCCGTGATTCGTTGATCAGCTCTAGTCTCTAACGTCACTGAATCTGCTGTTAAAAATGAACCATCCATTCATCATATCATTATGCAAAACTAAGAATTAGAATCATTGTAATGTGACGATCAAATATAGGTGCGGGTGGGTGGTGGGCGTATAATTTGAAGCAGTGGACTCAGGTGAAGTTTGAGCTCATCTGTGCATCTCTACACTGATCTGGGTGGCCAGTAGCAAAAAAATGGAGTGTGCTCTGCTAGATAAACTAAGTAATTACACCATTCAGAAGCATTTAATCTGCGTTATATGCCAAAAAAAATTTCATATCGGCGGCATATCAGCATATTCGCCAATACCGATATATCTGCGACAGGCTCATATCAGACGATAATATCGGCAAAACGATATATCGGTCGGGCTCTAATCATTTCCATCTGTGTCTGTCATGGGAGGCTATATTTCTGTGGAGGGCACTATGTGGCAAATGCCAGTTTTGTTCTTAGGAGCTGAGAGGCCAATTGGTCAGAAAGTTGCCTGCATCCTCTCACATGTGATTGACAGGTTGAGAGCTCTCACCCTGTAATGGTCTCCTCCCCCAAAGCATGCTGGATTTAATGGCTTCTCTAACGACACTACTTTTCTCCACTCGTGAGCCTCTGACACCTTTACGCATGAGCACGTCTCTGACCAAACCACCACCATCCGTCTCCGGAAAAAGATTTAGCGGACCATTGCAATTATGACTCGATAAGAATCTCTGTCCCTGGTGCCGATTTGACTAATAATGATGTTTTCATTAAGATTTCATAATTCAGCACGTTTACTATCTCGCACACAGGCTGTAACCTCACCCCTCCTTTCTGTCGGATTCTCCATTATAGAGGAGATTAAGTACCTTTGCCCCCTTGAGGATTTTCATTAAAAATCTATACAGATAAGGTTTGTTTTGAAAAGAGTGCTGTAGTGAGACAGAAACTGTGAGAAATGTGCTTCTGTGCTCGGGTTTTTGTTCACAGTAGTCTGTGCGACAGTTCTTTATTATAGGCTGGAAACTTTATAAAGGAGGAAGTTTAAAAACAAATACAAAGGAATGAATAAATGGTAGCTATTCTGTATTTTAATCTCATTTGGATTTTCTGCAAGGCCGGTATTGAATCCCACATACTGTATACTATGTGTACTGTCTTCTAATTATCCTTAACTAAAATATTGACATGTTGAAAAATGTATTCAATGAATGAACACATAGCTTGTGGAAGCAGATCAATTAATTCTGTTGGCCAAATGTCTGGCAATGAGATTTCTCTTTCTGTCTCTTTATGTATATTAGAGCTTAGAAAAATAGGACTGTTTGGTGGGTCTTAGAATATGGACTGTTAAAAATAATTAATGTTGTCAATGCAGCCACATGTTATAAGATTGATCATGTTTTGTTAAATAATAAACAAAACCATAGTCTGATAATTTGAACTTTAGCCTATTAAGTGTTAAAATGTATTTAAAATATAAGGTTAAATGGATGTAATCCACAAAAATATTAAGCAGCAACACAGATAATAATAAGAAATGTTTATTGAGTTCCAAATCAGCATACTAGAATGATTTCTGAAGGATCATGTGACACATTTTTTTTTAAATCTTACTGACCCAAAACTCATGAAAGTGTTCTTCATTTATTTTGATTCTAGAATTTAAAAAAATCTTCCACTTTGCTCAGTGTGTGATCCCACATCATATCAGCATGGGAAGGTGACACTTATTAAGTATTCAGAGCTTAAGATGATTGTGCAGGGTAACATCTGGCAGTAAAATGTCTTTAGTAAAAACAACACTGTTTAATTAATAATTGATCAGTACTCTCTCTAGGCTCTTTAACGGAAGGGCAGGATCTCAGGGATGCGGTTACCACGCCAAGTTAGTCAGGATAAGTCTGTGCTGCTTCTGCACCGCATACACATACTGTATACGCACTGCAGACGGAGTACGTGTGAACTTGGCTCAACAAATCTAGTTCAACATCTGAGGCAATGCCACGAAGAGCTCTATGACCAATGAATGGCAAAAAAAATTTTTTTTAATTTTTTTCTGCCATATGTCTATTCTAGGGACATTTTGTTACACCTTTACTTAGTGATTATTTTGCCTTATGTCTGTTCTAGAGACATGTTACAGCTTTTTGATAAAGCTCTAATTGGTTTTCTTTTGGAAATGTTTCAAATTATCACTGAATGCATTAATGACTGTAAAGCATGTCTGTGTGTGTCAAAATCATGATTAAAATCGAAATCGCAGAATTGATCAAAGAAATCGAGATAGGTTTTTTTTGTCCAGCCCTATTTGAAAAGGGCACATTTTTTTAGGTTAACGTTAAAGCGAGCGGCCATGTAATGATGCTACTACTTGCATGTTTCAGCTGATAAGCCACATTCGAGGTCGATGAACGAAACAAACATTTGCATGTCCTGACCAATGTATTAATTACCACACAGACCAGCTGTTAACTAATCTGACTTCGCCACTTTCTGTGGGTTTTTTTTTCTGCGACTAAGCAACTAATACAATTTTGATCGACTAAGCCTATTCTCGTCGACTAACGGTTAGTCGACTATTAGGCGGCAGCCCTATTAGAAAATTATTGCTATTAAAATTATTTATATTACATTTATATTCCGTTGTGAATGTCATGAACACTAAGTGGACTAGCAATGCAGAGTGGGTCTGAATTTTATGAGAAGACCTGTAAAGACCTGTTTTGTTGAACGATGCTAGGGTACTCCTTGACCCTCTTTGGCAAAGTCCAGTAATCTCCACAGGCTAAACATTAAGCTCTCTTTATTTTTCCTGTACAGTCTAGCCAAATATTAATAGATTGAAAGTCTCTTCAGCAGTGTGGGATTTGCACTACGAGTAGCCAATTACATCTAATTGCCAGTTTTTGACACATGGATGATACACTACCCTCTCCTGCTGGACAAAACTCTTTCCCACTATCCATCCAGTCATCTTTCATTAATCTGTTTCTTTCAGCCTCGTAATGTGCGATACAATCTGAATCATCTCTCTGACTGCACAGAAGTAGTGGATTTTTGTTTTTGCATCAGGGTCCCATGTGTTTCCAATATGTTCCACCGTCAGTCAGTTTGCTCCGTTCTTAACCATGAGTTTATTACCATGTGAAGTGTATCACAGCTGAGCACTAGCACCAGCCCTGATGAGAAAATCTGCTCTGCAACCCTGCAGTCCGCTCAGGCTCCCTTAGTTCAGTGAAAAACAGGTCAAGATGTCTTTACCCGGTCAGTTAAAACACATGCTACATCCACTAATGCTGATCGCTGAGGTGGAGCATAGACTTGGACGTGTGAGTGTTTTGTCAACATTTAGCCAGAGAATATATCGACCCCACGGTGGCCCAAGTGAAGCACTGATAAATCAATAATGCCATTAGTGCTGAGGCCATTCTCTGGCTGCCTGATGTAAATGATGTCCAGTGTTGGTTTTGAGGAACTTTCCATTAGATATGTGTATTTTTGCCTCCTCTGAGCCACATCAGCATAGCTTGGTGATTAATGGCCTGGGGACCACAGGAACCAGGAGTGAACTTATTTCCATAAGTGTGGATGCAGTAGATAATCTACTCTGAATTACAATGACCAATGGGATCTTGGCATGCAATCACTAAAACTACTTAACTTGATATAAAATTGCTGTTATCAAAGTTTCTCCTCATAATCTATCATCTTCCACCTCTGAAATTACTTTCTTGTTCAGCTGATCACACCAATTTTATTTTAATTTTTTACATTTTTTTTACAGCTCCTCCCCATTAACCACCTTTCATATAGAGACCATTTTTCTTGATCCAATCAAAACCTCATGGATAAATTCAAGTCCCGCCTAGGGATGTAACAGTATGACAATTTCTTATCACGATTATAGTGACCAAAATGATCACGGTTATCAGTATTATCACGGTATTGTTAAAATGTGCTGGAGATGTTAAAAAGTACCGATACATAAATCACTTCACCAAGTTTTATATTTGAAAATCAACAAACAACAAATAAAATGGCTTTTTGTTTGCATAATCACTAATACAATAACATTACCAATGATGTTCGGATTTTAAATGACAACTTGACTGACAACAGTTTAATAGCATGTTGAAATATCTAATGTAAATGTTCAAATAAAGCTTTGAAAAAGTTTAATAAAAAGGTAAACATCACATTTCAGCCTTTAAATAAAGAAAAGATATGTCAAAATGATAATTGATTAATAAATTATTATATGTATTTTATCTGCTCCATAAATAATTCTAGATAACTTATCTGAATTGTTTAAATGTGTAGAATCCACATAAGCTTGTTTTTCATCAACCGGTCAAAATTTACAGCAGGGCATGCAAATTTGGTCCGTTTTTGGCCAGACAAAAACTGCACGCAAGCTGAATGTAAATCCACTCGCTGACAGCAGGTGGCGCTTATTGGAAAGCTGAATTAGAGCTGTTTCCCGTAACCTCCGTGGACAAAGCAGTATTGCGATTAAGAACACTTTGTTTAGGTATTACATGGAGCGAAGATGAAAACAAAATGCCATCGAATCGTTTTTGAAGACAGTCAGAACCTTCAGAGGTACATTCATATAATTCATTCATTCATATATTCATTTGTATAATTCCCTTAGCACTCTTTTAAAACCTCCCAGCTTTTCCGCCCTGTTTTCACTCAAAACGAAACAACTCTGTGTGCTGTGCGCACGTGAGACTGTTACTTAAAACTGTGCTTTATGCTGGACAGTATTTATTTATCACGAGTTGTTCAAATCGCGGTAATCTAATACGGTTTTAGTGATAATTAAAAGATGAAACGGTAATACTAACCGTGGGGAATTTTATCATGATTTATCGTCACACCGGTAATCGTTACATCCCTAGTCCCGCCCTACATTTTTTCGTTTCACTGTGAAATATGTACTGCCGTAAAATGGGTAGCATCCCATTTTATTGACTTTAAAGGATGTTATTAGGAACTATGCTTTGTGTTCTATTTTACTGTATTTTTAAATAGAGGTGTATGAAATGCATTGTCTACAATAATATCATAATTGTTGTTTTAATTATGTTAGTATTATTTATGTAGTGTATATGCATTCATCCCACCTCTGAGTCGCATTAAACAGTCTACGGAAATAAATCGAAATGCCACTTCAGATGCAGCATCTGTATCATCTCTGGATGATCTCATGGATCAGGCATATTGTCATAGTTTGAGGAGTTTAACCAATATTGATGTTGATGTTGATGGATTGGAGGGCACTGCAACTTTTGTGATTATGACTCATATGAGACATGCAACACAAATACTGAACATTAGCGCATATATGCTTCAACAAGAGAAATTATCTCACTGATGAGCTCACCAGATCTTTGGCTTTAAATGCACAGCCTCTGTGTGTTTTGCTGCCCACACTTGGCTATGTGTCATCTTGTCTCATTTTGTGTCATCTGGCCTGACCTTAATTGCACTCCTTCAGTGGTCGGTCTCAGGAAACTTTCAGAGCTTGTATATTTGGGTTTGTTTAGTTTCAAGAAGTTCTAACCCCATTTTTCTCCTCTCTTATAGCACGAGAAGAGAACGTGGCCACTTTCCGAGGTTCTGAGTACTTCTGCTACGACTTGTCTCAGAATCCCATCCAGAGCAGCAGCGATGAGATCACATTGTCCTTCAAGACCTGGCAAAGAAATGGCCTTATCCTTCACACCGGCAAGTCAGCAGACTATGTCAACCTGGCCCTGAAAGATGGGGCCGTTTCATTGGTCATCAACTTGGGTTCCGGAGCCTTCGAGGCCATTGTCGAGCCTGTCAATGGCAAGTTCAACGACAATGCCTGGCATGACGTGAAGGTCACACGCAACCTCAGACAGGTAATGCTAAAGCGGTTGAAATGTTATGTTTTCTGATCTAATTCAGAACTAAATGCCATTGTATATTGTTTAAATTAGCATTTTCGGTTATTTTAAGTTCTTTGAGATGCTAATGCAACTATTTCTTCTCTGAGTTCTTCTACGCTGCCTCATGTTTTGCCTCCTCAGGCATATACCTCTGTCTGAAGCTATCAGTGCGATGGCTTCAAGAGGCTGTCTCTGTCACCCCTCTAGATGTTCACCTCACTTCTCCAAATAGTCTGTCTTATCAGGGCAGCGGGGAGAGGCTCCAACCAACCTCAACCGTTCCATTTACCCACAGCCAATCTTTGTTGAACTGTTAAATCACTCCGCTGCTGCATTTTAAAATATGTAAATATTTAGGCTGGTTTTGCCCCTCAGGAGTGAAAGGATGTCGCTTTTTGCGCAGGCGTGTGTAGAGGCGTGAGTGCCCACAAGCACTAGCTATTTCAGCTCTGATCCACTAGGACTGTGACATTTTTTTTTCACTTTGTTTAATAGCTGTTTTACTATCACAAGAACATGCATTAGAATTACCTAATGCAATTGCCCGAGGAAAGTCAAAAACCAAATGAATCACAACAAAGAGGCAGCTTGATAGAGGTCAGAATTCACGGTTGTAGCAGAAAACAACACGTTCTGAAACATTATTTTAGAAAGGACCTGAAAATCAAAGCTAAATGTGTTTTGACAGAAAAAAATTGAATTATTGGTGAAAAATATATTCTGGAAGTGAGTCTGCACTTTAAGATCTTGCCAACAAGAGCAATGCCTTTACAAAAGTGAAATGCCACAGGCTCTGTAGAGAATCTGCTGTTTCTTTTTCTTTTCCAACTTTTCTTACTCTCACTCATATGCTTTGCTTCTCTGTGGATGACATTTATTCAGACCCAGACTAACCACTCATGAACCATTGACTAGAGTCTTTAATTTACTAACCAGAACCTAAACTAATGTGCTACTCATCATGACTTCATTTCAGTTTATTTCATTTTATTAACAACCCTTTTGTTCATTGTTTAATTTCCTTTCTTCCCCCTTTTCTCAAAGCATTCAGGTATTGGACACGCTATGGTAAACAAACTACATTGTCTGGTAGTTATCATTCTTATTGTCCTTTTTTGGGTTTACCATGTGTTTTCCTGGCCCTCTTTCTTTCTCTTTTTTGGGATTTCATGGCTTCATAAAAAAATAAACAGACTGGGGTTTGTATTTTGGGGATTTCTTCCTTTTTCATTTCAAATGTCCTCATCCCATTTTTCACCACAGCTTTACTGACATTTTGTATCTTTCTTTCTTTGAACTTCCTCTTTGGCCCTTTTTTAGTTTTTGAAGGCTTAGTCTGTTTAAGAAGCCCTTTTTTTCTTTTCTTACATTTTTTTCAATCAAATACTGTCAAAAACTGGCAGAAGCTTTCCAAAACAAAAAAGCGATGAAAACAATAGTATGAAAATAAAATAATAAAAAACAATTTCAGCACTGGAGCTCTGACAGTTGATTCCAGTTGTTTGCACATGCCGCACCGACCCATTCATGCTGGATCAGCCCTTGTGTTACTAACACCAAAACTCTTGTCTGAGCAACCCACCATCTGCCAAGTATCCTGTCCTGTTTGTACTGTGGTGTAGGTCATGACTGCCTGTGTCCTCCCTCATTACCCCTCATACTGTAGCTTTTGCTTTGGTCTTATATGTGCTGTTTCCTCTTGCATGTTGTCTTGGCTTGAAGAAGATGCATGATTCCATGTTTGCAGTGGTTGTATGTCACTATTAACGTTTTATCAGAAAAAGACCATCTGTGTTGCATGCTCATTTGTGGTAGTATTAGCTCATTTTGGATGCATGCATCCAAACCAACTCAACTAACCCAGTGTGTACAGAATTTGAACTAAAAACAAGCAATTTGTCTATAGTTTGTTACATAACACTAACCCCTCAAACTAACGTCCCAAACCAGAAAACTATTTCTAACACCATCAAAGATAAAGAAAATATACCGGAAAAATATTTTCTTTACCTGTCCTTTGTAAGCCTATGAATACTAGACAAGAACGGCCTACTAAAAGTCTCGAAGTGCAGGCCTTTGATACACAATCAAAGACTGTCAACAAACCAGCAAGATCGAAGCTAACCTATTCCTGGTCGAGTGGTCGTCACAGACATGATGTTCATGAATGGATTTTTCCCTCTCCTTTTGTCATTCCTCTCAATCAGGTGACAATATCCGTGGACGGCATCCTGACCACAACAGGCTATACACAGGAGGACTACACAATGCTGGGATCAGATGATTTCTTCTACGTCGGAGGAAGTCCAAGCACAGCAGACTTACCTGGGTCTCCTGTCAGCAACAACTTTATGGGTTGCCTGAAAGAGGTAGGTGGTCTGGACGAACCTCGCTCTTTCAACGACATGCATCATATCACCATATCCTTGTCTGGACTGAGAGGTAACAAGTTTGAATAGACCGTCCGAGCAGAATAATAGATTCAGTACAGCTTATCTTGTGAAAAGGATAGAGCAGACACCGTAACCCGTGGTGTGTTTCTCTAATGAAATTCGCTATTTGCCCAGATGGGAAATTGTTTCAGGCGTATTTAATTGGAGTTTTCAGTTGTGGTGAATCATTTGATTAAGGTTCCACAGGCCAGAGAAGAAGCTAGGGTGATTGGATGAGATGAGACTTTGCATAATGATATGCAGCATTCTCAAAAAGGGAACCCCAAAGAGATTCTGCTGAACAGTTGGACATGAAGACATCTGTAAATGCAAAATTAAAATGTCACATTTCACCACTTAATAAAAAAATAAAATAAAGAAAATGAATCCTATTTGTAGGGCCATTCTTTTTTTATTTATTTTTATTGTTATTTATTTATCTATTGTTATTTTTAATGTAATTATAATACATTAAAAACCTAATTTAAGGAAGGTTTTCATCAAAAGACAACAAAAAATTGACTGTGGTAAATGTAATATAAATGCAGTAATGATATTGAAAAACCTTTTCATGAAAATTGTCACAATGCAAGCCATCTTAGTCCTAAAAAAGTTTCAAAAAGTGTTTTTTTTTCCCTTTGATTTTTGAGGTGAAATATGATCCAGACAGGTTTTGTTTTTGCTTTCAATTCACCCTCTAAGAGCCATTATACTGTTTGCAGAAGTTAGATGTAATTCTCTTCGATCAGCTGTTCATTTCCACATTCCTTCGTTGTCAAGTCTGGATAACATTATCAGTAAATGGACTGATCTTTAATTTAGCTGGAAATAGGCAATTACTCTGTTTTTACGGCTGCTGGCGAGATCCTCCATTAATTCATGCTGAACAAACAGCAGACAACAGAACCTCCTTTTTCGCAGTGAGTGCTACAACAGCCTGCTATCTTTTAATGACCCACCATCAAGCTATCACTGCCGTTTCCATCTCAGACCGGCCCTCCTATCGCAGGGCTAAAAACCTGCAACAACGGCGTTTGCGTAAAAAACTCATTTCATTCCCTGTTCACTGTGCTGAGTTTTGAAAAAAACTGCCACCCATGTCAGAGATTACAGTAATCAGTCTCATGTGTGCTGCGATATAGCGAACGCTTACATAACACTGCTCTGCTAGATAGGTGAACTGGATGCTAAGAGCTGCTCAAGACGAGATAGCAGAACTTATACATCCTTCACCCACCCAAGAGTGGCCATAATGATAGATACCTCCTCCTCACACTCTTTCTCATAGTCTGAGCCCAAGGATGAAAAGTAATTTTATACACTTCTCCGCTTTTAAAACCTCACATTTGATGTGGAAGCTGAAAATGATGTAGTTGTTATGGATCACGTGTGGCCGCTCAGACACATGGGGTTTGTAATATGGCATGAGACTATCAACGATCTGGTCAGGATGACATGACCTCAAGACTGCCATATTGCATTTTTAGCTGGGTTCAATTCAACCTAAAATGTCCAGACTTTGTTGTGTTTGCAATTACTATGTTCACAGTAGCTTACTAATGCTGTGCTCTTACTTTTTGTGAAGTAAAAATGACATTTTGGTCACTGAAATGTGTAATGCATTCATCTGTTGTTGTTTTTTCTGATATAGTTATTGTATATTCTACTCCTTTTAATTATAAGCCTGGTTATACATGCATAGAACATGCAAAAAGAAAAAAGAAAATCTAATTTTATAATTTGTTTTTATTATATTTATGATATTTATATTATTTATAATATTGATATTATTATATATTTAATATTTATTGTTTTATATGAATTTCCTTTTTATTTTACTGTTATTCACTACACATTTTGCCTGCTCTGGGGTATTTTTGTTCTGTTAAACTCATGTGATAGTAACTATTATTAGAAGTAGACAGTGGTGTTGTAGAGTGTACCACCCTGTGGCACAAGATGCTTACTGCAGTCATGTTGATGAAAAGGTAATGCACATACACATTTAACACTGCATTTATCTATTTACTGTATATAGGACAGAGGATGCAAAAATTGGTTTTAACATAAAATCACAAGAATATGCACTCAATTAATAATTTGTGTAAGACCACAGCTTTTTCAAAATAAAATGATGAAGTTTTTTAGCTCAAATAACAATATCACAATAGCACAAATAACAACAAATGTCTTTCTCTTTCTTCAAATGAAGAAGAGTATTGTATAGATAGTCGCAGGCTTCCTCAGAGCTGCCTTCTGTCCGTCTTTCAAGCTGAGCGTGAAGGGCAGTAATCAGGGTATGGCGGGGCGTGTGGCTGCACAGGGGTCTGCCAGCACTAATGACTGGATACTGAGCAGCCTCCACTGCTGAGCTGGACTCTGGCTCCCTTCCTTTGTGCTCCGCCATCACAACCAGTTTCCAGGATGTGCGCATGGTGACTGTCATTTGTCACTTTGCTGGGCCGACTGGATGAAACTGTCCCTGCTCTCTGGACACTTGCTCCAGAGCCAGCTCTATGGATGTGAGAGTTCTGATAGATAGGTTGACCCAGCCTCTCTCCCTCTCACACTCGCTCTCTCCCATCCGCTATCCAGCAGATTTGTTTCGGTAAGCACCGCAGGACTGTTAATATTTGGCAAAAGCTCAGAACTGGAATACTGGCCAGCCTGAAACAGCAGGAGTGGTCTTTGTCTTTTGTGTCAGTCATGTAGTGTGCAAATGCAAGGAATATGTAGGATATTTTAGAATATGTTGATGAAATAAAACAAAAAATAAATGAAAGACATGGTTCATCCAGAAATTGTCATTGTTTCACCCTCATGTCTGTGGAACATAAATATTTTGAGCTGTGTTGTTGTAGTTTAATGTTAAATTAACTGAAAACTTATAAAACTTACAATGTAAAAATAAAAGCCAATTCAAAATTGTAATAAATTCTACAATAGCATATAAATAATTAGTATAATAATATAAATAATAGAAAAATAACTGATTTTAAGATTTATTTATTTCTATTTTATATTATTATTATTATTTATTTTTTGTGGTCCATTATATGGAGGTCAATGATAACCAAACCTGTTTAATTACCAAATTCGTCAAAATATCTTGTTTTATTCACAAAAGAGGGTTTTATAGGTTTGGAATTGCATGTAAATGATGACAACATTTTCACCTTTTCCATCTCTTTAAGACGACTTTTTAGATGGTCTGTTTTAAATGGCTAGCAGCCATGAGCTGATAACATATTTTCCCATAGGTCATGTGGCTAAATTGTTTTTTTGAAAGTGAAGATGCTTCTCATGTTAGCATGCTAATTAGCATTAGCATTTGGTTCAAGACTGTTGAGCTTGTGAGGAAAATTACATTTTAATACAGTGTATGCAAATGAGCTGTGGTCTAGCAAAGGTTTGAGCAAAACAAAACGAACTCTGAAAGAATAAGTTAAATAAGCTGCAAACGAAACCAGATCCACTCAGGCGGATAGACAACGGTTTGGCGGCGAAAGCCATGACCTGTTATGCCATGTCCAACCAGGCCATCTAGACCCTTCTGCACCTCATTGCCCTGAGCTCCCATGCAAAACATCCACAAAGGGCCACCTGGCATGCTTGACTAGTGAATATTCTATACTCATTTCCAAGTTTTTTCTAGTTTGACCTGGGGGCTATTAATTCCTTGAGAGTGGTGGGTAGGCACTGTAGGCAGAGATTTATAGTAGAAGCAGACAGCTGTGGATGATGAATGCGGGTGTCACTACAGGCCCAGCACAGGCAGAGAGAAGGCCGCGGGCATGGCAAGGACCCTGAGAATGTGCATAGCCGCTCTTCCAGTTCTCAGCTCAACAGCATGTACACTACAACAGAACCTTAGCTTCAAATTCAAGCAAATATGCCTTTGCTTATCTCATGCTCATAGCAGTCAGTGAGAGTAGATGGACTTTCAATCCACTGGAGATTTGTGGAAAGACATATTTTCAATATTTCATCAGCAGAATTGACACACAGGTGCACAATAATAAAATATGTTGAATTGACTCTGCAGATGACACATGAACTCTGTTCCAAAACCCAGTAAACTGAGTGTAACAAACGTTTGTAGGTCGGGAAAAAGGAGGCGGAAACCGGCGAACATTCAAAGAAACTTTAATAATAAAATAAACTCAAAACAGCACGACAGGCCACAAACAAAACCAAAACACAAAATAAAATCCAGGCCTGGTCCTCTCTCGTCTTTCCCTGTCGTCACTCCTCCTTTGTATCCTTCCGGAGCTCCTCCATGAGACTCGAGACCAGTGAGTGGCGCAGGTGTCGCGCATTCGCAATTACTCCACCGGCCTCGCTCCGTTCCCACGGCTCTCGGCTCCGCCCCTCTCTTCACACTGAGTTCATGCCTACTGTCTACCTAGTCAGCATCTTAACTTCACAAGTGACCAGTTTGTATTGGTCAACATCTCCTCCAATTGATTTTAACTGAGTTTGCATTGCTAATCTAACAATGCAGTTCTCAAATAAGCATAAATAATACAAAGAAATATGCAATTTTAATTATAATAATTTCATTGAATTAATCCATGTGCTTCAAATTAAAATTTAACTGGCATTTTTTCAGCAGAAGCAGAAAACAGGGAAAAAGCAAGTATGTGCACCATAGTCTGAACCTGAGAAAAGCTGTCGAAAAATAGTAATAGTAAATAAATAAATAACGTTTGCAAAATGCACAAACAGTAAAATAAAATGAAAATAATTTTATCAATACTTTTCATTATTGAATGAAATATAACTATATTTATACTGTCATCTTATGTGTTTTTTTTAGAGGTCGGCAGATAGTGGATTTTACCGATACCGATATCTAGGTTGGTCCACACTAGACGATTCCAATTAATCAACCAATGGTTTTCAAAATGGATACTGAACGAAAACTAAAATAGTGCTTTACTATTAAAAAAAACTATTAAAAACAGTGCTGAACCATACTCTGTACATGAATAAAAGTATCAATATTTAATATTAATTAGCCTATATATTGATCATTATATTTAGTTCATAGTTCATTATCTAATGTTAACAGAAGCAACTTCAAAATGTAAAAATGTATTCGTAGATGTTGAGATTAACACATGGCCATCTTTAAATATCTACAAAAAGGCCATAGCTTTGAAATTACATATGTATGGGTATTGTATACTGTCACACTTTAATTGATACTATTCTAGAACATGCGATGGTTATCTAATCTAAATAACAAAATATGTTAGTCACACACCCGGCAAAAAGCACAGTGCCGGTGTTTAGAAAAACAGCAAAATGTATGTGAAGCATACAGACTTTATTAGAGCCACAGAAAGACAAATGTTTCACTGAAAAATGCACAATATACAATTTTACAGCCTAGGGTGAAGTCATGTATATTAACAACAATTTGGGACAAATATAATGTAATTTAATAGAAAACTGTGTGAGTGCCGCTTTGTGGCATGGTAGGATTTCTTTCAGCTGTATTTCAATTAAATTTCTATTTATTTATAAAGCACAACTGTCACAGTCTTCAGCCGGTGTGCCCAGGAGGGCCACCAGATGACTGTGTTCTGGGAGCACATGGCTTGTGTTGTGTTTGTCTGTTGCCATGTGCTCTCTCCTGTCTATTGTCTGGCCCCTCCCATCTTGTTACCTCGTTATTGTTTTAGTTGCTCCACCTGTGTCTCCCTCGTTAGCCTCCTCGTTTGGTTCCTATTTATTCTCCTTGTGTCTGCCGTCCTGTGCTGATCCGTCATTTTTCATGGTGTGTGTTTCGTGTCTGCATGTGTGCAGCTTTAGGCCTGCCTGTCCTATTTTTCTGTTTGTTTTTGTTTAATTTTTTGCTAAAATAAAATACCATTTCTCCAGCAATTGAGTCCTCGCTTCATCTCCCCGCACGTACCGTGACAACAACTAAACACAACGTTGACCAATGTGCTGTACAAAATAAATAACCATTAACAGAAAGAAGACAAGGACAAGGTCACAAATAAAACTCCCAAGACCCAAGTCAAAACAAATGCAAATCATGAATAATAAGCAAGATCAAATAAAAATGATTTTAACCTAGATTTAAAAAATGGATAGTGTAGGGGCTGTTCTGATTTCCATCGGTAGACTATTCCAAAGTCTCGGAGCGGCTACGGCGAATGCTCAATCAGCCCTAGACTTGAGTCTGGTTCTGGGAACCACTAAGAGCCTTAGATTGGCAGACCTAAGCACTCTTGCAGGTTGGTGGTCTTATCAACAGATCAGAGCGGTATGAGGGTGCTAAACATTTTAAAGACTTCAAAACCAGTAAGAGCAATTTAAAATTAATCCTGTAACGCAGGGGTAACCGATGTAAAGACTGAAGGACAAGGGTAATATGCTCACGCTTTCGAGTTCCCGTCAGGATACGTATGAACATATCTATGTGCTTTCTCACGTCACAGCTTTAAATCTGCAACTTCGCTGGCTAACAAATGCATTAATGTGGCCAGCTGGATATAAACTAATGCAAATAGATGGTAACAGTCATGACATTAAGGATTTGGATCAGACTTGCGTGTTTTGATCACAATGTTTTAATCATTTGAGGTGCTGCTAATGTTCACGTTCTCTCAGCCTTGATAGCAAACATTCTGCTGTTCTTTCTCCGCTAATGCAGCATCTAGTCAACAAATTAATTACTTAGTAATGATATGAAAACATGCACTACGGAATAATGTGTACACACCGTTTAGTTGTCGACATTTTTAATCCACGCGTCTGAAGTGTCGCGCTCTGTGCAGCGCGCAGTGTCACGAGTCAAAACAAACAGCACGTGGCGTCAGTGATTCCACCTCTAGTGGGCCGCTCTCGTACTGTATAATGACTGCAACAGACACAACCTGGAAAAACTATCGGCAGCAATCAACTATCGGTGCCGATTAATCAGCAAAACGATACATCAGTCGACCTCTAGTTGTTGTTTTTTTTATTATCAGTTTGTGTATATATTATGTGCAGTGCATTCTGGGATTGGCTTAGACATAGCGTACAATGCTGCCTTATAATTATAAGGTTTATTATGCCGTAGGTTTTTATCAAACGTTTTCTTTTTTTTTCTTTTTTTTTCTCAAAAGCTTTGGGAAGAACATATGGCCTCTCTGGTTGTAAATAGCTTAGCTGTACAACAAAGACTTACGTAAGAACCAGTCAATCCTTACGTTCCCTCACAGCCGAATCCATAAAGCTGAGATAGCTCCACACAGACAGATCCTTGGAGTCTTCTCATGTCTATCTATAGATTATGTCTCAGTTACTCTTGCTTGTCTTTCCTGCAAACTACATACCAGGTGCTGTTAGATAAAGCCATGGCATTATATTGAAATGTCAGATTTCTAGGGGCGCTCTGTTCAAGTAACCCTTCTTTTCACCCAGGGTAACAAATATTTTTCTCCCCTGAAATGCTTTTGTTTAAATGACATATGCTGCTTTTCCGCTATGGCTTGCACCGCGGTCCAAAATTCAATTAATGCAATTAAAGAATATTTCAGCAAAAATATTTAACAGTTTGGACAACTGAAATATGATTTGCATGCTCAGAATCAAGACTCGGGGTAGGGTGCGTATATTTCACAGCTCTGAGTGGCTCATCAGCTGAATTAACTAGCTGGCATTTCATGGGCCGCCTAAACGCATCAAAATGACAATGCCATAGAACGGACCAAATTGCAGAGTATCAATTTGTGTCAGACACTAAGGCTGCCCCTGGTGTTGTGGACAATTTGCGAGATGAAACTTGATTTAGGTGATGAAAAATGCACCAGACAGGATAAATAGAAATGATAATGTTACAAATAACAGCAATCATCGTCTAATCAATGTCTGGCAGTTTTCAGTCATGTTGAAGTCCTCAAGGTCATATTTGGGACTATGAGATGCTTGCGAGGATTCTGTGTGTAGCGTACGATCTCTTTCTCTCTTTCTCTTTCTCCATTCCCAGAATCCTCTATTCAGAGATTATCTGATGTTCCAATGTGTTCTACTTGATGTACAGCATAATGTAACACAACTTGGCTGCTGAAAATTCAGCTTTACCGTCATATAAATAAATGACACATTTTAAAATATATTCAAATAGAAAAATGTTATTTTAAATTATAATATTTTTCAATATTACCATTTTTTACTGTATTTTTAGTAAAATAAATGCAGCTTTGGTGAGCATAAAAGTCTTCCTTCAAAAATATTTTAAAAAATCGTACTAGGGCTGCACAATTAATTAAATTTCTAATCGCGATTACAATTACAGATGCCACAATTACGTAATCGTTCAAAGCGGCAATTAATCGTTCAAAGTCCACTTATGTTATTCTAAGTGCTTAAGATGTGTTTTTTTCTTTCTACAGGTTATCTTAAGGGTTTTTCCATTGTTTTAATTTTTGTTAGTATAACATTATAATACCATGCATGTTTTTACTTTTTTTATTATTTAAAGAAGAAACCAATCCAATGTACAGTTGACATTTGAGCCTTAATGCTATAGAAAAGCAATAAAAGTTTTTTCTCTTTGAGTGTTTTCAGCTTGTTTATTTTCATATAAAAATATGGCATGCAGTTCCTTCAAACAATGGTATAAACATCGTTCAATGTAAATTGTGATAATCGTAATTAAAAATCGCAATTACAATTTCAACGGAATAATCGACAATTATGATTTTTGTCATAATCGTGCAGCCTTAAATCGTACTGAACCCAGGCGTTTGAATGGTAGTGTATTTATTTAAAAATATATATTTGATTTCTATATATTGTCTGTGTGTGTAAATCTCAAAATTTCCAGTTGATATAATATCTTAAATCATTTTGCTTTTAAATATCTCTTTGTATTACTTGATTACAGAAAAAAAAAAAAAAACATTATTTGAATACATTTTCGTTGCGCCCATAATGTTTTTTAATGTGCTTCTAAATAATTCAATTTAAGAGCATGTGTGCCTTGGGGAAAAAAGTAAGCCTCAAGCCCTGGTAAAACTAAGCACTTGCTCAGAGCACATGGCCGGGTGTCTACGTTCACACTGCAGGCAAATGTGGCCCAAATCTGATTTTTTTTCTCACTTGTGACTCAGATCTGTTTTTGTCATGACAGTGTGAACAGCACAAACCGCATGGAATCTGATCTTTTCGATTCTGATTTGTGCCACTTCCATATGTGTTACTAAATCCGATCCATGTCAGATGTTTTGCAATGTGACCGCAGTGTGAATGGTCATGTCAGATTTCATGCAGCTTTTACGTCACTCTAGATCGACATTCATCATAATTCCGCGCTAACGGGAGACACTTCAAACATTTTACATACCCAAAGTTATCAAGACAGTAGCGAAAGGTAATAAGTGGAAGTGTGATGTGTCAGAACTCATGTGTGTTACAGTGACAACTCTACAAGCAAAACATGAGGGCTCGTATCATAAACGTTTCAAAACTCTGCTTTCTTTTGTCACACCCTTGTCTTTATTTTTTCATATTGCCTGCACATAATTTCGCTGGCTTCTGCAGCAGATCACACTATAAATAAACGCATAATCGCTTACTTTATATCCGCCGTGTTTACTTCCATATGACGGCGCGCTGGGCAAGTGTTGCCAAATCCACATTTTCCCAGCGGATATGGGCTACTGTTTCCTCTGTTGCCGCGGGATGTTTTTCAACTTTGTGGGTTGACACGACCCCATGATTGGGCTAGTTTTGAGAAAGAATTGGGTGGATTTTGTTGTGAAAATCTGGAAACCCTGTTCATATCGTTCTTTTGCGCGTGCGGGTCAGTTCAGAACCATGATCTATTCACACTGGAAATCTGATATTGGCCACATTTAAAACAACAATGTGAACAGCTATACAAAAAAAATCGGATCTGAGAACTAAGGCTCGCACTGTGAATGTAGTCAGTGTTTCAACTGACAGGCACTAGGACCCAGAGCACAATGTCAGATTTGGGAAGCAGGCAGGGGGCAGGACTTGCTTCCTCAGAGCTTTTGTGGTAGAAAGTGCCATTGCAGCTTTGTAAACCTATTACCATAGTTATCAAGAAAACCAGACCCACATGCTTGTGCCAGCACAGCCCGAGTCAATTACCATTGAGAGACAGTCATTTGCAGGCAGTGGCCTGGCCTATTGGTATTATCACAGGTCATATTTGAATAAAGTCACATTTCCTGGACTCTCTATTTAGCATCCAGCATAAAAAAAATAATTTGCATATTCATATTTATTATTTTCGAAAGCCAGATAAAGATATCCCATATGTCATCATCATTCAGTGATTCTTTTCTTACATCCACACAGGTTGTTTACAAAAACAATGACATCCGGCTGGAACTCTCCCGGCTCGCCCGCATTGTGGATCCCAAAATGAAGATTCAGGGAGATGTGGTGTTCAAGTGCGAGAACGTGGCCACTCTGGACCCCATCTCATTCGAGACGCCCGAGTCCTACATCAGCCTACCCAAGTGGAACACCAAACGCATGGGCTCCATATCCTTCGACTTCCGTACCACCGAACCAAACGGCCTTATTCTCTTCACCCACGGGAAGCCGCAGGAAAGAAAGGATGCCCGTAGCCAGAAGAACACAAAAGTGGACTTTTTTGCAGTTGAGCTTCTGGATGGAAGCATGTACCTGTTGCTGGACATGGGCTCTGGGACTATCAAAGTGAAAGCCACACAGAACAAGGTGAACGACGGGGCCTGGTATCATGTGGACATCCAACGAGATGGGAGATCAGGTCAGTGTGTGGATTCTCAGACAAATACACTCACTTATTTATTCCTATTACTATTAATGCTGAACACATTTAATAAATGCCTTATTTTTTTTTTTCAAAATCCAGTATACTTTTTATTGTATATAATATTTATGTACTTTATCAATTTTATTTAATTAATTAATTAATTAATTTTTTTTAACTAGCATTTGCACTATTCTGTGTTGCAGTAAAGCTATTATTGTTGGCACATTTGATAGCTTTTGATTTTTCTTTGTATAAATGTGAAGTTAAATGTCAATAGATATAGAAATTAGAAATATAATAATAATTATTGTTATTATTATTATTATTATTTTAGTGTTGTCAAATCAATCGCGATTAATTGTATAAAAAAATAAAAGTTTGTGTTTACATAATTTGCAAACCGTATGTGTGTGTACTATGTATATTTATATGTATATTTAAATACATATAAGAAATATTTGCATGTTAATATATATATTCATATTTATATATGATTTATATTATACATAAATATAAATATATATTACAGATATTTCTTAATATATACATGTATGTGTGTATTTATTTATATTAATATTTATAATATTTATTTATTAAATAAACAGTACACACACATATATTATGTAAACACAAACTTTTATTTTCGATGTGATTAATCGATTTGATTATTATTATTTTTATTTATTCATTTATTTTTAATGGTAATTCATTGTTTATTTAGCTTGTTTGTTGCTTATGTTAACATGTTACAGTATTAAAGTATAGTGTAGGAGAAATATAGGTACAATGAGTGTTTTTATGCAGAGCCTATTTTTTGCTCTTTGTACATTGCTGAATATTATATGGCTGTTAATAAAGGAAATATTCACTATAGTAACCCAAAATCACTACATAGTATTTATGGTAAAAAAAAAACAATTTGTTAGGAGCACAAAGCAAACCCACTATTGTGGTTGTGCTGTTGTTTCATTTGCCTTATGAAATAGACCAAAAGGTAGGAGACATTTAGGTCTGGCCTTGTATATCTAAAATGACCTTGTAAATCTAATTTGCGAATGAAATGACTTTGAAATGAAATTCAAGAAAAAATATATTTAAAATGGATTTCCATGTGGGAAATATGCTCTTAGAATTAAAGACATTACCCATAAATTGTATCTCATTTTAAAAACCATTTTTAACTGAGCACATGAAGAACTCCCACTTTGTTTCATTATTAAATCGGTCGGATACTGTAATTGCTTGTGTGTTTTCCATAGGCGTTAAGCTCTGCAGCCCAATGATAACAGCTTTAAACAAAAAGCACAGTGGTTAGTCACCAATAATGGACAGATTTAGTCCAAAGCAGGCTGACATTTTCATTTAATTTCACATCTACTTTGACATAACTTTCTATTAGGTTTTATCCCCTTTATCGTTCTCTGTATCCTCCTTCACCTCTTTCTTTCTTTCTTGGCCCTTGAATCGCTGGCACTCTGTTTCTGAATTGATCAACGACTACTCCATATCACTTCATAGCACAGGGCCCTTGGGAGGTCTTGTAGGATATCAATAATGCAAGGTTTTAGACAGAGCCATGTGGGGGACTGGACCAGTGTCAGTTCTGAAGAGATTATTCCCATTGATCCCTGGTTCCCCACATGGGATGCATCAGTGTGTCTGTATGAGGGACGCCGCTTTACAAGATTCACACACTCCCCATGAGGTCATAAATAGAAAATTATTTTCTTGTAGCCCCCCTCTCCCTCAATCACATACTCTATGGATAGTGTTTCTATCCCTATCTTTGTCTCTTGTGGACAGGATAGACACACAACAGATTGTCTTAGTCTGAACCCTGCTGGATTACGCAGTGCAGTAATTTACAGTACTTTAGTTTACAGTTTATAGTCTCTTCACATTAAAAATGCATTTATTTTTTTTCTTATTTTTTTTTTCTCACCTTCACTAAAATGTTTCCATCCACCTCACAGGTGTGGCATATCAAGATGCTGATTAGACAGCATGATTATTGCACAGGTGTGCCTTAGGCTGGCCACAATAAAAGGCCACTCTAAAATGTGCAGTTTTACTGTATTGGGGGGTCCGGAAACCAGTCAGTATCTGGTGTGACCACCATTTGCCTCACGCAGTGCAACACATCTCCTTCGCATTGAGTTGATCAGGTTGTTGATTGTGGCCTGCCAATGGCTGTGCGAAGTTGCTGGATATTGGCAGGAACTGGAACACGCTGTCGTATACACCGATCCAGAGCATCCCAAACATGCTCAATGGGTGACATGTCCGGTGAGTATGCTGGCCATGCAAGAACTGGGATGTTTTCAGCTTCCAGAAATTGTGGACAGATCCTTGCAACATGGGGCCGTTCATTATCATGCTGCAACATGAGGCGATGGTCATGGAAGAATGGCACAACAATGGGCCTCAGGATCTCGTCACGGTATCTCTGTGCATTCAAAATGCCATCAATAAAATGCACCTGTGTTCGTTGTCCATAACATACGCCTGCCCATACCATAACCCCACCGCCACCATGGGCCACTAGATCCACAACGTTGACATCAGCAAACCGCTCACCCACACGACGCCATACACACTGTCTGCCATCTGCCCTGTACAGTGAAAACCGGGATTCATCCGTGAAGAGAACACCTCTCCAAAGTGCCAGATGAAAACTTGTTGAACCAAAATTCTTTGGTTATGCACTCCGATTGTTGCAGCAGCTGTCCGGGTGGCTGGTCTCAGACGATCTTGGAGGTGAAGATGCTGGATGTGCAGGTCCTGGGCTGGTGTGGTTACACTTGGTCTGCGGTTGTGAGGCCGGTTGGATGTACTGCCAAATTCTCTGAAACGCCTTTGGAGACGGTTTATGGTAGAGAAATTAATATTCAATTCACGGGCAACAGCTCTGGTTGATATTCCTGCAGTCAGCATGCCAATTGCACGTTCCCTCAAAACTTGCGACATCTGTGGCATTGTGCTGTGTGATAAAACTGCACATTTTAGAGTGGCCTTTATATATATATATATATATATATATATATATATAAATTTTTTTAACCAGTTTTAGCATTATGTATATACTATTATAGTATTATATAGTATAATTTGAACTAGCTTTTATTATTACACTTCCAGTTTTTAATTTTAGTTTAAAAACAAATTGCTCTTAACATTCTGATCTATTTACATTTTACTTACTTTACCTTTTTTTATCAGACATTTTTAGCCCAAAATAACGAATGAGAAAAATCACAAGCAATGTATCATACAGTTGGCAACAATATTAGCATTACTGCAATACAGAATAGCGCAGAAGCTAGTTAAGAAAATAAGTTGCCATGGCAACATTTCTAACTCATTTTCATTTTATTTATTTTTTTATCTTATATTTTACTTATTTTCTTGCAGCTGTATTTCAATTAACAAATGTGATTTTTGTCAATAAAATAAAATAACTTTTGGGGACAGTTTAGGGGTTAAATGCACAAACCTAAACTGTTAAAAAACTAATTGTAACATTACTGGACCACTAACAATAACTGTGTGAATGTGTTTTATGTATTTTATGGCTCATATAATCTCTGTCTCTCTTTATTTTGTTTTAAAACAGTAATATTACAAATGTTGCTTCTTTAGCCCTTATTTATTTTTAAAAACGAGCTTCTATGCTCTGTACTGTAATATAGCTAATATTTTTGGCACCTTTATGATAAACTGCTTGTGATTTTTGACATCTGGGGCTTTGGGGTAAAAATGTCTGATAAACAAATGTAAATTTAAATGCAAATAGATGAGAAATTAAAATGAAAATAACAATAATAATAATTAGGCTCATGTTCCCTATCAAGAACAAAAATTAGTTCAATTAGGGTTGGGTATCGTTTGAGTTTTTTCAATACTCAATACTGGCAATACTGCCAAATTGATACTTTTAAAACAGTTCCGGTGCCTAAACGGTGCCTTAAACGATACTTATTAATAAATAAATAAAAATTCCCCAAAAAATTATGGATTGGCCATTAGCACTATAAACACATGATGTCTGTTTCATTCATACTGGACGCCAGAGGGTGCCCTTGCACAGAAAATCCACATATCCAGTCACAGAAGTAGCGGAACTCATGACCCTCCAGGAAATCCCTTATATGGACAAAGACATTGCTATTATAGCTGTAACTGAGTAAACAGAACATATAAACCTTTTGAATGATAAAACAAAGACATTAAACACTCGACTGCGACAATATAGTTTATCTGTGTTATTCAAGCCATCTCTGGTATTTTCATAATAATTTAGTATATTTATAATCCATTGCTAATCGATGTATTCTTTTTAAAGTAGCTTATGGAACATATTTTCTGCCTCCTCTGTGACAAGAAGCCACATCAGATCACAAAAGGAAGCATTTGACTGGTGTTGTGGAGTAAAAAGGTTATAATGTTCTCTTTTGTTGGACAACAGGTTTAGAAATGTGAATACAAGGGACGTTTATCTTTAGGCATTTTAATTTAAGCATTTAGCTTAGTTAACGGAAGGCTACCTGCTGCCATCAGAGCAAGTGTAATTACTGCATTCACGCGCTCCTCGGATGCTCTCATTTCCCGAGCTGTGCCTTTAAGTCGGAATGTGAAAACAACGTAGACACTCTCGTTACTACAAAGATTTGTTGGATTTGTATTAGAGCTTTCCGACTTGAGTTCACATGCATTTTCTCAGTCGGGAAATTATTTTTCACGTGCGGTGCCGGTGATGATGCTTCTTACATCCATTTCGGAGAACCAGAGGACAGATATTTCAACCGATTGCTCAGGCATGGCACCGAAATGAGGCACCAAAATCTGCATTCTGATTCGGTTCTAGTACATACCGGTTACATAGGTACCAGTGCCATATTGGTACCAGGTTTCGGTACCCAACCCTAGTCTCAAGAGGATACAAAGTGTCAGACGTAGCAGACATCGACATGCATTGTTTTGCTCTTGTACTGTCAGAGAACGTCATGATATCTTTTTCTGTCCTTGTGCAGTGTTTTTCGACAAATGTAAAAGTCATATACAGCTGTTTAACACTCCATTGCCTGAGATACAGATTGTAAAATTCAACCTCCTGCACGTTCATTTGCCATGAATGTCAGTCATCATCATCTGCAAGGGCATCAGATTGAGTGTCACTTAGTGTTATAGCGAGTTTGTGAGAAGAGCGAGTATGAGAAGTATTCTGATACTGACTAGAGATGTGTCTAAACGTTGTCATTTGACTGCACTTATGCCACAAGGCAAAATATGCAGCTTTCAAAGTGTCAGTCACCCACACACACATGCACATCTTTGTGCACCTGGACTGCACATTTGCATGGCTCATGTCTGAACTAATAACCAAACACTGAAATGACTAGACAGCCCTTAAAAGAGCACATTATACTTATTAGTGATGCTTGCTAAGCTGCTTAGCTAGAACACACAGAAGAAATTCCTAGTAAAGTCTATGCACCTTGACTCAACCAGCTCTTGACTTTCTAGTGTGCAGAATGCATCACACAGCCAGTAAACAGACCTTGTGTCTTTGGGTACACCAGCTGAGACTTTATGACGAGAGTCAGATGTCCAATCACAATATAGCACAGTCCCATGTACTAATTATTATTTATAGTTTATTATTTTGCATAATAAAAATTTTATGAAAATCTGCCTTCTTTACACAGGAAGACAGCATAATTCCAAGCCAATATCATAGCAATCTGTATTGTGTTAATAGATTTAATATTTTGTTTAAATCTGCTATATCTGAATGATGGTTTAATACATTTTCCTTTAGCTTCCCAACTTAAAAAAAAATGCAATACTGTTATAGCTCACAGTAGAATAAAGTTAATACTGTGTAAAAAGGTAAAACCTGTTTTCATGCGGTAATTTGTCTGTTTCATTCATACTGGACGCCAGAGGGTGCCCTTGCACAGAAAATCCACATATCCAGTCACAGAAGTAGCGGAACTCATGACCCTCCAGGAAATCCCTTATATGGACAAAGACATTGCTATTATAGCTGTAACTGAGTAAACAGAACATATAAACCTTTTGAATGATAAAACAAAGACATTAAACACTCGACTGCGACAATATAGTTTATCTGTGTTATTCAAGCCATCTCTGGTATTTTCATAATAATTTAGTATATTTATAATCCATTGCTAATCGATGTATTCTTTTTAAAGTAGCTTATGGAACATATTTTCTGCCTCCTCTGTGACAAGAAGCCACATCAGATCACAAAAGGAAGCATTTGACTGGTGTTGTGGAGTAAAAAGGTTATAATGTTCTCTTTTGTTGGACAACAGGTTTAGAAATGTGAATACAAGGGACGTTTATCTTTAGGCATTTTAATTTAAGCATTTAGCTTAGTTAACGGAAGGCTACCTGCTGCCATCAGAGCAAGTGTAATTACTGCATTCACGCGCTCCTCGGATGCTCTCATTTCCCGAGCTGTGCCTTTAAGTCGGAATGTGAAAACAACGTAGACACTCTCGTTACTACAAAGATTTGTTGGATTTGTATTAGAGCTTTCCGACTTGAGTTCACATGCATTTTCTCAGTCGGGAAATTATTTTTCACGTGCGGTGCCGGTGATGATGCTTCTTACATCCATTTCGGAGAACCAGAGGACAGATATTTCAACCGATTGCTCAGGCATGGCACCGAAATGAGGCACCAAAATCTGCATTCTGATTCGGTTCTAGTACATACCGGTTACATAGGTACCAGTGCCATATTGGTACCAGGTTTCGGTACCCAACCCTAGTCTCAAGAGGATACAAAGTGTCAGACGTAGCAGACATCGACATGCATTGTTTTGCTCTTGTACTGTCAGAGAACGTCATGATATCTTTTTCTGTCCTTGTGCAGTGTTTTTCGACAAATGTAAAAGTCATATACAGCTGTTTAACACTCCATTGCCTGAGATACAGATTGTAAAATTCAACCTCCTGCACGTTCATTTGCCATGAATGTCAGTCATCATCATCTGCAAGGGCATCAGATTGAGTGTCACTTAGTGTTATAGCGAGTTTGTGAGAAGAGCGAGTATGAGAAGTATTCTGATACTGACTAGAGATGTGTCTAAACGTTGTCATTTGACTGCACTTATGCCACAAGGCAAAATATGCAGCTTTCAAAGTGTCAGTCACCCACACACACATGCACATCTTTGTGCACCTGGACTGCACATTTGCATGGCTCATGTCTGAACTAATAACCAAACACTGAAATGACTAGACAGCCCTTAAAAGAGCACATTATACTTATTAGTGATGCTTGCTAAGCTGCTTAGCTAGAACACACAGAAGAAATTCCTAGTAAAGTCTATGCACCTTGACTCAACCAGCTCTTGACTTTCTAGTGTGCAGAATGCATCACACAGCCAGTAAACAGACCTTGTGTCTTTGGGTACACCAGCTGAGACTTTATGACGAGAGTCAGATGTCCAATAGTTCTGCTAAACTACACAGTCAAGTTCTGTTTTTTTTTTTTTTTTAGTGTCATAATTCTAAACCCACGCACATATTTGTCCAGATCTATTATCTGCTCCACAGAAGCCTGTAGCTGCTGCTCGGGACAGATAACTGACTGCTGTCACACACCACGCTCTCCTCCTGTCAGTACATATACACTTCAGATTTTCTCTAATGCACACTCAGCATTTCAACCCTGACAAACACCTCTTTTTTTCCAAATTGTGGAAATGTGACTGTGTGCTTGGAAACTTTAGGCCTGGAAGAGCAACCGTTGATTAATTGGCTGTAGAAATTCTAAACATTTAATACAGGGGTCATATCATGAGAAATTATTTTATTTTTATTTTTAAATAGAAAAATACAAATAAAGTGTTGTTCTGTTTAAAAGTTAAAAGATTTTTTTTATTACTATAAAATACATTTAAAATGATTTCTCATGGTATGACTATGACCCCTTCATGAAATGTTTTGCATTTTTACAAGCCGATCAGTATTATAAAATTCTATGTATATTCTTTCAGAAGCTCTATACTCTAACATCTAACCATGTTATATCACATTTTATATACAAAAGACTACATATATGTATAACAATTAACATGAATATGCAATGGCATGAATTTTTGTTTGAAATTTTGATTGACATGAATTATCTTCTAAACAAAGAAAACTTCCCTCACAGAACAGCCTGCTGGAATATAAAACAAAAGCAAGCTGGAGACTAAAATATCTGAATCCCGTTTTTTAAGAGTTATTAAATTCATTATGCAGCTAGGCTCTCTCAAGTCATTTCATATCTTATTCTCAAAATTACACACAAGACCATTGCATACACTGCATATGAGTTCAGAAAACTACACTTTTGTGGAGTGAAAGAGATAAAAAAAGTGCTTTATTCTTTATAGATCCAGAATTCTAATTTAACACTGGGCAGTTTTATTGTACAGTGTATATTACAATATTGCTCCTTTTTTTTTTTTGGTATATTGGTATGTAACCCATTGACTATAACATTGACTACAGTATATTCACAATATAGCACAGTCCCATGTACTAATTATTATTTATAGTTTATTATTTTGCATAATAAAAATTTAATGAAAATCTTTTATTAAACAAATTAATTCCAAGTGCCTTCTTTACACAGGAAGACAGCATAATTCCAAGCCAATATCATAGCAATCTGTATTGTGTTAATAGATTTAATATTTTGTTTAAATCTGCTATATCTGAATGATGGTTTAATACATTTTCCTTTAGCTTCCCAACTTAAAAAAAAATGCAATACTGTTATAGCTCACAGTAGAATAAAGTTAATACTGTGTAAAAAGGTAAAACCTGTTTTCATGCGGTAATTGAACAAATTTTAATGCATCGTCTGATGTGCCTTGCAAATTTAGTGCTGAGATTTCGTTTTGCACGTTAATTCCTTTAGCCATTAATGTAGAAAATTAGTTTGTTTGGTTAATAAATGCAAAACCTAATTTCCGCGCAAACGGCCCTGATCATTTCAAAAGTACCTCGACAGGTCATGCCTCAGTAATGCTAAATTAAATAACGAGATCGGATGATTGTGGGATGAGCTGATATGTTGATAATTGGCTCAGATACTTTGTTCATATGCACGGTTTGCCATGCGGATTGTTAATATCATTTATATGTGTCTAAACTCTTATGTTTTAATGTGCTTTTGTGTTTGCAAACAGGCCGCGTTGTACTAGGAACTTTGTTTTTTTTTTTACTAAACACCACTGGCTATAGTGCTCGAGTTAATTGCTATTGATTCAGGCAGTGTGAAGGTCATCTATGCCGGCCTGGGGGCCCCAGAGAGCCAAAGTGGACCCCACAGCCATGGCCCTTAAATCACCTGAGAGTGCACTGAATGCTAGGGCTATGGTCCCTTAACAACACTCAAATATAATCACAACTGAGTTTACTCACATTCTGTGGATTTTTTTTCTATCTTTGTCAATACTATATTTCTCCCATGCTTGACTGTAGTGAAGCCCATGTGGCACGGAGGCCTGGGTGATTACTATAAAACTTTATAACACAAACTGCAGGTTCACTCAGTAGTGCGCTGCAGTTCTGTTTTACTTTCCTGTTTCAGCACAAACTGTTTTACCGCCGAAGGCTTTTAGCATATATTGATTTGATACTGTAGTTTCTCTGATTAAGCCACAAAGAGCACATTGAGATGACATCCGTGAGGGTTTATCTTGCAATTACTCTTTCCAACCTAATCTGGGTAATTATGTCAGTGATTTTACTCTTTCCTCAGGTTGTCTTTTCTTTTGATTGCCTTCATTTCTCTCTCGGTTTCATTCTCTTTGGAGAGATGATGAGGGGGAGGAACCTTTGTAAATTGCACAATGATTGGGGTATAGCATTTCATGGCAAAATTCACAAGACAAAACACACAGGATTTAAAAAGATATAGATCCATGCGATTTATTCTTTTAGCTACAAATGTGTTTATCCACAAACAAAAATACAGACACATACATATTTTATTTATTGAAAAATGTCCGATGTGGCATTGAGAAAGATGTGAATTCTGTTGGTCTGTTTTTCAATGTGGCATTGATGTAAATTGTTTTTTTACATTTTTTAAAAACTTGGATAGACTTCTTTGATCGTTCCATAATATGCAAGTGTTTTTTCAGGGTCTAGTGCTTTTGAGTGTTGCATTTTTAATATGATATATCAAGTTAAAAATAGTTGTAAACTAAAAGTTTAACTTGTAGTTTGTTGATTTAATTTTTATTTATATTATTTGTGTGTGTGAACTGATTCTTTTAATGAATCTCACAAAAAGACTCTCTTATGTCATTTTATTTAAATATAAAATCTAAAAATAAATTATATAAATATAAAATTATATAAACAGTATTAAAAAATTAAAGATTATTTTCTTTCTTTTCTTTATTTATATATATATATATATATATAAAATGACAAATTTATTTATTTATATTTTGATCACTACAATCATTTTAGTGTACTTGTGCCCGTCTCTAATGCACAGATTTGAGTCCACACTAGGGCTGTCGCAGTGAAGAAATTACCCTTGTGGTGATTTTGAGTGGCTCAATAGTGCGGTATGCGATATTATCGCATTTATAGATTTTTTTAGTTATGTATTTAATTATTGCTTGCTTGCTTACAATATAAATGAGCTATTATTATATGTATAACAGTTAGTTCCGATTCTCGAATCTGACGGAACAAGAGGCTTTCTAAGAGTGCTGATATTTCACCAGTATCAGCTCTCTGCGCTCTGAGCAACTGATGGCAAACTGATTTTTTTTTTCATTAATATATGACTTGACCTGAAAAAGGACAGACGCAGGTATTCGCACACGCTCAGTTAATCTCTCTCTCTCCCGTTCCCTGTTCAGTGCAAATCTACGGATCCTCTGTACAAATCACAGTGGTACACTGAGGGTCAATGTAAATAAAAAGAGCCAGTTGGCGTAAAAAACGTATTTAGCACTCTCTACACATGCATTAAGTGTAAAACGCATAGCCTCATGAAAGAAAAAAACGCGAACATTGAGGTTGTGGATGTTGCTTGTCATACTCTGCAGTTGGCTTGTCAGTATCGAGGTATTACAATATTGCGGTTATCACGATAGCCCTAGTCCACACTCACATGTACGTACATACCCACATGTTCAGACATCTTGGACTAAGGATTGAGGGTATGGATCAACACTCAAGTCAGGTCTTAGGGGTAAACATGTCAGTATAAGATTTCACAGCAGTCGATCAAAACGTGCCGCCCCTGTGGTCCCGAGGCCTTGTTATCTTCCCTCATCCCTTCCTCTCCATCCCCAGCAATCTGCCTGATTTCACAGCTTTAGGAAATCAGCTCATATTCTGCAGATTTCCCCTCCCTATCATTTACCTCTCTTTGAAAAGTCTCTAATCATGCTGAATAGCCAATCAGTGAAGCACTAACAACAGCATTCATTTGACCATGGTACACAAGCTCATCCAGACGGAAGTGAAAGGGAACTTTGTGTCTGCTATTGTGTAGCTCTTTATTTAGAACCAGGTGAAAATGATTTGTTCCTTTAAGAAATGCATCAGTGTGTTGACATATTAGACCCCATCAATAGAAAGTGTTCAACATGAGTGTACAAAACATGGCATTACATCACGAGAGGGAAGAGGTGGTCTCTGCCGCTGGCTGAGGAAATGGAAGATAGCATTGCTTTGCTTGACAGTTGTGGATATTGGATATTTCGAGAGCTTCCACATTATCTCGCGCTCTTTATATTCCCTTTCTCACTCTGTTCTTGCATTCTGTCTTTGTTAGAATATATTCCTGTTTTATACTATAAATGGGGCATGTTCATAGCTTTTTATTGTTGCTGTTTAAGTCTGCTTATAATGTCAGTGAAAGGCTGTTCTAAAAGGTAGGCAGCATAATTATGATTCTTATAAGATACCTTATTTTTTAGTCTAGGGCAGCATAGCATGCATCTTTCACAGAAAAGACAATCCCATAATGCATTGCAACAGCTGACCCAAGATGACTGATGGAGCCGTATGAATCTCCTTAATCATAGAGTGAGTGATAAAGCTCATTAGGTTCTGAAGTATTTTTTGCATTGGGCAACATTTTATAATCAGACCTGGATAATTTAATATGATGATTTAAATCAAGGTTTGCTTTTAAATAGCTTAAAAGCGCCGTGCGAATTAGTGGCAATTCGGCGTCAGTTGCTTGAATGCAACAACAAAATACAACATCAAACTCACTTTAGCCTATATATAAAACAGAACTTTTATTAACAAAACAAATAAAAATACACCAAGCTATAGGGCAGGCTATGCCTAATATAAAATAACAAATAACTTACATAAAGTTTAAATAGGTATACAAAATTAAAATGTGTAATATGCAGTATAAGCAAATAAATAAGAAACGTAGAATGTTTATTAGAAAAACAAATAAAAATGTCAAATAAAATAAATAAATTACACAAAGTTTTTAAATAAAGTAAAAATCAGCAAACACTGTGGAACAAATTAAATAAGAAACAAATGTTTTAAAAAACTTCCAAAAAGTCAACAGGCTTTTCAAAATCCAAAATACTGCCAAACAGGCGCTTTTGCATTGAGTTTCGAAACTAAATCATCCGCCACCGTGTTGTCTGTCTCACCCCACTCTTCTTGTCAGTCAGCTCGACTCACTCTCCTCACTGGATAAATGAAATCTGATCTGTGATGCGACTGTCGTTCGGCATGCTGCGTTGAGTAGCCGCATTCAGTTTTTAATTGTAGTGTCTGTTCTTTTACTGAACTAAATTATTTTTATTACTATAAAAAATCTAAAAGACAGTGGGGGGTCGGTGCCGCGGTGGGCAAGTGTCATAACCGGTGTTGCAACTTAAGAACGGTATCATCGTCAGCACCGTCTATCGTGGCAAGCCTAGTACTCATCAGGATTAAAACTCATTTCTGAGAGTTCATGATGGCCATTTTCATCACTGGCCATTTTCACTTTAATAAAGACCATCAGATAGTTAGGCTATGAGATATTGTACCTTTTATCATTTTAGGCTGAAAATTAACATTTGTCTGCTAATGCATTAGCACTGAAGATACCTGTACTGTACAGGCTCTACAAACAGACAATGGGTTTATAAATACATCAATACTCTTTAAGAGTATCAGAGTAGAAACTCCGAACACAAAATTGAATGAATTTTTTCACTTTATCTCAGTCTGCCATCTTGTGTAATACTAGTGTGGTGGAGTAACATGAATTTCTGTAGCTCTGAGCTAATCGCAGTGCTGTTTGTAAGATAATACTTTTGTTTTTGACTCTTTGAGTCTGTGACTTAGGACAATACATGAGCACAGAAAAATGTGAAAGCTTATTTTTCTGTTGTGGCATGAACATTACTTTCTTTCAATATTCATAGAAAATGAAAGCATGTTTCTTTCCAAAGTCCTTTTTTTTCATTTTGTCTCTGAGCACTTATCTGTCATGCAGACTTGAATAATTATTGAAATGAGCAGACTGTGGAACAGAATATCTGAATTTTTAATTTACTACAGGAAGCGAACAGTCAAAAGAATCTTTTTAAGTGGGAGAACTTGCACAATTGGTGGCTGACTAAATACTTTTTTGCCCCACTGTATATAGTTATATATAATTAATTATGATCTTTTTTCCCCGGTAACGGAATAAAAAAGGTAATTTTAGCTTTTAATGTCACAGTTCTGACGAGTTTATCTCACAGTCGCTAGTTATAAACTTGTAATTTAGTGTGATTGGGGGTTGTTTTTTTCCACTTTTAAGTCCACAATTTTTTTTTCACAAATATAATAGAAACAAACTCTGGTTGGTCACTTTACATGTTGGTCAGAAATCTGTTCTTGTAGTTCTTTTTCAGAAAATGCTGCATTGTGGAGCAGACTTCATGCTGATAATGTCGCATATACAGACTTTTGATTATGTATAAGCTGACTCTCAGGTCACTGAATAGTACTGAGCATTTAAATAGTGTTTTATCACACTGCAAATCCAAGCTGACACCAAGTAAATGAGTCATCATTGAGCATTCACATCCCATAGTATCTCATTTTACATCAGTGTGGCTTTATTCTCTCCCTCCTCTCCATGCATGGAGGCACACAGGAGCCGAGGTCTCTGTCTGCCCCTCTGTCACAGCTGGTTAGAGGACCAAGAGGTGATGTCCCTCGATAATCCACCTAACTTGCTCTTAGTAGTCACTCACAGGTCTGCTGAAATTTTCAGATCGCAGGTGTTGGCAGCCTCAAAAACCTTCATGAATGATTGTGAGACAAGGACCTTCATCAGGTGAAACAGGGTATTACATCATTGTTTCTGTAATCATCTATGCCAGTCACTAACATTCCTGCTTTCTTCCCTTAGAAAAATTTAAATGAGTCATGAAAGGACAAGGAAGGAGAGCACAGTAGGGGACCATAGAGAGAGAGTCAGCATGAGAAAGACAAGAAATATGGGAACTAGCATAGCTGTTAGCATATGTGGCCATAATGTAAAGCTATGATGCCCATGCAAGTTATTCTAGGATAAACACAACCTACGAAAACAATTAGCTCTCCATTAGCTCTCCATTTCATTTCTATCTGGGAGAAATAATAAATATTAAAGAGATTTGTGATTTTTATATGGGCCTCTCCCTGCTATTCTCTACTATCTACAATAAAATAAGAAACCCAAGAAGAGAGGGATTCATGGAGGGCTTGTGGGTTTGCTGTAAGCGGTGTGGCTCTGTGGTTGAAAACAGTTTATTTTCAGTGGCAGGAGAGTTATTGAACTGTTTCTAATCCAGCTCTGAAGCTAAATGAGTGCAGACGAGAGCGGTCCGCAAGCTGCTTCCACAATCGTGGCTGAAACAGATCAAAGTAAATCCTTTTGTGTCACCGTTGGGAGGAGCAGAGAGGCAGCATGTGGAGGAGGATGTGCCTACTGTATTTGGTCTTCCTCTTCTCTTTTTTTAAGGGGCGCCTCTAAATTATGCAATTTGTTTCTGCAGTATAGCTACAGTCCGCTGTTTATGGCAACCGCAGGTGTCAGAAACCCCCTTCAGGGTTTCACTATAAACCAGTCCTGTGCCTACACTAGCTATCTTTTAGAACAGGCCAGAGCGTGAGAGCTGATTAACTCTTTTAAGTGGTTTTGGAGGATGCATAAGAAACTTGCACATTGTCTATTCACAGGCGGCACTGGTTCTTTAAAATTGTTCATTGTGTACCGTGTCCATGCAGTTGGCCTAGTGCTTTTAATTATCTGTATTTAATGTTGGTTGACATTAAGTGTTGGAAATCCAAGCTGACACCAAGTAAATGAGTCATCATTGAGCATTCACATCCCATAGTATCTCATTTTACATCAGTGTGGCTTTATTCTCTCCCTCCTCTCCATGCATGGAGGCACACAGGAGCCGAGGTCTCTGTCTGCCCCTCTGTCACAGCTGGTTAGAGGACCAAGAGGTGATGTCCCTCGATAATCCACCTAACTTGCTCTTAGTAGTCACTCACAGGTCTGCTGAAATTTTCAGATCGCAGGTGTTGGCAGCCTCAAAAACCTTCATGAATGATTGTGAGACAAGGACCTTCATCAGGTGAAACAGGGTATTACATCATTGTTTCTGTAATCATCTATGCCAGTCACTAACATTCCTGCTTTCTTCCCTTAGAAAAATTTAAATGAGTCATGAAAGGACAAGGAAGGAGAGCACAGTAGGGGACCATAGAGAGAGAGTCAGCATGAGAAAGACAAGAAATATGGGAACTAGCATAGCTGTTAGCATATGTGGCCATAATGTAAAGCTATGATGCCCATGCAAGTTATTCTAGGATAAACACAACCTACGAAAACAATTAGCTCTCCATTAGCTCTCCATTTCATTTCTATCTGGGAGAAATAATAAATATTAAAGAGATTTGTGATTTTTATTTGGGCCTCTCCCTGCTATTCTCTACTATCTACAATAAAATAAGAAACCCAAGAAGAGAGGGATTCATGGAGGGCTTGTGGGTTTGCTGTAAGCGGTGTGGCTCTGTGGTTGAAAACAGTTTATTTTCAGTGGCAGGAGAGTTATTGAACTGTTTCTAATCCAGCTCTGAAGCTAAATGAGTGCAGACGAGAGCGGTCCGCAAGCTGCTTCCACAATCGTGGCTGAAACAGATCAAAGTAAATCCTTTTGTGTCACCGTTGGGAGGAGCAGAGAGGCAGCATGTGGAGGAGGATGTGTGTATTTGGTCTTCCTCTTCTCTTTTTTTAAGGGGCGCCTCTAAATTATGCAATTTGTTTCTGCAGTATAGCTACAGTCCGCTGTTTATGGCAACCGCAGGTGTCAGAAACCCCCTTCAGGGTTTCACTATAAACCAGTCCTGTGCCTACACTAGCTATCTTTTAGAACAGGCCAGAGCGTGAGAGCTGATTAACTCTTTTAAGTGGTTTTGGAGGATGCATAAGAAACTTGCACATTGTCTATTCACAGGCGGCACTGGTTCTTTAAAATTGTTCATTGTGTACCGTGTCCATGCAGTTGGCCTAGTGCTTTTAATTATCTGTATTTAATGTTGGTTGACATTAAGTGTTGGGCAACCTTTTAAAAAAACACTGCGATGTATTGTTTTACATGCATTGTCGTCAAAAGGCATCTGCTGCCATCTAGTGGCACATGAAGGAAATATTAAAGTCTCTGATTGTCTACCAAGGAAGATAGAGGACATTTTAAGGACAGCTGCTGTTTTCTGGGTATTTGTCCTGTTTGATGCTATGCATAATGATGTGCTTCATTTCTAAGACGAATCGGATTTAAATGTTAAGTATTATTAATTAAAAAAAATAAAATTTAAGTGAGTTAATAGATTCATTTAGTTACTCAGACTACAAAATATATTTCCAAAGTCCTCTACATGACATTTCAGGCAAATCATCTTATGTAAAATAACACTGCTTCAAATAAATGGCCTGTAAGTCATTATAGTCACATTTAGGCCTGATGCTCTTTTAGATTTTTGACGGTTTATATTTGTCGAGCAGTTGTGCTGTGGAAAAACCTTTATTTTTTCCCTTATGACAAAATAATGGTCATTGAAAGTGACTCTGTTTTATGTATACTGTGTGATTATGGCAGTGAGCCAAAATCACATGTCTCTTTCGCTCTTGTGAGAGACTGCCATTAGCATCATCCGGGTATAAAGAGAACACACACCTGTGACCATTATTTAACATGCAAATGTGACTGTTTGTGTGGGTGTGACCACCTGCAAGTCTGTTTAATTACAAACATGTGCTGAACAATTTCATGAATGATTTGACTTAAGTAAAAGGTTTTAGTTTAGTTTTCACATCATTATTTGTCCACAGAAGCAGAGAATATTAGGACGAGGCGTCCTTCCTGCAATCAGGACAACTATAGCTGTTTCTCAATACCAAGTACGCAAAGTTCAGACTTGCGTCCTTGATAGTTCAGACTTGGCAAGTTCGACTCGGGAGTGTGAACTCCCAGGTACGGGAGGACGCAAGTCTGCTAATTCTGCAAATGGAACAGCAGCGTACTTGATAACGTCACTCAGCTCACCTTGGCTACTCCGGTTACCCTCACTGTATGTATATTTACAATAAAACGAAATATGATATCATACACCACTGCCTCTTTTCGTTTTCATTTCAACATATTAAAACATAAATATGTGGTTCAGGCAATATGTGCATATATACTCTGATTAACTTCACTGTATGTATAATTTAATTAATAATAAAATAATAGATAAATGGGACCAAAGATTGCATGCTAGATATACCC
This sequence comes from Sinocyclocheilus grahami, assembly GCF_001515645.1. Taxonomy (NCBI): domain Eukaryota; kingdom Metazoa; phylum Chordata; class Actinopteri; order Cypriniformes; family Cyprinidae; genus Sinocyclocheilus; species Sinocyclocheilus grahami. The sequence continues at coordinate 573,977 of NW_015505280.1, read as the reverse complement.
AAAAATAATTATTTCTCATGTTTAACCACTACAGAGGCATCAGAGGCATCGGCCAGTGTCAGAAAGACTAGCCGAGGTAAGGCTGCTCTCGGTGGGATACATGAGCTCTGAGCAACCGGTAATTGTCTGGAGCTCGCATCTCCAAACTCAGCTAAGCAAATTTTCAAATGGGTGCTATCTTTATAAATAAACCACATTTAAGTTTTAAACAACTACATTCTCGCCTGAAAAACTCTTAAAACTACATTTCATGACACAATAACAATAATATTTTGAAAATTACGTGGGGTTTTTTCTCCGCCATTAACGCTCGCTGGTTGGTGCGAAATGCATTCTGGGATACCCGGCTTCCTCAAGTTCGCACAAGTCACCTCTTGGTGGATCCTTGATAAAAGGGGCGGAACAAGAACACATCTGAAGTGTACTTGGCTAGATGTGAACTTTGAATTGGAACTGATAACGTTTCACAAGTCCGTAAGAACACAAGTACAGACAAGAACGCATATTGAGAAATGGTTTCCCATAGAGCTTCTGTATTGATCAGTGATTCTTAAACTTTTTTTTTTGTCTTATGTACTACCAAAACAGATTTGTTTTAACACTTTGTTATTCTGAATATTAGTTAACATTGATTAAAGGAATAGTTTGCCAAAAATGAAAATTTGCTGAAAATGTACTCACCCTCAGGTCATCCAAGATGTAGATGAGTTTGTTTCTTCTTCGGAACGGATTTGGAGAAATTTAGCATCACATCACTTGCACATCAATGGATCCTCTGCAGTGAATGGGTGCCGTCAGAATGAGAGTCCAAACAGCTGATAAAGACTCCTGTCAATTATTACTCAATTGTTGCTTCTGGCTATGAATCTATAATTCATAATAATGCTTCCTCCAGTGAAAAAGTCTCTCCCCGTTGTCCTCTCACATCAAAATCCACGGACTTATTTGTTTAGAACTGTTTTGGACTGTTTACGCTAGTAAACGGTGCTTGATCTGTGCATATTTCTCCTGTCAGATGAGACAACTTGGGTAGAGGACTTGTATTTTAGCCAAAAGCAATGATTTGACATTAAGAGCGTCTTAATGATGGATTTGTTTTTTTACAAACATGTAGCTTACAAACATTACTTGTTGATTATTGTGGTATTTTATCAGCTGTTTGAACTCATTCTGATGCCACCCATTCACTGCAGAGATCCATTGGTGAGGAAGTGATGTAATGCTAAATTTAAAAAATAAAATCAGGAATTACCTAAAATCTAAACTGGGCAGTTGGACGCTTCACTGCAACAGTAGACGTAATAAAAATCTCTCTCGTTCCATCTTAATTTCCAGCATGTGGCACCACAAGAGCTGATAAAGGTTAAGAGTCTAACCGGACAGCTAAAGACAATGGCAACAGCTGCTCTGTTTTGAGGCACTGCTTACCAAATGGTCTCTGCACGTCTGTCTCATAGGAGAGATTGAAGGTTGAATTGCTGCCTGCATTAATGTCCTTGTCATCTTCAGTTTAGAGTTTGTTGTCTGCCGATGAGCAGCAGGAAGACTGACAATTTAATGAACATTGATTGCCTTTTATGCCTGATGTTTCTCTCATTATGTCATTGAGACAAAGCTCAGTACAGGTCAGTCTGATCGCTCTGTGCCGCACAGATGATGATGATAGATCATATCACAGATACACCTTAATTAAGCAGCCTGCGCTCACTCAATATTAGAAGCTAAATCAATACATTTGTATTCCAGAGCGCTAGCCATCCAGGTTAATCGAAATGTTATGACACAAATGTATTATGGGTGCCTCAAGCAAGGCCTGTAACTTGAAATAAACAAATACATAAATGTACTGAAACAAATGCATTCACAGAGGGTCTATTATTTTTATTGAAAATATGTACCAGTTCTATAAAATATTTCTGTAAAAAAAGATATATATTTAAGTTTGGAATCAGTGAGACTTGTAATGTTTTTAAAGGAGTTTCTTATGCTCATCAAGGCTGCATTTATTTGATAAAAAACTGTAATCTTGCAAAATTTTATTACAATATAAAATAATGGTTTCTATTTTAATATCCTTTAAAATATAATTGATTTCTGTGATGCAAAGCTGAATTTCCATCAGCCATTACTCCAGTATAAAGTGTCACAGGATCCTTCAGAAATCATTCTAATATGCTGATTTATTATCAGTGCTGGAAACTGTTGTGCTGCTTAATATTTTTTTGGAACCTGTGATACTTTTTGTCAGGATTCTTTGATGAATAAAAAGTGAAAAAGAAGAGCATTTATTTAAAATATAAATATTTTCTAACAATATACACTACCTTTCAAAAGTTTGGGGTCAGTACATTTTTATTCTTTCTTTTTTTGAAAGAAATTAAAACTTTTATTCAGCAAGGATGTGTTAAGTGATAGCAAAGATTTGTATTGTTAGAAAATATTTATATTTTGAATAAATGCTGTTCTTTTTCACTTTTTATTCATCAAAAAATCCTGAAAAAAGTATCGCAGTTTCCAAAAAAAAATATTTGGCAAAACACCTGTTGCCAACATTGATAATTCTAATAATAAATCAGCATATTAGAATGATTTCTGAAGGATCATGTGACACTTTATACTGGAGTAATGGCTGATGGAAATTCAGCTTTGCATCACAGAAATAAATTATATTATAAAGTATATTAAACCATTATTTTATATTGTAATAACATTTAGCAAGATTACTTTTTTTTCTGTATTTTTGATCAAATACATGCAGCCCTGATGAGCATAAGAGACTTCTTTAAAATGCATTATAAGTCTTACTGATTCCAAACTTTTGAGCGGTATAGTGTATA
>NW_015505280.1:501513-570991 GCF_001515645.1 Sinocyclocheilus grahami | reverse complement strand
TATATATAACCTATACTGTATATTTTACATTTTCCACCCTCCAGTTACACTTACAGTAAATAGTCCTGCAATGTGACAAGTGATTTTTGCCTCTCAAAAAATATGAAGTAAAAACATCATCCATAATAAACATAAAATAATTACAAAAATGTTTTCTGCTGGAGTATAGCATGTCACACTGCAGGACACTGCTTGAAATCTGACTTGCATATACCCTTGAATGTGCATGAGTGCTCAAATGCATAAAAGCATGAAAAATCTGTTTGTGAAAGATAATACATATCCAAATGTTCAGATGCAGCATGGAGAAAAAAACTAACAAAAACAATTATGATTAAACATTCCATCTATTCAGTCATCAATTAGTCAAATGGAATGTCAGTTACAGCCCTTTATTTATTGAATTAGCCTCTCCCATGAGTAATGCTTTTTGTAGCTCATTTGACTTTCATGAACCGTGTTTCATTCGGGCATGTGATTGAATAAGTTCTGTGTTCATTATTTACATAGGAAAACAAAAGCGGGGCTTAATTACTATACCGAAATGTCAGATGTGCACTGCATTTTTATACAGCCACATGATCTGCATTAATTATCCCAGCTTACAAATCTAAAACAGAGAAAGACGGCCACGTTTTACAGGCAAAATACAGTGAATGAGTGCCCTCACGTGTCCTGAGATGGATTTATGAGATACTTTGAGAGGAAACAGCAGTGTATCAAATTTCATAAGTGAGTCTCTCAAGATGGCTGCCGGATGCTGTTGTGTAACACCGGCCCCTTATTGAGAAACACTGCCACCCTGTGAAGATCTCTGATGCCTCATTCCCCCGTCACTCTCGTCACATCCTCCACGGCATGTTTCTGTCTACCCACATCAGCTCGCTGCTCAATAACATTGATACAAAATCATTTTGATTTGCTTTCACTCCGAGTTAATCGTCAGAGGTTAGTCCCACTTATCTGTTTCTCTTCTCGCTGTCTTCACTGATGGCAGCACGACCTCGATTTCTTTTTTCCACTCTCTACTTAGTATGCTGGGTGTAAAATTTAAATTGGCGGGGGCCCCAGGGAGGATTGAAAAGCAGCTAATCGCACATAATAACATATTGATCGCTGTGTAATTGTAGAGTTTGTCAGCTGTTTCTATGCATCGATATTTAGGATACATATGTTCAGGATGGAGTTTTTAATTCAGACCCCTTTCAAGTCCTGTCTGTATATGAATGTCTGCAATTTCATATTTGTTATTATTATTCATTATATTTGTGTTACATTTATCATTTAAAATGTTTTTTTTTTAAAGTTGCCTCTTATACTCACCAAGGAAGCATTTACCTTATCAAAAAATACAGTAAAAACAGTTATATCATGAAATAGTATACAATTTGAAATAACTGTTTTCTTTTTGAATATATTTTAAAATGTAATTGATTCCTGTGATGGCAAAGTAGAATTTTCAGCAGACAGAATTTACTCTCCAGTGTTTAGTCACACGATCCTTCAGAAATCACTCTAATATGCTGATTTGGTGCTCAAGAACCATTTATTATCTTCAATGTTGAAAGCAGATGTTCTGCTTAATATTTCTGTGGAAACATTATATATTTTTGTTCAGAATGTCTTAATGATTAGAAATTGAAACAAAATCTGAGGGTGCAAAAAAATCTAAATACTGAGAAAATCGCCTTTAAAGTTGTCCAAATGAAGTTCTTAGCAATGCATATTACTAATCAAAAATTAAGTTTTGATATATTTACGGTAAGACATGTACAAAATATATTCATGGAACATGATCTTTACTTTATATCCTAATGATTTTTGGCATAAAAGAAAAATCGATAATTTTGACCCATACAATGTTTTTTTTGGCTATTGCTAAAAATATACCTCAGCGACTTAAGACTAGTTTTGTGGTCTAGGGTCACATATATATATATAAATCTATTGTAACATTATACAAGCCTTTTACTATCTTTTTTTAGTTTAATGTGTCTTTGCTAAATAAAGTCATTAAATTATATTTGGGGGAAAAAAAGAAAGAAATCTAAATGGTAGTATGCATTATTTTATCTGAAGCAACTTGTTTATTTTGATCTTTGTTAAAATGATACTTTAACTAGAATATTTTAATTGAAGCTTAATATCATCTTGTTCTGCACAGGTTTTTTCACATATGTTTATCCAGAAGGGCCTGAAGTAAGCTTTTATGTGGCCTCTTTAATTTCTTCTATTAAATCCTGGCCCAGACATGCTGTGATTCCTGCCTTTCTTTCACCTGGACGTCTACATGCTGTGGAGTCAAAGCAGACATTTTATGCGTGGCTGGCTTTTCTAATACTTTCACATGGAGCGTGAATGACAGTCAGAGGCTGAGGATGTGGAGAAAGGGCATTGCTGGTATCCATCAGTCCCATCCTAGCGGTGTGCCTGATTGGCCATCTGTGTGGCAGCTTGCTGAAAAGTGCAGATGTCTTCAACATTTCCCATGGCAGGAGAGATCTGTTCATTTACCTGTTGAGTCAGTTAATAGAAACTTGTAGGAGGCTTGTGCAGATTGTGTTAACTCAGTGTGCTTGGTTTTAGTCATGCATTTCCTCAGGAAGATGACTTGAATATTTGGAGGCCATCACCTTGACCATGCATTATTTTAATATTGTAATATATTGTCAACTCCCAAACTTCAGGACATTAAGAGCATTTTTTTCTCCCAGAAGCAATGTTTTTGTTTACTTCTAACTTGTCTGAAACAGATCTTGTGTTCTTTTGTCCACAGAGGCATCCATTTTGAGCTATGACGGGAGCATGTATATGAAAGTGGTGATGCCTACCGTGATGCACACTGAAGCGGAGGACGTGTCCCTTCGCTTCATGTCTCAGCGGGCATACGGCCTGCTCATGGCCACCACCTCACGTGACTCCGCCGATACTCTTCGGCTAGAGCTGGATGGCAGTCGCGTCAAACTCACGGTCAACTTAGGTATTGTATAAAACCCCCTCCTTCAGGATGCAGTGCTTCTTCTTTTTCTCTCTCTTCCTATCTGTCCATCATTCCAGCCCCACCCTCCTCTGCCTCCATCATCATTACATTCATTAATAAGATATATTAAGATGTTGTTTTGTTGTTTTTCTTTATTTGCTTGGTTCACCAGACATTTGATTGAGTTCAGTTTGAATTGATTGTTTTCTTAATAAAGTAATTGACAGTAAATTCTAATTTTGGCTACTAATTGGTGTTAGGGATGGGTGGTATCACTGTACAAGTAATATAATATATACAACATAGTTATATATAAGGAAAATTTTATTCTGAACTTTATGGATGCAAATCAAAAGTTTATTCATAACAACCTGGTCATGTCGCACTATAATCGCACATCATTTGAATTTTTTATTGATTTAGCCATAAACAACTAATCTGTACAATTTTATGTTATTTAGTATTTTTTGGGACACGTCCTGCTCTATATTTTCGCTTCGCAAATTTCTCAATTTCTCTCAACTGTAAATAACATACAGCAGTCTTGAACCATTTATTTCATTGCGGATGTGTCTATTGTGGTGTAAAGTTATTGCAAAATTTAAATGTTTTTTGACGCATAAATAGTACCACCATACTGCCCAAACCTAACGGACACAATGTTTGGTGCATTTTTTGTAATATATTAACCATGATCATTGTCATAATGAAGACAAAAACTCCTTTGAGACAGTCACAGCACTGCATAACAGCATAGCATTTTTTATTTTTAATGTCAACTTTTGAAATGATGGGTAATTCTTTTTTATGATTGTAAAACCTTTCCAAGTGTTGTGACTTTCTGATCGTCAACTTTACACTAATTCCTGCCATCTTTTCTACTTGACAATGTCTTCAGTAACTCTTTTCTGACAAACCTCATGTTCTGTCTCAGTTGGTTCCATCTGTACCACATTTGTGCTTTGGTTGGTATTTCCTTTCTGTTACATCACTTCCTTTTAACCACCATCACCTATCCCTCCCTCTCCCGTTCTCTGACACACATTCTCCATGCTTTGTCAAAAGATGGTATTCACCCCTTCAAAGGCCCTTAGCCTGCGGCCCGGTCGGCAAACAGCCCGAGAACAGAGCTCTCAGCTTCACCTGCAGCTGGTAGCACCTCTCAATCCTCAACCCGACACCATTAGATGAGAGATGAGAGACCCTAACTGGACAATAAGTCACTGGGTCATCATTAAAGGAAGTGACATAACTCTCACCTCACTGCAGGAAACAGCCTGAGGTTTGACAATAGGACTGATTATCTGTGACAGCTCAAACATAGTAGAGACAAACATAGCCCACACACTGTAAACATACTGAAAGAGACAAGAATGTCTTATGACTGCATACACCGAGAATTCATCTGGAATGATTTGACAGCCTGCCAGCCATGGAACACAGCCAAATACATATGTATATCATTAGATTTACGCTCAGGACTGCCCTAGCTTCCAAAATACAAGATTATTTTACTTTTAGTACAATGCAGAACTCTACAACTATACTTTTACAACCAAGACCACCACAATTATTAATATGTTAGAGATTGTAGTATATTAAGTACTCATTTGAGTGGTCAGATCTCAGGAAGATCTAGCTGGAGGTACAGAGGCCACTGCATGGTGCTGGTGCTTATTGGATCGAGGCTGTTTGCTCCCACTTTTCTGTTGCGGTTGACGACACATGGTAAATCCAGCCACACAGAGCCCAACCCAGAGCATGATGCCATCAAAATGAGAAGGCTTGAAATCGTTATTTTGCAGATCAATATTCAAGAAAAATGCCCTAACACCAACTTCTTGCTAAATGTATTTAAGCTATTAAAGCATATTTAGCTAATGAGTTGGTGTAATTTCTATGGGGCAGGACCTCAGATAGGTCTGAGAATTAGAAGCATAATTTTAATAAAATAAAATAAAGCTCTGGGTTGAATAGTCTTTGTGGTTGGTGTGCTCCAAGTGGCCATTTTATAATTTTACAAAATAAACATTGCTTAAAAGGCAATTATCTGTTTTCTGATGTTTAAAATCTATTTAGCAGCAAAATAATCATTAAAGTAATTTATTCATAGACATTATCTCTAATTCTCTGACAATTTCCGCTAATCCAGTGATTTTGTCTTTTCATGAAATTATAATTCTTTCATTAATGATAATAAAAAATGGCCGCCTCTTTGCATGTGGACGTCCCCGGAAGGGTGGAATTATTGTTTTTGGATGTCTGCAGCTGTAACCTTGAAGGATGCAATTTCATCTGTCACTTATTTTCCCCCATCTAGACTGTATCAGGATAAACTGTAACTCCAGTAAGTTAACACTCAAGTTTTATTTTGCTCCTAATGATTCTCTTGTTGAAACGAATGTCTTAAGTCTTGTACCTTTTCCTCCGATTAGTCAAGGAGAGTTTGCGTCTAGTGAAAGGGTCAGTTGATGCAGCTCTCCAATCACGATTACCACAATTATAAATGGTGGTGACTTAATAATCATGGCTTGTTTTTGATGGCCTGTTATTTAGCTGTCATGTCAATCTATTTCCTATTACCCTTTTATAGAAAGGTCTTAATTTGTACTTAAAAGATGATGGATTTAGTAAGGAATGCAGTATTTGAGTTTAAAGTAGTGCATGCATTAAAATGAGATATTATTGTGCATGCAGAAATACGTTATATGTTTAATTATTGTATTTAAAGACAAGTTTGCCATCTTTTCATGTTGCAATAACTACAGTTTGTACAGCTTTTAAAGTCACATTATAAAGTCACCACATATCAACTTTTTTCCTGAAAATAAATTGTAATACATTTGCACACAGAGAACGTAAAATCACGAATGTTACATTTTTATAATGGCATCTAATTTCAGCACATTCTTATGATATGATGCAATATGGGTTTGTTTCTGTTTGTTGGTTAATATGTTTGTTGGGTTGGCTGTATTTTAAGTCAAACTACTGCAATCAATTTTAAGCTTGTTAATGTATGGCTTAATACACAACTCTTAAAACAAAAATGATGCTAAAAAAGCACATTCAATTCAGTTGTTACCTGAAGTTCTTGGAATACAGAAATGTCTTCGTTTAATGCTACACTTATTTTAGCCATGATATTTTGTTACTTAACTTTTTTGTACTATTATACCATTAGTAAAGAAACACATTTCTACAGTTTTAGGGAAAAACTAAAAAAACAAACACTGCTTTTACTCAAAAATAGGTCTTGAATTCTCTCAATTACAATTTTTTGATATAAACTATAAAGGTGATATAATGTTAGAGTAATATTTTATATCATTTTTTAAAACAAATAAAACCCACTCTGAATAACTATGAACTAACTATGATTTTCCCACTTTGAAAGGTAAGAATGTCTATATATGTGAATGAATAATGACTCTTGTTTAAATGGCTTGCATGTGGATCTTGATATCTGCATGTAATAGTTGATTGTTCTAGAGCGGTTTTGTATGTTGTTTATAATATGACTGTTTAAATACTAACCTTACAGTGGTCTGATAATAGAAAGGTTGCAGGCTGGATTCTGTGTGACTGTCCTTACAATGACTGTACAGTAAGTTACTTTAGATAAAAAGTGTTTGTGGTGCCAAATGATGAGTTTTGGTGATGTACTAGAGAGCCTGGCCCTGCAAGTAAACCAGTAACTCACAACTACGCCTCCATCAGTCATTCTGATCAAGTAGCAAACACATGCTACAGTAGATTAGTCTCATATCCCTTTACCTGCACCAGTTCACACTTTCCATCACTCAGATTAATATAATGCCACTAATTATAATGATGTGCTTATCAGACCTATTAGTTCTTAAGCTCTTGTTACAAGACCTGCATTTTTAAAAGCTCTAAGATTATTACCTGCATACAGCAGTGGAATCTGGTCAGAAAGTGTCTGATATTGTTGGATTTGTGCATTAGTGTAACCCGAGCCGACATTTTTGTGCTTTCAAAATACGATAATTGTTTCTATGGCCTTTAATAGTTGTTCTGCTTAGTTATTATGTTTTGAAATTATGAAAAGGACAATGTTTCCCAGAATCATATCCAAGTAGCAATTATACAGTGCATATACAGTAGGTATTGTTTTTGGCATGGTGTAGGAATAGGCATGATACATTGTCTGAACAGTGTCAGTGATGGCAGATTGTGAGCTTCATGTCGGTAAAAACACATTTATGTCAGTGTTGAAGTGTTGATTAATGTCAGGGTGGAAGGTAATATACTTTCTCAGGAACTACCGATAACTGCATGCTGGGTAGGTACATAACACAATTTCCCAGGAGATTCTGAGAGATGTGGAGCGTGATTTTATAGCATGCTCTGAGCTGAATCCAAAACACCTCACTGCTCTTCTCTGTGACTACTTAACTCCTCAAGTGTATTGCATCATAAAGAATATATTGCTTGCTTGTAAATTAACTCCGATTCCGACTTTAAAGGTGAAGCATTTGATTTCTGTATCACTCGTGTTACCAAACGAAATTGCAAAAAGATTGACTTTTTCATACAAGTTTCCCATATATGCCGTTGGTTTGGACAAGCATATAGCCCTGTCCCAAACTCGTGCTATTGGTTGAGCCAGTATTACCAACTTATACTTTCATACTCACAACTGGGATACAAAGTCATACAAGTTTCCCATATATGCCGTTGGTTTGGACAAGCATATAGCCCTGTCCCAAACTCGTGCTATTGGTTGAGCCAGTGTTACCAACTTATACTTTCATACTCACAACTGGGATACAAAGTGCCAAAATTTTCATATCGGTGCATCCCTATTAATTTGCATATATAATTTACAAATATAATTACCATTATCAAACCAACTGTGAGAACTTTGTCCTCGAGTGGTGTATCAAGACCTTTTATGAGTAAAAGCCATTTTATAATCTCAGGATTATGTTTTAAAGTGATTATTGTGAAAAACAGAGGAAACCAAATTAGCTAACAATTTTAGTTTTTTGTTAAAGCTTATGTTTTTGTGTAATATTCAAAAACATCTGCACCAAACCTCTGCTTTCTCTTTTGCGTTGATCATCTCAACTAGAAAATAAACAATTTAACCTGATTTGCCATAACATAGTTAGCATTAGGGCTGCACGAATAATCGAATGCGATTGTCATGCGCATATTGATAGTAAAGCCGGTTCTGTAATCAGCAGGAAATCATCATCACATGCTTTCAGATGGAGCAGAATTTACTACACATAGTCGTAGTTCACTGACAAGTTACGCAAAAAAATCGCAGACGATTATGCGCGATTATGAAATCGAAGAAATCGTTTGCGATAATGACAGCTGTTTGCATAGCTTCTCAGTGAACTACGGCTCTGTGAAGTAAATGCTGCTCCATCTGAAAGCATGTGAAAATACCACGTTTAATAACATATTTTTACTCCAAACTCACTTCATAACGTCAGTCGAGTGTTTGAAATAAATCCTCCTGTGAGATGATGTGGCTTCTTACACAGAATAAGGCACGGAACATATTTCATAGTATTTAAGCAGTGATAAAGGCATTGCATCATAAATATACTTTATAGATAAACCGTATATTGCCGTATTCAGTTTTTTTTTTTTAGTCACGTTAAATCAATGAAAGCAGTTGAATCTTCTGTTTATTCAGCTGCAGCGGTTTCTTCTGCGAGGCGTATTTGGAGTTTCAGCGCGAGAGCGCCCTCTGGCCTTTGGATGGAGATTTACCGATGATCACAGAACCGTGCTTCACTGAAAGATACGCATGACAATCGCAGCTTCTGTCGAATCGCGATCTCGATTCCATTTCAATTTATCGTGCAGCCCTAGTTAGCATCAAATTTAAAGCAACAAAAAGAGTTTTCACTTTTTCTCATTAAAAGCAAAGGTTTGGTCAGAGACAATTCAGGTTGCCATTAACGTTTCATGACCGTCGTTCTCAGGCAAAGGACCAGAAACACTGTATGCCGGACAAAAACTCAATGATAATGAATGGCATACTGTGCGCGTGATCCGGAGGGGCAAAAGCTACAAGCTAATGGTTGACGATGACGTAGCAGAAGGTACTATCCTTGGTCCTCAATATGAAAGACAACACAATTCTTGATGGGTTATTTTATGTGAGAAGCTATAGATGATTCAAGCCTATTAATAAAGCAATTTTGTTGCAAGAAACTGCAGAAATAAATATGTGAAAGGTTTTGAGAGTTACTAGTTCTAGTTATTCTTTAGATACAGATTGAGGGATTTTGATAAATTGTGGGAAACAGTAGTTTCCAGTTTGTAGGCAAACTGCGTCATAGTCTTGAATAACATTTCTTCAGTTGTTCTCATTCCAACACTACTTTAGTGTTTCACAGCAATAAAATACATATTTTTGGTTCAGGTTCATTGCTACACTGACATACTGTAGAACTCGCTCTGTGTAGCAAGTAGTTGGAGAGTGTGACTCGGGGTTTTAGGCTATGATAGCATTTTTATGCCTGTACAGCAGTGTAATAATATTGTTTGAGGGTGTAGTATAGCAGCATCTTTTTTCTTGTTTTCCTTTCCAACCTGCTGTGGTTTGTAGGTCAGATGGTGGGCGATCACACCCGGTTAGAGTTTCACAACATCGAGATGGGCATGATGACCGAGCGCCGTTTCGTCTCCATGATCCCCTCCAGTTTCATCGGTCACCTGCAGAGCCTCAAGTTCAATGGCATGCTCTACATCGACCTGTGCAAGAACGGCGATATCGACTACTGCGAGCTCAACGCTCGCTTTGGCATGCGCTCCATCATCGCAGACCCCGTGACGTTCAAGTCAAAGAGCAGTTACCTGAGTCTAGCGACCTTGCAGGCTTACACATCCATGCACCTTTTCTTCCAGTTCAAGACAACCTCTCCAGATGGATTCATCCTCTTCAACAGTGGGGATGGAAGCGATTTCATCGCTGTAGAGCTGGTGAAAGGGTAAGCCTCTTGAAGAAATGGCCTCTTTATTTAGTTTTTTACCTTGCCAGTAAAAGTGTTTACAAGGTAACAAACTGCTTCAATTAACACTTATGGGGAAGAACTAGATTAAAAAAACTGTCGTCTGGCATTTTAGAAACTAAACCTTTTCAGCATACAGTCATTGAGGCAAGTAAACTAGAAGTCTATAAGCAAGACCATATATTCTGCCTTGTTTTGTAAGAAAGATTGTAAGGAAAGAAAATTTCAGGTAATTTCCTTTTTTTTGTGGCGTATAGACATAGACTGATAATTGGTTTAACTAATATTTTTTAATGATATTTACACGCTTTTTTATTTTTATACATAATCAATAATTGGTTCTTTGATATTTAATTCTTTGACATAATTTAGTGAGCCAAAACAGTTTTCACAAGTAGGGTTGGGTTTTTTTTAACACACATTTCACGATTCAATTAGATTCTGATTCACAAGCTTGCGATTCGATTTGATTTCCGATTCGATTCGATATCACTTATTTTGGATATATATCAGGTACAGTACATGTCAAATTTTCTCAAAGAAAAAAACTCAACTAATGCTGTAAAATATACATGTGAGTAAGTTGGTACTACATTACTATAACATTGAAGGTTAAAACTAACTGATTTGTATACACACGCTTAAATTACACTCAGTTAAGTTTTATAATAATACATTTACAACTACATAATTATATTTCTACTCCAATTCGTTTTTTTTAAATATAAACAATTGGTAGCTCTCATATGAAAACTTATGTTATATGGCGCATATATTTAGCAAAATGCTCCTATCTAGAGTTAATTTTTCTAGCTGACTAACGAGTTTATGGTCACCGAATATGTTTTTTTTTCTGAGGTAAATGTGACATTACGTGACATACAAGCTGTTATATTGACATCATTGCACAGTTGAAACACTGATTGAGTGATTACATAAGACAGGATACAGATTTTATTCATGGTTATTTCGTGCTGAACCTGGTATTAAAGTGGAGCTGATGATTAGTTCACACTCGCTTTGCGCTGCTGCTTTTCTTGAAATGAGGTGCTATAACGATCTGTCACTCCACATTAAACAGCACCAAAATGGCATTTATTGTTTGGATACTGTAATAAAATGGACAGAATTTGAAATCTGGGACTTTGTTTCATATCAAAAGTAATAAAGCACAAAGCTTATGGGATTTATTGGATGAAAGTCACGCTACAATATTCCCTTCATTAACTGAAAACAGGCTAGACTAATCGATTCTTCGAATTTAAGAATCGATATCGTTAAAATTGAGAAATCTATATTTTTTACCCAGGCCTATTCACAAGTAAAGAAATGTATTTAATGTATTGTTTGGATAAAAGAGGACCTGAAAGAAAAAGTTTATTTATTTATTTATGTTGTTGTTTAGGGATAGACCGATAATTTAATTCTCGACAATCAATAATTTTATTTAAAATAGAGTCTACAGAGAAATTACATTATTTATAAGGCCAGAACAGTATTCACAGGAAAATGAACTTATTTAATGTGTTGTTTAAGTAAAAATCAGCCCAAAACAAAGCTAAAATATATTTGCAATCATTTAGATCACAAAGCAATTTCAAATAAATATAATGGCATAAATAACAATAATTGTAATGATACTCATAATGCATCTGTTGTTGTAGTAAAAAAAATGGGTCAAAAATTGTTTCTGTATAACATGCACTTGATCATAAAAATTCATGTCAATGAACCATATCAGTGATAATAAGATATTGTTCAATCTCTTGTGGTATCTTTTAAGATGTATCCACCCCCTCGTAAAAAGCATAAAAAGTTAAAAGATTTCATATCAGTTTGCTTTGTTATAAAAAAAGAGAAGTGGAGAGTAAAAATACTACAATATCTACAATGAGCATATCTCAAATTGACATGTTTATAAAACTGAAAGTTGGAATATAAAATGATATGGCCTTTCTACTCTCCCTGTAAACAACTTCACTTTTCTGTCTTTTAGGTACATACATTATGTGTTTGATCTTGGCAACGGGCCCAATGTAATCAAGGGCAACAGTGACCGAGCTCTCCATGACAACCAGTGGCATAACGTTGTCATCACTAGAGACAACAGTAACGTCCACACGCTCAAAGTCGATGCCAAGGCAGTGAGTCAAGGCATCAATGGCGCTAAAAATCTGGACCTTAAAGGTACGTTATCATCTAAAATTCACACTAAAGTTCACAGTCTAATCACTACTTTGTTTACCTGGGCATCTATTGTATCTGCGGTCTGCTCAGGTGACCTCTACATCGCCGGATTGGGGCCCAACATGTATAACAGCCTGCCGAAACTTGTGGCCTCTAGGGACGGTTTTAAGGGTTGCCTGGCATCTGTGGACCTGAACGGACGCCTTCCCGACCTCATAAACGATGCTGTGTTCCGCAGCGGTCAGATCGAGCGAGGATGTGAAGGTACACCCTCTTACAACTCTAGCTCGAGGAGCCCGTTCTTTCTCATGAATGCAAACAGTAGTTCCACCTCCACCTCACTGAGACATCACTCCATCTTTCTCACCCTGGTTTTCTCATCTCTCACCCAGTCAGCTCTCTGTTGAGCCCACTGGCTTATTAATATTCTTACTGGCCACATTGGTCATGCTAGGATCAGCCAAATCTTTGTTTGTATGAATTAGTGATATTTTTACAAACCTACCTACAGAGGGAATATTTACATTACAGTATTTTGAGTTAAGATTGAACTTTATGCATTTGATCTGATGTGTTTTGACCTTAAACCATTAAAAATAATACAAGAATATGGGCAGCTATTAAGTAATTATGACAAATATGTTGTAATATATATAAAGTACCATTCAAAAGTTTGGGCTCAGTAAGTTTTATTCAGCAGGGATGCATTAAATTGATCAAGAGTGACAGTAAAGATTTATAACGCTACAAAAGATTTCAAATAAATGCTGTTCTTTTCGACTTTCTATTCATCAAAGAATCCTGGGGGGGGAAATGGATTATGGTTTCTACCAAAGTATTGAGCAGAACGGCTTTATTCAACATTGATAGTATCATGTGACACTGAAGACTAGAGTAATGGATGCAGAAAATTCAAATTCATTCAATTCAAAGTTTTGCCATACCAGGAATAATATATTTAAACAGTTATTTTTAATTGTAATGATATTCAAAAATATTTTTATTTAATAGTTTTTACTGTATTGAGCATAAGAGACTTATTTCAAAAACAAAAAACAATCTTAACGAACCCAAGCTTTTAAATGGTATCTAAACTAATGCACAATTAATGGTTTAATGTCAAAGTGTACACAATTTAAAACATGCAAACCATTTTTTTCTCCCCCCTTTTTCAATATCAGTGTGCAAACCATAAAGATATGATTTCTCAACAACTTTTTATAGCTGCCCATTACTATTAAAACTTTCAGAGCCTAAGGGCTTTTCACACTACGCTTAACCCTGGGTTATCGTCGTTCTAAGCCTCGCTTTTAACCCCAGATAAAGGTACGTTTCACGGGTTTAGCGCCGCTTGTTACCCGGGGTTATGGAACTGTGCTGGGTTAGCACCGCTTTTACACGGTCAAACGAGTACAGTGTGAAATGAGGTGGTTTTTAAAAGAAAAATTACGGCTAGAACCTAATTAGCAACAAATGCAATCACATGCCTCATATATATTCACTTGACAGTCATGGATACAGCGTCGTTTCAGCATTTAAGGGGAAAATGTCAAATGTTGACAGAAAATATTTGAATTAGAATAAAGAAGAGTTTTATTCTTACCTTGATAGCCCAACAAACAAAAATCCATTCATGAAAATCTTGATGGTACAGTCTGCAATA
This sequence comes from Sinocyclocheilus grahami, assembly GCF_001515645.1. NCBI lineage: Eukaryota > Metazoa > Chordata > Actinopteri > Cypriniformes > Cyprinidae > Sinocyclocheilus > Sinocyclocheilus grahami. The sequence goes on along the minus strand of NW_015505280.1, from coordinate 557,160 downwards.
ATATGATGAGCAAAGGCAGGGTTGCTAGGTTTTCACAACAAAACCCGACCAATCACTACTGAAAACTAGTTACAGTGATCTCCCCTGAATGAGATTTTGACGGAGGGGACCCTGGCGATGGGGAAAACCGCAGAAAACAACATGAATGGGTTAGTTTTTATTAGAAATCGGGATGGTTTTGTTTCACAGACCTGAAAACCCTGTTATGAATTTACAGTGTGAAACACCAGTTTATGAATTATTTGTTAATCCAGGGTAAATAATGAGCAGTGTGAATGGCAAATGACCCATTTCAAGTGTGAAAAGCCCTATTGTGAGATCCGAGAAGAATATCTTTAACATTTAATTCCACATATTTTCAGGACCACCAGATCGTCTGATATAGCTGATGTGCTAGACATCTTTAAGATGTAGGCTATCTGTCATATTTTATTAACAGAGACATACCCGACCGACACCATTTGAATTCAGTTCTTCATTTCATACATGAATAGAGCAACTTGTGTGTGTGTGTGTGTTTCACGTTTATCTCTCCCGCACAGCATCCAAAAGTGAACGTGAGTAGGTTTTTATGTTCACAGCCCAGCATGAATGAAACATCACTCTGTACTGTACTGTTTGTGCACAGTAAAACTGTAAGCCGTGTATGGAATGGCTCCACAATGGCAACAGATTCCTTTGCTGGTTCATGTGGCATTGAATGCGCCATTTTTTGTAATGAAGCTTTTCATCCACCAGATGGCAATGATGCACCTGTGCTTAGGAAGGCAAGGGCTCGATTACATGCTGCAGTAATGCAGGGGAACATTTTGTTTTGACAGAACGCAACATCATTAAAATGTCCCCTCTCTAACAGCTTGCTTTATACAGTCTTAGCAGTTGATTTACGTTAGCATTAGCAAATTATCATGCCCATACTCTGCATTTGAAAGTCACTTGAACATTTTTGCCTTCAGAACAGTGGACTAGAATATAATATGCAAATAAAGCCTGATTTTTATGCATGTTTATTGGCTGAATACATTAAAACTGTAAATGAGATCATTTTTTTCAGGCACAATTTCATAGCAAACTGCAGTTTTTATTTACTTTTAGCTTTTTTTTGCAGCTAAATACTCTCATTGAGTGCCATTACTTCTTTTTTCAACCAAGCCATGCTGAATCAACCCATCAGTTTCATAACTATCATTATAATTTCTAACTCATGGTGCAGTAACTGAAGAGTACAAACCCTTCCTAAGAATGGTATAGCATGCCCTGTTAGTAAAGCCATTGCTTTATTAACAGAAGCCATCGACCACTTTCTTACCTGTTTGATTGTTTTCGCTTTTCTGTTTCTTGCTTAACAAAGTTGGTTTCACCAAAGCAGATCTACAAGGTATATAAGGTTCAATTCCATTCTGAGTTCGGCTGAAAGCTGCTGTTTTGTCTTGTGCCGGTTTGTTATGTACTCTTCCCAAAACCCAGACATAAAGCGGACACTAGCTGGTTCACTGTAACAATGTCTTGGTATAAAATGGTTCACTTCTTTCTAAAAGAAAATGCCCTTGTGTTTTTTACTGAAGGTCGTGAGACTTGCAAAGTGAGAAGAGAAAAGTAATGGTTGCAACTGAGAGTCTACATTAATAAAACATGAGCCCTCCTGTATAATTAAGTCCCCACGTCCTGTTTTGCTGTATCTTGTCTTGTTTCTTTTTTACGCTAACAACGTTCAGCTGAGAGAAGAATCTGGTTTAGGAGAATCCATTAAGTATCTCACCATGGGTTACTTCTCGCTTGTCTTTAGATGCACTGAACAGCAATATGATTAGCAAAATAATTAATAGAATTAGCATGAACATCCATCTGGAAATGTTGGCACGCTACCGTAGACTTTAAGCTCAGATAGCGTCCCACAGAGCATGTAAACTCAAACAGATGTGATTTCCACTTTATTATTTAAGCAACATCACAAATAAGTAGCTTGCTGTTGAAGTGAATATCATCACAGCTGAGGGCAAATCATTTATATGGTAAGTCACTAACATTTTAGACCCAATGTGACCCAGTATTTTTGCTCCTACGTTGTTGCGGGTCATTCCTGTTATGCAGTACATACAAGATTTTGAAAAAAAAAATGATTGTGTTAATGTAAGAAGTTAATGTACTGGTGTTGCAGTTTCAGCTCTGCAAGTATTTATACAATGGCAAAGAAGTTACAGAAACTGGTTAGGAAAAATAGTTAAGTTACATGGATGTCAGCTTTTTGTGTGTGTATATTTAACCAGTATTCAGTTTCAAGACATTTTGTCTTGAAAACATTTTGAGTATAGAAAGGAAAAACGGAAATTTATTGAATACAGTTCCTCATAAATTGGCAGTTTATTATATTTTCCAATGTATTTTATCTGGGGTTCACGTCACTGTGATACTGTGGTAAAAGACAATACATTAATAAACATTCTGAGTTTAATATTATATTCAGTGTATTAATATTGTATATTAATACATTGCCGTTCAAAAGTTAGAGTTCAGTAATAATAATTTTTTTTTAAATAAATGAATACTTTTGCTAAGAAAGGATGCTTTAAATTGATCAAAAGTGTCAGTAAATACTGTACATTTACATTGTGACAAAATATTTCTCTGTCAATTTAATGTTATTCTTTTGAACTTTCTATTAAAATCTTGAGAAAATCATAGCACTGTTTCAGCAAAAATATTCAGTAGTATAACTGTTTTCAACATTGATAATAAATGTTTTTTCAGCACCAAATCAGCATATTAGAATGATTTCTGAAGCATCATGTGACACTGAAGACGGGAGTAAAATAATGCTGTAAATTCAGTTTTGCATCACAGGAATAAATTATATTTTAAATTATATTAAAATAGAAAACTTTCCTTTTAAATTGTAATAATATTTCACACTATCAATGTTTTTACTGTATATTTGACTTCCTTCAAAAACAGTTTTTTTGAAAACTTACCGACCCCAAATTCTGAACTGTATTGTATAATGGCAAAATGACAATGTACTGCATAAAATGAATGACCCTTATCAGCACTCTTGGCTATTATCTAATCAAATTAGTGAACTGGAACGAAGTTGTTTACTATGTAAATCTGTACAGAAACTTAAACCAAAAATACCCTAATATTGTCGGACTAAGGCCAGTTTGCATAATGTGATGTAATTTGACCGTATCCCATGTAAATATGTTAATGTGCTACTGAATTAAGGCTGAAAGATGTGAATGGAAAATCAGAGAGAACTGTCTTGAAGTATAGGCTCACTATGATTTTACATTCAAAGTCCTATCTGCAGTTTTGATAGTCAACAAATTGGGGTGAATCATTTTATGTTGAACTTTTACATAGTACTGAAGTACTGCACTTTGCGTTGCACAGTAAATGCACTTTTAGCCTTCTTTTCTCCTCCTTTTGTTACACAAAATTTTATGTTTGTGGTTAACTATTGTTTTCACAGTTGTATTTCACAAGAAAAATGCACTCAAAGCCAGTTTATTTGCAATTATCTTGTTTACACGGTTAATTCAGCGGGAATGCATTCACCCTCTTGCTCTGAATTGGGTAATGAGCTCTATTGTTCTTGCTGCATTCTCTCAAAATTGAGCCCAAGTGTGCCAAAACATAAGATGTGTTTGGAACATGCTCAACTCGATTGCACATGGCTGGTGTGCACACTATTGTTCTTAACATGTGTAACAATAGTACATACTGGACTGTGTACACATCTCGCTGTTAAATGTTGTCATTGACCTTTGTTCCTCTGTGCAGATGTGAGAAAGTTCATGCTTGGTCCCGTGTTTGAATCTACTTCTGTAACAAGCTATGTTGAATATGTCTAGAGTATGATGTTTATTACTAAAATCCAATCGTTTATAGGGAATGCCACGTTTTTTTTGACAGCTTTCGGGATGTTTTTTGATTACCTCTACTAACCCAAAGTGCATGTATATTGTTACACTCACCTGCATGGCACCTTAACAGCATGACGGGACGTTTGCCCCCAGTATTACATTGCTGTGCTTTGCCACCATAGGTCCTAGCACTACATGCCAAGAAGACTCCTGTGCCAACATGGGCATCTGCATCCAGCAATGGGAGAACTACACCTGCGACTGTTCAATGACCTCCTACACGGGGACACAGTGTAATGACCGTAAGTCACCTTCCGTCCCGTGCAATTTCCACATCCTCTCTTTCTTTTGTTTAGTTCACTCTTCGGTTCACTCGTTTACACAATTTTAATGATCACAAGGACTCACTCTATGAAAGATTAATTGAGCACGCTGTAATCTACATAGCAAATGTTACACAAACACCAACAGTATTTGGTTGCTCAAAAGCTCATACATAAATGTACTGTACACACACACTCTGCATTCATGTTCTGAAGGCCGTTTGAAGACGACAAAGGTATGTGTTGTTCTCTACTTTCTGATGCTGGTAGAATATGCTGTTTACTAGATATTTATTTATTTATACATATATTTTGGGTATTTTATATATTATAATTTAATATTTTAATGTTTTTTTAGTAATGTATTAAATTATTATTTATTTAAAAGTGAAATATATGCAATTTTACTTTAATTTCTAAAAGAAACAAACTACAAATATAAAATTGCATTTTTTTATTTAATGTTAAAATTTTTTTGTTATAAAATACTATACATAGGAGAGGCAAAAGAGGCCCAGAAAAAGGTTTTAATACTTAAAACACATTAAAAAATGTTTAATGCCCTCCTATTTGCTCTTCTCATTTGTAAATCGCTTTGGATAAAAGTGTCTGCTAAATGATTAAATGTTAATGTAATTGAACGGCAATAATAATATGGCAAAATCACACTTTAAAAAAAAGTTTTAACAGGTAAACTGACATAATATATAAATGCTTATAAATGTATTTTATATTTAAAGTTCAAGTCTGCAATCACTTTACTGTGCTCTTCATGGACTTAATCAGATCTGATTATGTAAAACGTGGGAGTAAAAATATGATAACAATGCATGGGTATATCACAAGATACCATCACAACATGCTTGATCTATTCGGACGCCCCTTTGCATGAGGTCATTATGTATCAAATCTGTCCACCCCCCCTCACTTTACTGTGCTCTTCATGGACTTAATCAGATCTGATTATGTAAAACGTGGGAGTAAAAATATGATAACAATGCATGGGTATATCACAAGATACCATCACAACATGCTTGATCTATTCGGACGCCCCCCCCCCCCCCCCCCCCCGAGAACCAGAATCAATCAACAACAGTGCACTTCTACCACGAGCAGTCGGTCTTGATTCCATTGTCATAATGATGCCATTTTTTTGACATCACTGCCACAATAAAAGGTGTTATCTCGAGTCGGTGGAGATAAACACCATCCCTATAGACGCAGAAAGCGCCTCGGTGAGAATGTGATATATGACTGTGATTGCCTTCCTCCCCTCTGCCGCAAGAACAACACAGTTGACCTTCCAGAGATTGAAGACTGACATGCATAATAGTCTAAAAACGCTAGCCTGCTGCTTTGACAACTCGTATTTTTGTGAGAGGCAGCAGTGAATCAAAAGCATGTTAGTGAAGATAGGGACAGACTTAATTGAATAATGCAGAGAGAGTGATATGTGTGTGTGTGTGTCAGCTTTGTCAGTCTGGAAGAATATCTGCCGTAGAGGAAGGAAATCAGAGGACCGGCGTTTTGCAGCTGCTCCAAATTTTTGCTGCTATTCTTAGGGATATGAATGCTTAATGGTGTAGTATTCAGTGCTATAATCAGAAATTCCTCATTTGAAAGAATCTTAGTGACATGTGACAGGCCATTTTGTTACACAGACTGAATACAGAGCCTTAATAATGAATTTAATATCCATGTTAGTAGACGAAAGACTGTTTCTTATGTATGTGCAGACTGAAGGTCTCTAGTCACTCTTTAACACTAGGTGGCAGTAATGTTTTAGTTAGAAACGAAAGCGGCCACAGAAATCTGCTGTGTGCCAGAACATCTCATAAAATTTGAATATTTGAATAATGCATTATTATATAGCACCCTCCATTCTGAGTGAATATTTTAGGATAATGTATTCTCACATGTTCCTTACTCATAATTTTGCTGAGATTTATTTCTTTTTTTATGATTGCTTTGAAAGGTCAAATCATATTATTTATAAATACGCTTCCACTCATCAAATGGTAGGCTAATCCTTTATTTATCTGTCATGCTTTTTGTTACAACTGATTTTGCGGTATTTTGGTTTGTAGGGTATAATAGATAACTTTGAATTTGTTTTCTAATGCATCTCTGAGATCATAATTAGTATTTGCATTAGTTTAACCATTCCTACTTTACATTAGAAAGGTTAGAGCAGTGGTTCTCATCTGGCTTTGCCTTGAGATTTTACATTTGTATATCATGTGGTCACCCAACAGAGCACCAAAAAGGGTTTTGTTTTTTTCATTCAAAAGTAATAAAATGTAATTAAAAAAAAAAACCTTTTTCTCATCTGAATACGAGAGTATATGCTTAGTTGCATTTGAGTGATCTCTTTTAAAGCATATTTGTGTATCTTGAAAAGTACTCTATAAATAAAATATTGTATTCTGCATTTAACATTCGAATATATGAATGTATCCATTCCCAGAAAAGCCACTAGAATATGATTCACTGAATCCAGCAGATTTGTACACTAATTTGGTTGTTCCAGTGACCATCATGCTTTGATTAGAATTATGAAATTACTTCCTGTAAATGACTTAAGGAAATGTTTTTTTTTTTATTAGTGGTGCTAACCTTGGGTTAGAGGTTTAAACAAGAGTGTTTTGAGATTTGACGGCTTGTTCACACCAAGAACGATAGCTGTAGATGTTAGTCATGGTAGCGCCATAGTTAATTTTTGACAGGAATGAAAACGAGGCTGTGAGGGACCGAAGTACAGTGCGTTTAATGGATTGAACTGTTGTTTAACAGCATACCAATTGTTCAGTTGATGAAATGTCTTTCTGAAAAAAGCTTTCAGTAGACAAAAGCTCCATAGAACAGTTTTGAAAGTTGTGATTTGTGAAAATGACTTGATCTAGGATGTTAATACAGTGTGTAAAGCCTGTAGATGTATCCCTCACAGCTTCGTTTTCATCTGCGTTCAATTCAATATCGTCAAACCTGATTAATGTCAGTAACGATAACTACTGATAACTACGGTCTGTGGTAAATATCAATTGGTGATACTTTCAATTGATGGCATTTTGCTCTACAATGTAAATTACACACATATGAAAACATGAATTTTGAAGCAGTTATGTTCATTTGTTTGTAATGAGTAATTACATAAGAATGTTTGGTGAGCAAGTGTTTGCAGTTTACAAAAAAAACAACAAAAAAAAAGTATTGTTAAGTTGCATATACCACAAACCTTATTTTACTTATGAATTGAAAAACCCAATTATAAAAACCCACAGGAAAATTGAGGGCACCCATGGCTAATTAGTCTTCTGGGTTCGATGTCACGAATGCAGCTCTCTATTGACCAATCAGAATAAAGTATACCAGAGATGACCAGAATAAAGTATACCAGACATGTAATGACACAGTAAAAGATAGTTCATTTCTGTAGTTTTCATTGTAATATTGCATGTAGTTTGTTTACTCATATTTACGAGTTGAACGAACATGAATGCCACCACAAAATCAAATTAGGAGTTGGAAACTAGGAAACTCAGAATTTTCTTTGAGTCCAGAGTTTCAGTGTTGAGGGCATGTCAGTGAGAAAATTACGGTACTCAATTCATGCAGCGATAACTGTTAAAAATGAATCAAATTTGTTTTTCATTTACAATCAAAATTAAAGTACAAAATACAACAATCTTATAAAATTATAATATAAATAGTTTACACTGCCTTCATGAATTGAATAAAAACATAAAAAAGCAAAAAAAAAAACACAGCAGATGCACATTTATTATTCATCTTTTTCTAAAAGTAGAGTAAAAAAAAAATTGCTGTATTTTGTGTGGAAAAGGTACATCGCCATCTTGCTCCCAACAAAGTGATTTTAACACACCTGATGTTTTGATTTCCAATAACTCATATATATGTACTTGAACACACCATTTCTTACAGTGTTTTTCCATCTTACCCGAGAAGCCAGTTGGCCTTATATTGCAAGTATATTGCAGAAAATATTGCTGGGATACGCAATAAATCAGTATGCATTGCAGAATATATAATGTGTTACACTAAACTAAAAAAAAAAAAAAAAAGCAAGTTCTCCCACTTAAAAAGATGAGAGAGGCTTGTAATTTTCATCATAGGTATACCTCAACTATAGGTATACCTCAAACATTTAATTTAACATAAAAATTTGAAAGCAGAATTTATAGACGTAGCCTAGTCCATTAAACTTTAATTTACAACTTTGAAAAATATAATGTAATACTTTCCGTACCCACTGTATATATATATATATATATATATGTATATATATATATATACAGTATATATATATTATATGTACTCTATATATAGAGAATATATATTTGAATTACAGGAGAAATCAGCATACCATAATAAAAGTAAACAGAAGATATAAGAGCTAGCAGTAATGTTTGCATTTCTAATATTTAAAAAAATCTTTCAGTTTTTTATTTAAATCTCTTTTTTTAGGTTTTGACATTGATTCAAATTCGATTTTAGAAATTGACTTTTAGGCTGTCAAACTCAGCAGCAGAAAACCTTGGTGTTTGTTTTGTGCAGTTCATAAGAATCGGTCATCGGATTTCTTGGACGGTTTGTGGAAGCCATAGCTCATGCTGTGCTATCTGGGTGGGGCTGTTTCTGTGACTCTGAGTTAAAAATGCTATCGTTGATGAAAAACCTGAGGTGGCGGGAAGATGAATCGTTCATGTGAGTCCATATTCATCACCCAGGTGTCCCGCACTTCCGATGGCCCCTGACACAAGATAAAGAGCTATGAGACAGGGGAAATGACCTCATCTGACAGCCTCAATGAGAACCAACAGCACAATGGAAATGGATTGGCACGTTCACAGGAAATATTACCACACGCTATATTCATGGTGAGTGGTGTGAAATGCTCTGGCCACTTCAGCCCACTGATTGAATTGGCAGTGGTTTATTATTTTATTTTAGTTTACGGTGAAGCACGAAATTATGGCGCGCTGAAGGAGCTGTCTAAAAAAATACAGCCGGATCGATCGGCGAAGGTTTAATATCCTTCATTTCTTTCAATCGACCTGGTGGCCCTTTTTCTGTCAACAGAATTCTATACTGTATGAGCTAGTGCAGTGTGTGCTTTGTTTATTGGGTTTACGTTCTTTTTAATTGCTTTTGTTTATAGTAACTTACCATTAGCCTGTGTACACAAGAGCACACTTTGTTCCAAACTCTCATGTGCTGCTTCCTGCAATTGATTTTAATGGAGTGTTATGTTGGCATGTTGCTTATAGGTAGGCTAACAGGACAATGCACTAAAAAGAAACTGCTATAGGATTTACTTTCAATTTAAATTTAATTAAACGACATGTAAAACATTTAATTTAACATACAAATTTGAAAGCAGAATTTATAGACGTAGCCTAGTCCATTAAACTTTAATTTACAACTTTGAAAAATATAGTGTACTCTAATAAGCATAAAAAAATACACAAAACGCACACATTTTGGGTAACATAATCTGTTTTGAACTATTTAGAGTTTTAGTTTTGAGTGAAATTTAAGTTGATTTTATTTTAAACTTGTCATTTCGTCTGATATTTTGGTTTATTATAGGCTTATTGCAATATATTCTGGAATTGGCTTTTCCATGAATGATGAATTAAAAAAGGCAAATGAGGTGAATTATGTATAATAAACATTCGCTGCGTCCGAAATTGCATACTTCCCTAATATATAGTAGCCGAAAAACAGTATGTGAGGTGAGTAGTAGGCTATGTCCAAATTCATAGTATTCGAAAAACAGTAGGCAAAAAGTACCCAGATTCTGAAGTGTGCATTCGATGGACACTTTACTATCCCATGAGGCCACGGGAAAGGATTTATGAATGGCAGTGAAGCGAACACAACTGACGCTGGTAGGTCATGTGACAGTAACAGCATGGCGGATGTAGTACGTCTGAATTTCATTCATGCTACCCATATTCATACTATACAGAACATACTTTTTTTAACGGTCGTGAAGTAAATTCAAATTCAAATGTAGTACCTACTCAGACAGTACACGATTTCGGACGCACCGATTAACTACCTTTTGGAACACTTTTTTGATGCCTTAAAATGCTTCCTATAGACGCATCACTAGGTTTTGTAGCAGTACATGTGTAGAACAACTCTGAGCTATTCTCTCTCTAATCCTCTGGCCATTCAGTACTCAAACCTTGCCGATAACATTGAAAAATAACGTTGGTATTACTGTAATGATTGAGACTTTATGTGTTTAGCACTAGACATCTTCAAGGCCACCAGAAGCTTTAAAACCGGGATGACATATGGTCGTATTTAGAGGAACGGACAGGAACCGCTTCAGTTGAAGCAAGTTTATTTGATCTCTCACACTTCCGCTGAGAAAACCATGAAACACAATAAAGCATCTCAGCATAATCTATTTATTTATCTTTCCTTTTTTTTCTCCGAGACCTCAGTATATTCTTTGAATTCCTCTGCGTCTCAGCTAGAGCGTGTGAAATCCATCCCGAATCAATACTGTCGTCTGATACCTTTATTTGACGATCTCTGTGCGGGCTACTTGGGATTGTGTGCAACCAACAGACGCGCCTGACACGACCATCAAACGTGATTTCCAGCGACTGACTTCATTCAATATGGCTCATAAAGAAATAGTAGTGTGCAAAAATCCATTTTTGGTCAGGCAAGGTGACCTTGTGGGAGGGGAAGTGGTCTTTGCTTTAAGGCTTAGTCACTCAAGTGGAGCCATCCATCACTGCGCATTTCCAGGAAAAACAAATTATGCCCTGTACCAGCACATAAACGTAGCCAATCAATATCTCTGCCCTGCCTCAAATGCCACACATTTTACACCATTTCTAATCATCTTGTTGTCTTGCCACCTCTGCCAGTTCAATGGAGTGTATCATAGCCATTTTATTTTTTCCTTTTTATTATTACTATTTTTTATGTACAGTTGTTAAAATGTGTGACATCATCTTTCATCTTCTGAACTAATTGGTTTTGTTGTTTGAATCAATTGTATGCTGCTCATAATAAAATACCGCTCAAATGCCACACATTTTACACCATTTCTAATCATCTTGTTGTCTTGCCACCTCTGCCAGTTCAATGGAGTGTATCATAGCCATTTATTTTTTCCTTTTTATTATTACTATTTTTTATGTACAGTTGTTAAAATGTGTGACATCATCTTTCATCTTCTGAACTAATTGGTTTTGTTGTTTGAATCAATTGTATGCTGCTCATGATAAAATACCATTTTGAGGTTCATTATTATTGTTTATTATACTGTTTTTTTGCACTGATATATTCTGTCACTTTATAACAGATAGCATGCATTTCTTTCAATTTTAGTAGAGCTATGAATATCTGTTTGATTCTATATATTTTATTTTAATAACTGATATTTCATGCAGTTCGCAAACTTTTCTCAGGTCCTTTTTCTTGTATTTTTGGTGTTCTAGATAGATCTTATAGATCTTTTTTATTTAATCCAACCACCACCTCTCAACTATGGGGAGAGCAATATTTTTGACAATATAGATTGTAAACACATTTTTAGCAGTGTAGATATGAATAATTATGCTGTTTTTAGATGTAATTTTTTTATTTAAATTTCAGATTTGTGTTTAGATTACCTCTGAACACCTTGTCAAATCATAAGTGAGCATAGTCTACAGCATCTAAATTAAATTTTCAATACCACTTTTACAAAAATAAATAAAAGTAGAGATAGTGATGAAGGATTTAACAAGAGAAAAACGTAATAAAGGTCCACAGTATGGTTAGAGAAAAAAAAATTCTCCAGGATTAAAAAAAAATCAACCCATGGTTTTTTCTAGACGTCATCTGTTTCATGTCGCCAGAGAATCGTTATGGGGGACGTGGTCAAAGCTCTTCTTTCCTCCTCTCTTATCTGCACAATCCTGCTCTGATTGAAGCGGTAACTCTCAACTGCCTTTGATCAGGTCATGTGTCACTTAAGACTGCTCTGAATGGAGTCTCATCTTCCTCATCCTGCAGAGTTCCAGATCGGCTTGGGCTCTCAATCAAAAACACAATTAGAACAGCATTAAAAAAAGTCAGGCCTGCTCCGTCTTATCCATACAATCAGCTGCCTTTACCTTTCTCCATTCATCCTTCTTTTTTTAATTTTCTCTTTTTTGTTTCACAGCACGTCAGGTTTTTTGACGAATTAACCATTGATCACCTCCTACTCTTGTACGTATAATAAATGCAAGCAGGAAAAGCAGATAGATGTGCTGCTACAGTCCAGCAATCAGGTTTATTTATTTTTTTGAATTATGATATTTTTTTTGGGGGGCTGCATATCTGCATTCACTTAATGGCAGAGATTGACGATGCATTTGGTTGCTATGTGATGCAATTTCTTAAACTCATCCCTTTGGCTGCTCACACTGTCATGGCAATGTGGAAGATTGTTCCCGGCAAGATGGGCAGCACTTCTGGAAAGCATTAATTACCTCAGAATGGGACCATTAATCAGAGCTGTCTATGCCAGACAGAGCAGAAGGCAGCAGAAAAGGGCTCCTCTCTGCTTCTGTGCTGAATGACTGGAGGTGTTCTTATGCATAGTACCCTAGTGCACAGGAGGACTGCAACCAAACTAGAACATTGACATAATGAAGACAGATTTGCTTTGGGGACCTTACCATTTTATACATCTTAACAACAAGGGACAAGGAGGACCTTACAGTGTTCCTGAAATTCCACTAAATTATCCCCTTTCCTTGGCATCTTCTTGAGTCATTGCAGATGGAAAAATTCAAAATGCATGAAAAACAACTAAGATGACATAGTATCTCTATTTTAAAGCATACATCGGGTATTTGTGTGTGTGTGTGTGTGTACACACACACACACACACACACACAATATATGTTTAGAATAATTAACTGTTTAATTTAATGACTTTTCCTGCCATCTTTTGTGAATGTACAGCACCACTCCAGGCGCCTAAATCAGGGTTTTGCTCTTAAACATCACTTGCTTAAGTGCTGCAAATGTTAAGTTAATTGAACTAAACAGAAGAGTATGCTAATTTTGTCAATATTGTGCGAATGGAAACAGACTTGTAATGAACTTAATGCATTTGATCCAGTGGAGTTAATTTAGTTCAAACAACGTTAAGGACCCCATGGAATCGAAATTGACGAATGCAGTTTTCTTTCTTTTCCTGACCTACTCAGAAGGGCGACGGTGTTTTCTAACTGTTTTTGCATACTTGTATGCATTGCATTCATGCAAAAACGTGTTATCATTTGGACAGTCGGCAAGTAATTATACTTAAAGTATAGAACGTGCATCTTATGCCAGTAAAGGATTCTTCAGACTGATTGAACTCATTTTGAAAAGAATCGCCTCATAATAGTCATAGGTGATTGCAAAAGGCTCTTCTCAGTACTAAATTGGTCAATCAGAATGCATATTCAAATGATGCAGCGTCGTTTGCTTTTTGTCCAAAATGCAGCAGTGAAGGGCGTCATGAAATTTCCCGCCTTTCACATATATAACCAATCATTTGTCAACGGTAACCATTCAAGCCAATGAGCCATCAGTAATCTGCTTTGCCGTTGCAACAGGTACAGATAAACTTTTGCATGTCGCCAGAATATCTATGAAATTCTAATTAATGAAGGATCTGAAAACAAGTAAAGGACATACTGTACATTTGCCATAAAGAAGGAATGGAGGATGGAGTATTTTTACACCTGTGAGTAGTAGATATGGATTGGGGCTCTTTATTCATGTATAGTTGTGAGATTTGTTCAGTTGATTTATTATATTGACAAGTGTTGGTGATCAGAGAGATTAAAACGCTACATTATCAAGATTTTCAAGTGATCCATGAACCAGCATTTAATGTACGGTTGTCATTTATCTTGAGTAATTTTTTCTTTCTTTTTTAAGTTCATAAAATAAGTCATGAAGTTTTAAAAATTATTGTTGGTCCAACAGATAGTTAATATTTAATGGCATTTACTGGTATAAATATGTTCACTTTTGTAGATTACGTTTTAATTAAAACACTGTCAGTTGTTTTGTAGAACAGTCATTGAACGTATTTTTGCTGCTGTTGTTGTAGCGCGTGGAGGTCTGAGCGCTTCAAAACAGTGAATTATTTTTCAAAGTTATTGCTTCAATTGATTCGAAGCTTTGGTTTCCGCTCCACTAGGTTGTGTCGGTTGCGTTATGTGCTTTTGATTCACTAAAAAGAACCGTCTTATAAGAATCATTTGTTGTCGAATCGGACTAGGAGTTATGATTTTGGTTTGCTAAATAGAAATACTTGCAAAAATAATTTGTAAATCGGAATATACTGGCCGGCCACTACTGTAAAGCTGTACTTGACTGTAGGGCAGAATAAATACCTTATATGACTCGTACCGTTAGCGCAAAATCCTGATTTGATATTTGCTTTTGTTAGGCAGGTGGCTTTAGTACAAAAATTCACTCTAAAGGCATTTATTCGGACGAAGACTGGATATGCAGATAAATAGGAGATTAATGAAGTGTACATTTCTATATAAGACAGTTTTGTCAACGTTTGGGAGTACAGAAGCTTAGATGACCTCAGGCCCGGATTGGCTAATCGAGAGCACTGGGAGGATTCCCGGTGGGCCAGTCTGGTTTTTTTGGCCACGAGGGCCGGTGTTGTCATGCCACTGGGTTGAACCATAGACTGTATAAAAACATGGACGTAGTGTCCGTGATGTCACCTTTTAGGGTTCCGAAGATAGCTTTTGAAGCTCAAAAGTGGGCGTAGGCGGCCGTCGCCATCTTGGCAGTGCGTCACCACGCGTCACTCCCGGATAATCGAAGATGGGCAAAGAGGTGGGAGCTGGTTGTTGAAACCTAGCTCGATGGTGGGGACAGCAGCGGCAATCCACCTGTCACTCAAGTGGAGCGCCCTTAATTATGCAGAACTTTAAGGCTTAATATAATTTAAACGGATGAGTTATAAAAAAATTCACCCCCCTCACAGTTGTCAAGAAGGGCAAAATTAGCTATATAGACCAAACTCATTTTTTGAACCAGGCTGTAAACATGTTTTTTTCTGCTGTAAAGTTAGGCATTTTATGGGATTGACTCCCTTTTGCAGCCAGCCTCTAGCGGCCAGTTGACGAATTACAGTTTAAGTCACTTCCTTGTTGGCTTCACAAGAGAGAGTGGGAGGTTGCTGCTTGGGTTGAACCAAGTGTGCCGCACGAGTCTTAAAAAAGTGAAGCCATTGCGTTTCGATCGCCCCCAGGCGGCTGGTCCCAGTATAGATCATAAACCCCGCCCTCTCCATGCAATAGGTTGTTTGCACATGACGTCACCGATGACGCGCGAAATGCAGTTGGAGGGCAGGAAGAGATTTTTCTCTCCATAGGAATCACTAGCAGATGCCAGTGTTTTGCATTGTTTATGGATGCTTAAATTGGCCAAACCGAGAAACCACAAGGAGCTTTTATCGTGTACGAAAATGTGTTGTTCATAAGTGGGGAAAAGTCAAGAAATTGATTGAAAAACGCAGGAAAAAGTGGCTTGTAGATGGAAGAGATTGAAGGTGCGTCGTCCATCTTTTTTTACAGTCTATGGGTTGAACTATGCTGTTCCTAGGCTGCCTGCACTTATAGCAGCCCCACTCTTTTTATTTATTTTCTCGCAGGCCATATTATTATTTTCACCAAATCATATCAGTAACAACTTCTCAGTTGGTAACTAAAATAGACTGTGATAACTAATCATTCTTTTTGCGCAAATCGATGTTTTATTTCGATAACTGCACCCTTCACCGTCCGCTTTTTTATTTTACAAAATCAGTTTGGGCGAATGCAAACAACATATTGATCATGAGCCCAACATCCAGCACGGCAGGAAAACATTTAATCTACCTGAGGGAAGACGTCTTTCATTGTAAGTTAATGCTGCTAAATAGAGAGGGGAAAAATGCATTATAAAAAATACTTCTTGCGTAGGCTGTTCTTAAACTTGGACATCATTACTGAAGTAATAATCCAAGCACCAGAAGCGGCCCACACTCTCTTAAGTTTTCTTTAATTGAAAAACATGCATTTTCATTCATTCAAAGGCTATAGTTGCAATACTATTTTAGATCAAAACGTTAAGTGCCATCGTTTAAAAAAATGCTTGTTTGACTGACGTTTCATAGACCTTCAGCTGTTAGATTTAGATTTAGTTAGATTTGTAATTTCACAGTATTTTCACCTCCTCAATTACACGTGTGAAGTCACAATTCTATATTGGTACAATTTACTCAGGCTGATGACATTTTTCGTATGACATTTAAAAGTATTTTTAGAATAATTGTACATAAATAGGTTAAACAAAACAATTGTGATTATTTCTGATATCTTTTTAACTGCAGGCAGACTTAGGCCTACATTATGGTACAGTACAAATATTTGGAGCATCCCTTATTCTGTCCCTTATTTTCTTAAAGAATAAACAGTTATTTTCTACAAGAATAAACACTATTTTCTTAAAGAATAAGATAAAGAATCAAATTGTCCCTTATTTTCCATTTCTTATGTTAATTGGCAATGATGACGTAATTATCTTTTGACTCCCCTGACAGCGGAACCTTGCTAAAAAAAAAAAGTCATTGTTGGAGATATGCGAGCAAAAAATTATAGATAAAAACATTTATAATAGAAAGCGCAAAGGCGACACTGAAAAGGCCAGTAAAAAAAAAAACTAAGTAGACATGAAACTCCAGGGCTGAAAATGAGTCCCACTCTGGCCCTAGATGACTTCCAGGCTTATGGAAAGTCGACAAAATTCACATTTGACCTGTTAGAAGCGTTCTTAGTTGGCTAATTTCAACAAAAAATTGCTATAATTCACTTTAGATATTATTGAGCCTTTTGCAGTTATTCTTATGAATATAATCTTTCTCCATCTACCTTCTGCCAATTATGGCAGAGAAAAGACAGTTACCTGTCTTGAAGACTCCTTTCATCGTGGTGCAGTTCCTTCTGGCTAAATGTTCATCTTCATAAACCACCGATGTGCTAACCTTAAGCCAATCCACTGGCCATTTTAGAGCATTTTAAGTTATTACTCTGATTTCTTTCAGCTCTAGATCGCCTGTTCTTATGAATTTGTCTATAACTGGTATCCGAGTACCTTTTTCTCTTCCCATTGTTGTGAAAGCTGAATAAAGCTTCCCCCCTGCCAGAATGTATTTTTTGCTTAGCCTAATGTTTTCAGAGATAATAAAGCAGATGCTTTGTTGTTTTTTAGCATTACTGCGGCACACATTCAAAAGAAATTTGGCAAATCACATCGATCTCTCGCATCAGCCACTTTAAATACTCTGTTTAATGTTGCATCACATCTCTGCCTTTAATTATCAGAAACCTCTCAGCTAGGATAAAATGGATAATGCTTATTTGAACTTCTTCAAGGCCTTTTCTCAAGCAGTTTAGGCTTGGCTCTGTAAGTAAGCACTAGCTGGGTGGAATTTATGAGTGATTTCACAATCTCACCAGATCCTGTTAAGGTTTTTTTTTTCTTTTCTTTTCCCAATTTTACTGTTCCATCAAAGCTCTTGCTCACATCTGATGTCATTTCCCCCCCAAAAAGAACTGTTGCACATTCAGTCCATCTTCAAAGTAGCTGTGCAAGTGTATATCCGCCAGTCTGAATTCTTGTCTCCATCCCACAGACATTCTCCTGCAGAGAACTGATTTACCAGCAGCATTTTAATGGCCGTTCACTTTGCAGCCAACACCGGCTAATGAGTCCACAATAATTAGTTGAGGTATGTTGAGCACCGCCAGTAAAAGTCCAGGTGGTGTGACTAATTACAAAGGTGTTCAAGGCCTTACTTACACCAGAACAAGAGAGGGGAGACCCTCTGCCCATGCTTAGCTCTCAGTCAGAGGCACCGCGGCATTTGCGTGTACCCAAGCAATAATTCCCATATTAATGTTTCTGCTAAAGTGTTATTTTCTTTAACAAGATTATTGAATATTTGTTTTCTGTCAGTAAGCAAGTCAGTCTTTCACTTTTCTGAAGGCATAGCAAGCATCATGGAACGTCTTTATGAACAATCAAAAACAGTCAGTTGACAAGTAGGCATTGCTTTCACAGCATTAACGTTTTGATGTCTTAAGCAAAAAAATGCACAGATGTGCTAAATATACAGCTGCATATTTTAAGTCTCACATCCTGTCAAAAAAGTCTCTTAGGCACTTTTTAGAGAGAAGAACAGCTTAAGATGAAAGAGGTAGTTCCCCTGCAGGATTATGTACAATGAATAATTTAAAGTGGAAAAAGAAAGCTCAATTCCGTTAACCTTGTAAGTTATTTATTGTTTTTAGATGGCTGTCATGTTTGCTAATATCCTCCGCAGTCAGCCACAACTGAAAATGGAAATTCGTTGGAGTCATTTTAGGGACGTCGTCTCCAGAATGCATGCAGACTCTGACGGATGACTCGTACAAGGCCAGAGTTTTTCTGCTTGGGCGGAGGTACAGAAAACCAGAGGAGCCTTGAATATTTATGCTTTATTCTTGACCTGGACAAGTTCAAATGACCACTGAGGAATCCTTGTGACCTGAAAAACAATAGGAATGTACATTTGCAACATTTGCTTTGGTACAAAAAAGGGATAGTTCACTCAAAAAAAAGACATTTCTACCATTATACCATTTATTCACCCTTATGTTGTTCTAAACACAAAATAATGTATTTTGAATAATGCTTACGCTGTTCTTTTCTATACAGGTCTACACAGTTTTGTGCCAGAAATGAAACAAAAGCCCTATAAAAGTAACATTAATTCAATGATTCATATAAATAATAACATTTTTGTCAGTTTCTTTAAAGCTATTGTATGCTTCTGAAGACTTATTTGGGTTGCTTTTATGGTGCTTTTTTCTTGTCCTTGTTCGCTTTCTTTATTTTTTTGTGTTTGACAGATGAAAGAATGTTTCACATGTTTGGAATGCTTTGAGGTTGAGTAAATAATTGCAGCATTTTTATTTTTTGGTGAACTATTCCTAACTATCAAAGTCGTGCTTCAGTATTTAGAGCTCACGTGGATGAAAACGAGTCCGACTCACATTTTTATTTTTGGTTATAGAGGGTCTCCAAAACTTAATCCATAGTGTGGATAACTTTAAGTAGTGGCGTCCTCTCCTCCTCGTCATTGTTGAAGGTGATCACTTTGATGCTCAAGAACCTTTTTTTTATTTACTCCTCCCAAGATAATAAAGTTCCTTCACAACATTTAGATGAATTTCCAAAGCTCCTCGCTGACAGATGGCTTCTTTTATAGAGTGCTGTGATAAATAGATTGTGATATAAAAGGTGAGACACAGGCCAGCATTTTTATGGTTTAAAGGCACAAGCTGCTGCAGGTGCAGAGGCGCAGAAGAAAAGGTGTCTCGGTACTAAAACTATTTCTAGGCCAGGGGGAACATTTGCCAAAGACTGGTTGATAAGGAGGAAAAGATAATACTGATGAGAGCGAGTGTGAGGATTGAGAAAATTGAGGGTGATTTGTACGGACATTAAAGGTCAACCGGGACCAATTTTCATGCCTTGGCTTTCCTCCCAGGAAAGGACGAGGTTTGGCTGACTTGTTCTGCTTTCTTTTATTATATTTTTTTCAGTATTCTTAAGCATTCACTCAAGGTCAGCTGGAGCCAGTGATGTCAACATCACTACCGCAATGCTGTTCATTTCCAAATAACTTTGAGAAAGTCACCGTATGTGAACAATGCCCTTTGGATTTGTACATGTTTATCTTTTTCAAATTCTTGACTTTGTCTTACTATCTACAATTCTTTAAGTCATTTCTAGATTTTTGGACTGTCCATCCACTCAACCAGATCAGAGTGGCAGATGTTCCATTGTTTACACAAAGTCTAGTTCCTCAGAAGTCCCTAGTTTCCACATGTCCTTTTTGTGTCCTCACCCATGTTCATTTGATAAATCACACTGCCTTTGGTTTATGTGGCGGGCTGGTGCCTTTGAAGCCTTTGGAGCTACTTTTGGCACAGCATCACCAAGGTTCTGAAGGATGGGAGGTAAATTGTTCAGCCCTCAGTAATTTGCTCATTGTTTCTGGTATTTTTGTTCCTCAAAGCTAATGGCTTGTCATGTAACTCCCAGAGAGAGTTTGCCTAGATGGCTGCTCCCTCAAAATCCTGTCTGGGTGCCTAGATGGTTCCTCCTGGCTAAAGCTGGGAGTCTCTTCACCTGCGTTGAATTTCTACCTTCGTTCGTGAATAATTCATGCCGTAGCCGTGTTTGGTCTGAGGCGGTGGGTCTGTTTCTCCTGGAGGTGTAATGAGAGGCAGAAGCGGTGGGCTTTAAAAAGGATTCTATATGGATGCAGGCCAAAGCTTTACCCTTTCCATGGGTTCAATGTGACAGTAGAGAGAGCCAGGCTAAATTTACCTCTAATGTCTCTCTGAGATCACCTCCAACCCGCTCTGTTCGGTAATAAGACCTGTTTACCTTCACAGCTCCGAGAATCAGCCCTGGCATACGTCGCCATTTTCCCTTCCCTCTTAAGAGGCTTTGCAGCATATTTTTTTTTTGCTCGTGATCTCCAGACCTTGTCTTCCTGAAACACATTAGTTATCATGTGGAGTGTAATCCGAGCAGTAATTTGCTCATTGTTTCTGGTATTTTTGTTCCTCAAAGCTAATGGCTTGTCATGTAACTCCCAGAGAGAGTTTGCCTAGATGGCTGCTCCCTCAAAATCCTGTCTGGGTGCCTAGATGGTTCCTCCTGGCTAAAGCTGGGAGTCTCTTCACCTGCGTTGAATTTCTACCTTCGTTCGTGAATAATTCATGCCGTAGCCGTGTTTGGTCTGAGGCGGTGGGTCTGTTTCTCCTGGAGGTGTAATGAGAGGCAGAAGCGGTGGGCTTTAAAAAGGATTCTATATGGATGCAGGCCAAAGCTTTACCCTTTCCATGGGTTCAATGTGACAGTAGAGAGAGCCAGGCTAAATTTACCTCTAATGTCTCTCTGAGATCACCTCCAAACCGCTCTGTTCGGTAATAAGACCTGTTTACCTTCACAGCTCTGAGAATCAGCCCTGGCATACGTCGCCATTTTCCCTTCCCTCTTAAGAGGCTTTGCAGCATATTTTTTTTTTGCTCGTGATCTCCAGACCTTGTCTTCCTGAAACACATTAGTTATCATGTGGAGTGTAATCCGAGTACATGTGATGTTCTTTTCCCCCTAGTGTAATGTGTTTATGGAATATGGCATCCTTGTCAGATCAATAAAACCAACATGGACTGGCTCGGGGAGGACAAGCCTGGAAAGCAAACAAAAAGGGCCGCCATGTAATCATTTCTCATCCTTGTATCATTAGAAATCCTGCCGAATGTGTGAGACTCAATGTGGCATGTTGTCCGTGGCACATTTATGTAACCGACAAGTTCATGCATGCTGTCATCTCAATTGTTCAACCCTGGCATCTCAGACAGGGTGTCTTTTGGAGGATGAGACTGTGACAGTATGGCATGCGGCATTCATTAATGATGAGCTGATTTGAGATGAGCTTGCTGGAGGTTTTACTCCTTCAGGTTCCCAAACATCCCCAAGAATAAGTTGAGCAGGAGAGACAAAGGACTGCAGGCAGGAAGCAATGGTACATTTCTGTTCCTGTCCATTTTCAGAACGGTTTGTACCCTACCTGTGCAACATCATTACTGGGAATGGCGGCAACCTCCCTTGGAATTGCATGGATACACAAATGCGCATCCATGAGACATGTTAATAATTGGCGACAATTACTGCATTTTGGAGCAGACGGGGAACGTGGGAGGCTACGAGGGAAGGTCAGTCAGCATGACCTGAATCGATGAGCTTGCTGGAGGTTTTACTCCTTCAGGTTCCCAAACATCCCCAAGAATAAGTTGAGCAGGAGAGACAAAGGACTGCAGGCAGGAAGCAATGGTACATTTCTGTTCCTGTCCATTTTCAGAACGGTTTGTACCCTACCTGTGCAACATCATTACTGGGAATGGCGGCAACCTCCCTTGGAATTGCATGGATACACAAATGCGCATCCATGAGACATGTTAATAATTGGCGGCAATTACTGCATTTTGGAGCAGACGGGGAACGTGGGAGGCTACGAGGGAAGGTCAGTCAGCATGACCTGAATCATAGTTTTCTCTGCTCTTTGTCATTTTCTCCAACAAATCGTTCTCGACCCTTTATTATTTCTCAGTGCTTTCATCTGTTCTGCTGAAAAGTGCTTGTGAGGGGTGATTTTGATTGAGCTTGGCAACTGGATCTTGTTGCACAAATTCTGTTGCGGCTTCTTTTCGTGACAGTTTCCCACTGACAAATGTATTCTGTCTGTTTTAATGTCTCTGAAGAAAGTTGTTCCCGTGCAATGACAATTTTTTTTTGTTTATTTGCTTTTTATTGCACTGTCATGAAGAACAGAGTTTTCAAATATCTTGCCAGTTAGGTGGCTACTTACTGTGCAGTGTTATTGTAGCTGTATTTAAACTGTGTGTTTGTTCCTTGATTCCTTTTATACTTTATATGAAAGTCATTTTCAACTTGAATTGAACTTGAATTTATGATTTTTATGATCTGCCTGTGCACTCTTGTGTTTTGGAGGAGGCGTGGCTTTGCAGAGTGATTATGCAGGGAGACTAGCTAGCTTGCTATTGCTAGCCTTTCCGAAATTGCCTACCCTACCTTTAAGTAGCAATCAGGAAGAAGAAAAAATTTAATTGAGCATTTATAGGAATAACTATGAATTTATTTTTATTTGTAGTTTTAATACATTTTATTTTTCCATATAAACATATAACACAACAAATGTTATATAAAAAATAATTTACCAATGTATGTAAATAAATTATATTAATTTGTATATACACACCTATCAAACACTTTCACTTATGTAACATTTCAAACATTGCTTATTAATATGTGTTTCTTGAAATACACCACTTGTTGTGTTTACAATCATTTATACCAAAAAATAAGAAAAACATTTATAATTAAAAACTACAATTGAGATTTATTGCTTTCTCCACAAACCTTGTAGTGCATTGTATCTTATACATGTCAAGACTGTTCTCTTCATGAATGCATTTTAAAATGTTTTGAACTCAACATTTCTGCTTGGGAAGCACTGTGAGCCGTATTCAAAATGCTTACCAAGGAATTCGTTCATTGATTGTCAGCAAAACGCGGCTGTGAGACACGCACTTTCTTTATATCCCAATTCTCAATATTTCATCAAGACGACATTAACCCCTTACATGATTCAGCCTGTTCTCATTGTCACATGGTTATTGCGTCGTCGCTTTGCTGTCTCACTCAGCCACATTGGCTCATTAAGAACGTTCAATGTCATTGTCGTTAGGGGTGGGCGGTATGAACAAAATTCTGTTTCACAGTATGACCAATTTTATTTCACTGTAACAATATATTTCATGATCTAATTATTTATATATGTAGTTTTTCTGAAAAATCTACAAAAAGGGCTTTATATAATAAATCAACTCAAATACTTTAGAAATGAAAAGTATTTCACCTTGTTTGGTTTTTCTTTTTCTTGTATTTGGTAAATTATTTATTTAGTAAAAACACTCAACTCTTAGATTAACTGCCCTCAACTGATTGGTATTAAATGCAACTTGTAGGTGCAATTAAATAATATTATTATATTTAATTTTTTATATATTAATATTTTATATTGAAATATTGTATTCATAATAAATCAAATGTACTTCCTTTTTATTTTGTAGGATACTATTAATACAAGTTATATTGTGTAAATTTGTTCCCTGGTATCTGCTTATTGTATTGCATTTTTAAGGGGCCTTTTTTGCTCTTTTTGTGATAACTGGCAATCCTTCACCTGGAAATTATCTCAACAGAGTTAAATAGTGATTAAAAGGAGAGCAGCAGTATGCAAACTGAATATAAGCACAGCCACTTATTTTCATGTCGTGGTATACATGGAATAAAAAAATCTGTTACGCTGATTTTTTATACCGCGGTACGTCAAACCACCCATCCCTAATCTTCGTATTTCACACCGAGCCCAGCTATGCAGGTATAACCGATTTAAAACAATTACCTCCGGCATTCAAGAATAACCCCATAGTTAAGATTTGACCTTGCCTGTGATTTGTCTGCACCATAAACAAGAGAATGTCGACTGTGGGGGGCCGTCTGAGCGGTCATCAGATTTTGATTATCTTAGTCTCTTCGAGGGGTTTTATGGCCATGCCATCGATGAGCAGGATTCAGCAGTTTTCTACAGAAGGTTAAAGACGCACGCTTTTTTCCCTCCTGCTGTTCTATTACATGAGCAGCTGTGCCATTTTCACTTGCCTAAAAACCCATAAAATTTGATTCCAGTTTTTCTCAAGGTGTCATGATCTTCAGGTTTGCAGGTGTGATGCCATGATGGATGTGTGCCTGAACGAAGCTTTTTTTTTTTTTATGTACTCAATTAGTGTTTTCACACCTCTTTGTAAACGCCTGAAGAGTTGTGAATATTAAGTGATTGCATTGGATTTATATGTAAACAAACCCTGACAGTAGGTCACGTCTGAAGTATTTAAGACATATTTGGATTGACAGATGGACTTGCATTAAGGGATCTATGAATTTTAATGCAGTAGGCCTACTTAAAGTGTAGTTTTACATTAAAACACATGGAGCTTTTAATACAAGTTCATATGCTATATAAATATGTGCATCTTTAGGGAGATGGTTCATTAGAATTCTTGAGCTTTGCTTGAGCTTCAACTGTCATGTTCCCATCTGCAAATTAAGACAATTAGTCATCAAACTCCTTGAAACTGCTCAAGCACACATTACTGTATATGTTGTGGAGCATCTGATGCTGTCAGTTTTTTTTCCTTGCTTTTTGCTGTTCTTTATAATGCATATGTGAAATATGCAACCATATGCTCTGCTATAAGAGTCAACATTAGAATTAACCATCAGTTTTATTGCGACAACAGCCATCTCCAACACTGAGACACCAAACCTGCGGGGAAGCTGTTGTATGGCAATGACTGCTTCTTATGTAGAACCAAGGACTCAAATATTTCTTAGTTTTTATTGACTTAATGACAGCGGCATCAGATATCAACCTCTGACCTGCAGGAACTAGAAGTCGAGTTCGGTTACTCTGTAAGGCAGCTCTGCAAGGCAGGGAACCGTATGCCGTCCTCCAGTCGCTGAGGCTGATGTGCATTTGTTAAGTCTGCAAGTTCCCTTGGTGGAACACATCAAAGGGAAGAGGCGTGGCTGACAGCTGGCCGCAGGAGTGGCTATCGGAGACTGTATCTGAAAGATAAATGCATGCTTGACGAGAGCTTCCTCTGGCCCCCTTCCTGTAGAGAGACCAGTGTAATTGAGAAAGATGGCTTCTGCCAGAATGGGGACACAAAGTCCTCTATGTGCGTCTGTTCCTATGGCGAAACAAGGTGAATCTTCCAAAGCTTACAGTGTTGATGTGCTGAACTCCAGCCATTCCTGTAGACAAATGGTCCCATCTACAGGAGGTGTGACTGGCGTAAATGATGGATTATTAATGTTCCTCATTGAATGTGTATTTATATCTTGGAAAAGGTTGATGGTGTTACTCTGAAAGAATGACTTCAGAGATGAGAGAATCTCATTTCCTCTCAGTTTCTGGGTGTTTCTTCAACTCTGGGCACTTGTGTGGACAACAACAACATTTATTTATAAAGCATTTATTTATAATGGAGTATTAGGTTTTTAAAAACATTTTAATATTTACAGTAATTTGTACACTAAATAAAGGTGCTTCAAAAGGTTCTTCAAGCGATGCCATAGAAGAACCATTTTTGGTTCCAGAAAGAACCATTCAGTCAAAGGTTCTTTAAATAACCATCTCTTTCTTACCTTTTTATAATCTGAAGCACCTTCTTTCGCCACAAAGAACCTTTTGTGAAACAGACAGGTTCTTCAGATGTTAAAGGTTCTTTACGGAACCATTTAGACAAAAAGGTTCTTCTATGAAGCACCTTTATTTTTAAGAGTGTATATAGGATTTTTACCCCCTGAAATGTCACTGATATTTCCACCACAGTGTAATTTCTACCACAACTATGTGTTGTTTAATAACATCGTGTCATTAAAAAATAAAAAATAAAATGGCCAATTGCTTTGTCCTTCTAAAGTTAATTTTATAGATAGCATTTTACATATTTTAAAAAGTATTATTTCATTGTAAATATTATACACACAATTAAATAATTTAAAAAATAAGTATTTATAATTCTATATTATTTGACAAAATTGTACCTTGATTGAAAATGATTCACAAATATTTTGTATTTGTTTTAATACCTTTTCCTTTTTTTATTGCTCTTCACTGACACTTGTCTCCTTGGTAAATGCGTACACCAATCTTTTTTTAAATATATTTTTATTTATAATTTTTGTTTTATGTTTTCCAAAGAAATATTTAATAAGGACAATTTTGCAGTTGTATTAAACCTTTTGTTTATCAATTTAGGCAAGATTTGTTGTTTGGGGTTGAAATGACACCTGCGGACAGTTTAGGTTATTGTAATTTTATGCTAGATTTTCATGTTTTGAGATTCATTGTCTCATTGTGGGACAAAAAAAATCAATGCATAAAAGACATTTAAAAAGTAGCAAAAATAAATCAATTGGTATTGGTAAAAGCTTGTTTTAATGTGACCTTCATATAACTAAAATTTAATTGAAATCTGTTAATTTTAACAACAAATTTGAAAAAGAAAAAAAAAGTTCAGAGAGTTGAAGTAACTCTCATCTATCCTTGAATCTCATTTGGAGAGTGAAGGGTGGCTTGAGAAGAACGCTCACGTGTTTCTCGGTCCCCTTGCACACTCAGCAGATGTGTCAGTGTTATCAGAAAAGGAGCAGCAGGAGCTCAAAGTGCCTCACAATTCTCATGTGCGCCCATCACACACACACTCATTCCATAAGCCGACTGGAACGTCTCCTTCCCTCTCTTCTGCCTCGTCGTTTTAGCCTAATTGTGTCGATTCACAGGCAGAGGGAGCCGCATACATAATCAATTCCGATACTCAGACTGAGGATCCCTGGCTTTCCGCACATCAAAGCCGCGGAGCCAGCCAAGACCAGCTGGTTATTCTCGCCCAGCCGTCCCACACAATATCAGCAGGGGAGGACGGGCCGAGGACAAACGTTTGTCACAAGATGCCTAGAATGTTTTCCTGCTGTAAATATGCTCTCCTTCACACTGTTAAAGGTGCTGAGCGTAATGTCTCCTCTGAGTGATGACTTCGGTAGAAGCGACGGCATAAAAGAGATGCCCGACTTCATTTCAGTTCAATTGCAGACGCTATTATATAGCCTCCTACTGAATGTTTTCTCAGTTGGCCGAGTATCCTGAGAGCTATTCACATAAAAGTCTCTGATAGTGCCAGCGATTTAAGTGATTCATTTTGGGGCAAAGTAAAATGGAGCCGGTCCAGATGGTCCAACGGTGAGGTGCGACATCCTACTACAACCCATTAAAAAAAGTACACATCCTCGTTGAGCACTTCCTATATCCTCTGCCCCATGGACCACTCGCACAGAATCATACGCCAAACCGAAGGGCTTGATTTAAAGAGCAAGATCTCGTTGTGCCGTAATTGGTTTCTTGTTCTCATTTTCTTTCATTTTCTGGTGATCTTTCTACATTGTCCTGTCTCTTTCCTCTCCCTCTCTGTAAATGTCAGAAGTTTCCTTGTTGTACGCTTTAACGGTTTATATCCAGCAACAGTGTTTCCGCATCTTACAATGGGGAAGCTCATGCACATTATTCCTACTTAAGTCAGCTTGATGGTGTTAATTCTCTCACAGTCTGCTGGGAGAGCACTCAGCCATAATATTTAGAAACAACACACTCATCATATGATGTATCGTTACATTAGGCTATTAAGACAGACAGCAAGTAATGCCTTGGAGATCAGCCTTTCAGTATCTAGCACACTCGGTGGAAACGATAGATTACTATCACAGCAGACACACACACACACACACACACACACACACAGAGAGAGACAGTTCATTTTGATCTCTCCTTACATGGCATGAGATAATGAACTGTTGTCTGAGGGAGCAATTACATTTGTGTGCCCAACCAGGACAAACACAAATCTTTGACAAGAAATTATATTACAGTATCACTCCAAGAGCAAGTCGAGTGTGCACGTCACGCCTTTGTGCTGAAAACGGTTTGGTATCACATCCACTTCATCACATCTTACAGTTGACTTGGCAGGATGCAAACTTTTGGTCATGACTTGGGGGTAATGTAGAGCGTGGGCTTGTCAGGAAAGCTTTGAGCCTTTTGAGCTGGTACTGGAGACCCACAAGAAAGAAAAATTAGATATGTCTTTAAAGGAATAATTCACCCAAAAATAAAATTCCTGTCATTATTTGCTCATCTTTGTTTTCATATTTATTTATTTTTTTATTTGTTGTATCATTTTTCAGAATATCAGTGCTATATACCAACTCTTCTGAAGTTATACAATAGCTTTTTGTAAGGAAGATAGTAAAATTAAATTCAATATTTATTGATGAGTTGCAACTTGATCATTGCAACTTGATCATTGTGTTATTGAGTTGAATTTGAGAACCAAATCAATCCTTTTTTTCAGATTTATTTGGTTTAGTAAACTGATTAATGAATAAGATTAATTCACAAATCATTAACACTTTACAATAAGGTTAAATTTATTAACATTAGTTGTGACATTCAACTCAGGACAAATAGAAGAATTGAAATGCTTATATATAGAGAGTTTGAGTTAATTTAACAGATTAGAAACCTGATCACTCAAGATGGAGTTGTATTCATATTTCAGTAGCGTTAAGATCACTCTAAGACGGAAGTATAGTTTCTATATCGGACAAAAGTCTGCGCTTCTCTCTCCTCACCGAGGATTTATATGTTATAGTATGGTCTCTTAACACTAGCTACTTTACAGGTTTTCCAAAGAGAATGAATGGTTACTTCTCTGGAGACTTTAAATTGTGACTTTTCTAATGAGAAAAGACCCTAGTTTAATCTAAACGTGTTTCTTCTCGAATTTTAAAAGAGAACTTATATTTCAATCATTGACTGTGGTGTGCCAAGAAACCAAAGTCTGCAGTCAAAAGCCAGAATCTGATATTTCAATGCACACTTAAACACTTCTGATCAAAAATGACTTTGTTGTTCTGTATGCCACCAATTTGCATCTTACTTTTATTCCTCTTAGGAATTTTAGGAGAAACATTCGAGACAACGTTGATACTTCATTAGATGGTCTCCTGCTGTATGAAAGAGCCATTTCTGAACATTAAAACTTTCCTCTGGGAAAACGTTAATATACCTTGATGCCACCAACAAACTCAGACAGACGGAGACCACCGAGTAATCTCAGCACATGAATAAACTTCAGAAGAGTCCTGTTTTATTTCTTTCTCTCCTTTTGTCTGTCCTTATTTTCTTACAGCTTATCAGAGAGCGAAGCCTTTACCATATCAGTGTAAATTAAAGCGGGATCCATCTTTTTTTTCTGTTTTTCTGAGGATTTGTCCAAGAAAGAGGTATTTGGTTTAGCAAAGGATTTAAGTCCCCTGCTGCTCTTTTGAAATAGCGCTGTCTTTGATGTCCAGAGGACAGGGCAGTGTGCTTTTTTTCTTTCTATATGCAGCCATTGTGTTGTATTTATTTTCTGTGGAAAATTATTTTAAGTCAACATGAAATGCAGTTCGCAACCCATTTAATGTGACATTTCAGAGTGAAACAGGATATTCAATATAACAAATGTAGGAGAAGACTTGATTTCATCCACTGGAATTTGATTGGATTGCGAGAAGTGGTCTCTATATGACCAGTGGTTTGAGGGAAGGAGTCTGATGACGTCAGATGAAAAAGAAAGTCTTGTTTTGGTTGAAGACAAACTATTTTTCCTCTTTGGATTAACGTGCACCGATGACTCATGCATAATAAGATCAGGAAACATGTATTAAGAGAGTATAAATAGGGTCAATGTTGGCTTCATGTCGACTGTAGTCAAGCAATAAGGCAAGTGTGTTTCTTTCTGGCCTAGTTGGGTTATAACTCATCTTCTCCCAATAGTAGCATTAGAACGGCCGGTAACCAGGCTCCCTGAGGGTTGAAAAGATCAGACTGGGAGGTGGTTTGCTGCAGGCAATAAATCCTTTGACATAATCTTGCCACATTTGTGGGGAGCTGGACTCCTTTTTGGTATCATTAGCATGACATATCATTTGATATGTGGAGTTAAGCAGCCTTGGGAAATGAATTTCTCTATGAGGACCAACGGCTGCTTTTATGCACTTTGTTTGCACATTTTAAAACTCTTATCTTTTCTAAGATACATGGAGGACTGTTTATTGTGCATGCTCTAAGCATTTTGAACCATGATGCTAATGTGGGTGATGTAGGTTTGAATCTGACGTGTAGTTTTTTTATTTTATTTATCCATTAAAAAAGTACCATAAATACAGATTCCTCATGCAATCACTGCCATGACAGTACATTTTTAATGGTCTTATCACATCAATGCATGTGCTAATTTACAAGGCATATTGAAATTTAATCAACAGAGGTTGCCGAGTCAAAGTCATGTATTAAGCATTCTTAGCAGTGCATTATGTCATGCAATTAGTCTCTGAAAAATGTGCCGACAAGACCTATCGTGCTACTGAGATCATGGTACATTTACATGCCAAATACACACATACGTCTTGACCAATCAATAGCATTTGTTTCAATTACACTTAAAGTGAGCTATTATAACGATTTTCTGTGCTATATGTTTAGCAGATGTATTTCTGACCCAGGTATTTGATTAGATTGCAGCTCTCCCATTGATAGCACTGTGTGTCCCGCAGACATTGATCAATAAATTGCATTAAACCGCTTTAGCTGTTGTGGTTGAAAGTTAGTGTTTCACAGAATTAGAGCTGTTGGTAACGCCTTCTCGGTTACACAGTTCCCTCCCTAATCAGATAATAAATAAAAGAAATGATGTGGTAAAAAATAAACATACTTCCTGTACAGTACCTAATTTTTATAAAACAGAACGCTACAGGAATCTAATTGGCCAAAACTAACTAACACTAACACTAACTAAAAAAAAATAATAATAATATTATAAATTATTTCTAGCCTATATATTTTTTATGCATTATATATATATATATATATATATATGTGTGTGTGTGTGTGTGTGTGTTCCAAAATGAGGCCTGGAACTTTCTGATTCATAAAATTAGTTAATGTGTACAATATTGTTAAAAAAAAGTAGTTGTATGATTGATCCTCTTTCTCCCAAATGTACGCCAACAGGCATTTCCAAAACGCACAAGGACTTTTTCATTGTTGAAATTAGCCTCGGTTTGCACTCACAATATATTTTGCTCAGAGGACCAATATTCCAGCAGAGCATTTTCTGCTCCCTGCAACAAAAGATCAATGTTCCATTAGAATAAGTGAGCTGTTAAATTCATTTCAACCTTGGTGCTATTATTTGATTTGGGGTTGTGTTACGACACGTTTGCCTCCTCTCTCACTCCAAATGTTTCGCCCTCTCCCTGGTTTAATCCATTTTATGATGGTCCGCAAATGCCAATCAATATCTCTCATTGTAGTTGCGTCTATGTTCTCACAGTGCAGCCATTTTCTGCGAGAGGACTGAGTTTCTACTGTTGAAGGCACTCAGAGTAGCAGAAGGGTATACGTGTACACTCACCCATCGTCTTGATCTTCATGGTTTCCCTTTGCTCATCTCTTCCACACCTGCTCCACCATGAACAAACAGACGTCTACTTCCATGCAGCTGCTAATTAAACTAGAACCATTAATCTTCATCAAATCTGGGCTTGGGCTCTCAAGTTTCTATTACATGCAGCGGATGAAAGCTCTAAGAAAGGAGAGGAAGAATAAATTAAACACTTTAGTAAATCGTGCTTAAGAGTTTTTCTTTTGCATCACGAATAACTGACAACCAGTTGAATGAAAAGAGACAGCAACTCAGACCAGCTTCACAGAAGGGTGTAGTGTAGAATTGCGGGTTTCTGACTTCAGGTCAACAGGTGCTGGCACATTTTCACTCCTCTGAAACCTGAAATTGCACCTACAACCATTTGTCAGGACTCCCTGATCTTTGGCCTACCACTTTCCAATGCAATAACCCCGGGCACTTTCTTTCTCTGAATCAAAATTCATACTCTGAATTTATTAATAACTACTGCGTTGTTATGAATTCAGAGTATGTGTTTTCAAAACTCTCCGCATCCCATTTCTCTGTTGTACTTCAAATACCGAGACAACCGGTTGAATTTAAAGAGGGAAGTACAGCAGGCTCTGTATTTGGCTTCTCTTGGGCTTCCTCCAGTTTTATCTGATTCTGTGATAATGGAAAAAGTCAGATTACAGGGACCTTGTGTGAGCTACTTGTTGAACGGTCTTATCAGCTGGGCCGCATAATGATTCAGTATGTTAGACATGCTTTGCATGATTAATAGTTCTTTTGTGGAAGGATTGTTCAGCTTTGCTGCCCTTTGGCAAGCAGCTATCACCGTGTGTCTCTTTTCAAACATGCGTCACTACATTATGTGACATGCAGGAGTCGTATGGTTTCCTGTATTAGACTGTATGATGTTATTGCAGTTATTCACCAGGGTCATTTTAAAATCGTGTCTTTCCTGCTGATAATGAAAATGTTTTTTGTTTAAAGAACCATTTCCCTTGAATAGTAAATATGTTCCATACTGAGTTATTTCAGTGTTGCAAATAGAAATTCAGATCAATTTTTTCAGTTTGAAAAAATTAATAGACAGGCATGTGACAAGCATGCATGTTATTGTTATTGTTATTATTATTATTATTATTATTGTTATTGTTATTATTAAAGTCTTCCTTAGGTTTTTTTTATGGTGCATTTAATTGTCACACTTTTAAAACATTTAGAGATGCTTCAGTTGTTTTGTGCAGTCTTGCATATGGGCTTCAAGTGGCACTTGAGATTTAAGTATAAATAAATGTTCCTTAACTTCAGCCATTTATGCTTTATAATGCTTAGGCACACTGCCAATGGACAATATATTGTAATGTGGGTAATATGATACATTATGCATGAGGATGTTATTGTCCCGTTGGAATCTGGGATAATAAATAGTACCAGGTTTTAAGGCTTAGTAATATTGAATCACTGCAATCTGGGGAAATGTTAGTCGCTCGTGCACAGCACAGGTGAAATCACATCTGACCTCTGCCTTTTGTGAGTAGGCATTTGAATATTTGATTTTCTTCAAGTTGACTCCTGCATCTGTTTTTCATCAAATCACAGACAAACATGTGGCCTCTGCCACTATTGCCGCAGTTACAGACAGTGTTCATTTCACATTTCTCTAAGTGGCAGCTGTGAGCTGAATATTTCAACACATCTAATGCGGCTCACCCTCATTACTGATCCGGGTCACTCTTACTGCGCATTACATTTTTGTTTCACCATCATGTGTGTAAATAGATTGGCTAAAACTTAAAATTACAGAAATGTAATTGGAGTTTTCTTTAGTTTAGTTTTTGTCGCATTTGTCATGTCCCTGGATGCTGCACTAATTTCTAAATGTTTTACAAATGTTTTCAAAATGTTTCTTGAGCACCAAATCAGCATATTAGAATGAATTTTGAATGATCATGTGACACTGAAGTCTGGAGTAATGATGCTGAAAATTCAGCTTTGCCATCACAGGAATACAATTTTTTTAATATATTTTAAAATATATTATAATAGAAAACAGCTATTTTAAATGGTAATATTATTTCACATTATTAACATTAGCCCCTCAACATTCATGTTTTACTGTATTTATGTATTAATGTTGTACTGTATTTTTAATTAAGTAAATGCAGTCTTGGTGAGCATAAGAGACTTCTTTCCAAAACATAAAAACAATTCCCATCCTTTTAGGCAGCAGTTTTCTTTTTGTGTGAATAATACCTGAAATAGTACCTGAGCTTTCTCAGATAGTTTTAGATAACCTTGTATAAAAATATTTCATACAAGTATAGTTCAAGTTACAAAATGTACTGTATAAAGGAATGATCCACACCAAAAATGTCTAAAGACATGCTACAAAATAATGCTTCAAGACCTTCAATAAAGTGAAATCCCGCAGCTGAGCAGAAGTGCCAGCCTCTGGCTTTTGGCAGCTGAAAAATGCAAGTTTTGCAATATGAACCTCGTGTCACGATAAAAACTCATGAGACAAGTGACATGTGAACAGGCATGTCATGATCTGATGCCAAGAGATCACCCATTCCCTCACCTCATTCAAGTTTCCCTGCAACCTGATCAAATGGTGTCACATACAGCAGTGTCAGTACACAACAGCGGCAGACAAGATGCCCTGTCCATCAAAGAGTTCCCAGGAGCTCGGATGCTGTTTGAATACGAAGGGGAGGCTTGCAGGTTATTGTGTGTGGTGATGGAGCCCGGCTGGCTACCGGTGGGGTGACAGAGAGTCTATTTTCTACATGACTGGGCTTTATTTCAACCCTGCCGTGAGCGAGATCACAGTGATTGATTTTTCTCCTCTGCCATAAAGCGCTGTGATTATGCACAGCATCCAATCTTTAATCAGAGCTAAATGTCTTAATCCATTATTTCTGGTGGGGATAGGTGGGCATGGAATCGTCCTAGTATAAAAAGCATTTGGTTTCGGGCCAGGTCTAGACGTTGGGATATTGACATGGCTGGCCATCAGAGTCTGTCTTAGTTGTGCTATAAATCAGGGATTTTCAAATTCGGGACCACTGGGGGCCTACAGATTAATTAATTTTAATTAATTTTTGTAATATTG
The DNA here is from genome assembly GCF_001515645.1 of Sinocyclocheilus grahami. Lineage (NCBI taxonomy): Eukaryota > Metazoa > Chordata > Actinopteri > Cypriniformes > Cyprinidae > Sinocyclocheilus > Sinocyclocheilus grahami. Next base: position 522,047 of record NW_015505280.1, on the reverse strand, counting down.
ATTGAAAATATTTTTGTCAAATTGTAATGTTTTGTAGAAAAAAGATATGCTGTTAATTTAAGATATATTTGATTTTATATATATATATTATTTATATATATATATATATATATATATTGTTTGTTTTTGAAAGAAGTCTCTTATGCCCACCAAGGCTGTATTTATTTGATCAAAAACAGTAATATCGTAAAAAATATTCTAACTATTTAAAATAACCGTTTTCTATTTGAATATATTGTGAAATGTAATTTATTCCTGCAATAATACATTTTCAGCAGTCATTACTGCAGTGTCACACAATCCTTCAGAAATCATTCTAATGTGATGATTTGGTGCTTATTATCAGTTATTATTGGTGTTCCATTGTTATCAATGTTGAAAACTGTTTTTGTGAAAATATGTGAAATATTTTTTAATTGTACTTATCCTAAAATTTTGAATGGTAGTATTACATCATTTACGCAAAAAAATATTAGGCAACTGTTTTCAACATATATAATAGTAATAAGAAATGTTTCTTGAGCACCAAGTCAACATATTAAAATGATTTCTGAAAGATCATCTGACACTTAAGACTAGAGTAAGAGAAAATTCAGCTTTGCCATCATAGAAATAAATTACATTTTGAAATATAATAACATTTAAATTAAGTAAATGCAACTTTGGTGACCATAAGAAACATGTTGCAAAACCATAAAAAAATTATTTATTCCAAACTTGACTGGCAAGTGGGTTTTTATACATTAAAATATTTTTCCACTTAATATTTTAGAAAAGTGGGCTCCTTGTCAGATGGATCATCATATTTGGGGGTTAAAGGTGCACTAAGTGAATTTTGCCAAACAATGTTGATATTTGAAAGCACCAAAACAAACACGTCCATACTCCAACAGGACGTCGCCCCTATTTTGATAATTCCGCCCCACATGTACGTACACAACCCTGGCAGCGATGATGGCGGAATCTGCTATGCCTGCATGGTAATTCAGGTTGAATGTGTTTGGTAGTAGTGTGTGTTGAATGGTTTAGCTCCTTTTCATGTGGAAGACAACGTCTCCTATCAAGAAGAAACAAAGCAACCTCGGCGTCCGATTCCAGGCCTTCCTGCTCTTTGAGTTTCTCCACCACTGGAAAACTGCTCCAATATTTACGCGGGTCCTACCTCTTGCCTGATCGTAGCCATTCTTTTTGATGTTTTGTTCTTCCAAAATTTATTAGATTTTTTATAAGCCATCTCTCGCTATCTATAGTCGATCTGCTAATATCCGTCCTGTGCACTCACTCTCTTCTCCCTATCATTACTAGACACACCCCTTACTGCTGATTGGCAGCAAGTGTGTTTTGGGACTCGGTCCGACACTCTGGTCAAAAGCGTTTTCAAATATTGCTTAGTGCACCTTGAAAATGTTTGAAAACCTCCGATATAGATGAGGTATCTTCTCTTAATCTTGTTGATACGAATTGGATAAAGTATTTGTTGACCTTCACCTTGTTTGGGTGAATGTGCAAGAAATGTGTTTTCAGACTCCAATGAGTCTGTGCATTTCTATTTCAGTGAGCATAAATCCAGAGCTGGGGGCAAAGACGGGAGGGTGGAGGGTAGGCAAAGAAACAGCCATGAATCACCATGGACAGGTCATTGGAACAGTGCAATGCAGCGTCTGAGAGTTTCAAGATTAGAGGGGCTAATAATTTTTGAGGGCCATGCTTTATGTTAATGTGGCAGGCCACGCTGTATATTTCTGCTGAGATGGTGCCTTTGTGGTGCTTAATTTTGCTTTAATGGAACTGTTGTGTTAGTATCTGCAGCAGACTCTAAGATTTAAACCCCCTGGAATTAACTGGCTTTATTGCAGAGGACGTCCTGTGATTTATCTCACGTCTCCGGACATCAGGAAGGACACGCGAAACCAAACAAGTAAAAAAGGAAAAACATGGGAAATTAACTCGTATTACTACAGTTTTGTACCCGAGTAGGGTGAGAGGTGGAAATGATACTAGGGGTCCAGCATAATTGTTGTAGAATCAGATATAATTATTGTAATGTCAAAATATGCCATAAATATTAATATTAGGGGGCAGTCATGGCCTAATGCTTAGAGAATCGAACTTGTAACCCAAAGGGATTGTCGGTGCGGGGAGTGAATGACCAGCCTTCCACCCTCAATACCACGACTGAGGTGAAACCCTTGAGCAATGCACCGAACCCTCAACTGCTCCTCGGGCGCAGCAGCAATATGGCTGCCCACAGCTCCGGGTGTGTGTTTACTGTGTGTGTGTGTGTGCACTTGGATGGGTTAAATGCAGAGCACAAATTCCGAGTATGGGTCACCATACTTGGCCACGTCACTTTACTTCACTTCATTAATAGGCCTATTCACAAAGTTGGTTTTGTGTCATGCAAACAGTTCTAATATTTCTATTAAAATATTAGTTTTAGCAAATAGTTTTAATATTTCTAACAGGTCTATTTTAGCGTTTTGTAATTAATATGGATGATGGGATGAGAAAATTACATAAAATTATATTATATGTATATAATTCTGATTACTGTTTTCAGATAAAACCTTGCCCTATTTTTGCCATTTAACATTTTAATAAACTTCTAGACAGTCTTCTGTTTTTCCCAAACTCCCAGAGTATTTTATTTCAAGAAAAACAAGAACTCCCATATTCCCCAAAATATAGACATGAAGTATGTTGTTTCCATTTATATCTATATAGCTAACTGGATAATAAATTCATCATATCATCATAACATAATCAATTCATCATTTCACTTTCCACTTCCACTTTGCTGCACTAATTCATGGTGCTTCATCTTGGCTGTCCAAATTCATACCGTTTTCATTTTTCTTCGATAAAATTCATTAGTGGTGATCTAAAACCCTTTCTGATTCATTCATGAGCTCAGTATTAATAATTAATCAATAATCGTTATACACTCATTACGCTAACTGTTCATTAAATAATGTAGTTTATCTTTATCTGTCTCTGGGCTTCATTGATAGTTCAGCAAGGTGTCTTTTTCAAACATTGCTCAACTCGAACAACTGAAAATTAGTTCTCTTTTGTTTATTTGATAAGATGATAAGAAATATGATAAGAAAATGTACACAGTGATTTTTTTTTTATCACAATTTATGCTGTTAACCATATTATTGGTAACTGGCTTTTCTTGTGGCAAAAAAAAAATATATATATATTAATTGTACAGAAGGTTGTCGGCAAACAGATCTCCCAATATGCATTGCAGCACAATTTGCTTATTAAAAGTAAACTTTTTTTGTTTAATCATTATTTATTGAAATTGGCATGAAGTTCATCTCTCAAGCCAAAACACACATGCATATTCCAACCCACTTCCTTTCAGAACAGCAAGCTGATAAAGGTCACTCGCGCCAGGACCATTTCATTAGCTAGTGAACCCAATTTATCTGTTTAATTTAAATCAATGGAAACTCGTTATACGTGCACCCTGGGTTTTGCTCCTTTAATGCGGTTGAATTCAAATTCATATGCAAATTAACCATCAGCAAATGCATTTAACTGTACTAAATGCACAATGTAGTACTACACAGAAGGTTTTAATAAACAGTGTTAACTGGCAAAGGAAAATAATAATGTAAATGGCTCTGAAGTCTCATAGCAGTAGGACTTTATCGTTCCAGCACAAATGGCATGGTTTAGCAGGCCATCCCAGTTCCAGAAAGAAGTGGCTGTCATAGGCTCATGCATGGCTGAGACATGCTTAATATGTGGAGCCATCCTGCTAGCAGGAGCAATATACAGTGAGCCTTTTTATCCTTGAATATTCTTATTGAAGTGTCAAATATTGCTATGTGAGTGCAGGTTTTTGTGTGTGGATATGGATAAAGAAGAATGGTCCTGAAAAATATTTATGATTTTAATTTTTTATTTGGTGTTGTATTTTTAGTTATTTTTATTTTTAGTTCCTGTTGCACAGGAATTTTTTTTTCTCAACCCAGGTGAACACAATTATTTTTTATGCCTGTACTCACAGCATTAAATAAGCAGCATTAATGGTCCCTTCCTCTTAATCTCTAAAGAACTCAGAATGCATGATTTCCCCATGAAGCAGGTGGCTGAGGGCTCAGAAGGTCATGCTTTGGCAGCTCAAGGTGTTTGTAACTGATCATTTGGCATTACGAGACAAACGGAGAGGTGTCACGTCACACTTCACGCATTAACAGTGTAAGACTGTGGAGGATGAAGAGTTATCTGATATGGTGTGAATGTTGTCAGTGATTCTTTTATCTACCTCAGCCAGAGTGGTATTAAAGCAATAAGCCATGAGAGGCAGCAGATGCAGTGATTTTTTTACCGTGGTTATGGGTTGTTGTTTGGCATGATGCGTTCTTGACTGTGGTGAAATCACTTGGATGGCCTGTTGCTTTTATAAAACGGTGGCAAAACGCTACATGAGAGAATATTAGATGATTAATGGTGTGTATTATTGCATTCTGATGGGATGCTGCCATTTAAATGTCAGTACATGTCAGTAAGCTATTTTTTTTTTATAAATAATAATTTTATTTAGGAGGGTTGCATTAAATTGATTAAAAGTGACAATAAACTTTTACATTCTTACATAAGATTTCAAATAAATGCTGTTCTTTCCATTCATCAAAGAATCCAAAAAAAAAGTATGGTTCCATAAAAAAAATATTAAGCAGCTCAACTGTTTTCAGCATTTATAATAAAAAGAAATGTTTCCTGAACAGCATATCAGAATATTGGGATGATGCTTCAAGGATCATGTGACACTGAAAACTATGAAAGCTCGTTTCTGGCATGGAATTAAAAAAAAGGTAATTGTGACTTTTTATCTCACAATCCTGACTTTTATTCTTGCAATTTTTTCAAGCAATTCCGAGTTTGTGTCTTGCTATTCTGACTTTTTTCCTCCAAATTTTAAGTTGGCATCTCACTTTTTTTTTTTTTTAAACCACAGGATGAAAGTCTGAAATAGTCTGAAAAGTCTAATATAGCTGAAACAAACTTCCATAGAAGACTGTATAATTGCTTGCAAAAACTATCTATCTATCTATCTATCTATCTATCTATCTATCTATCTATCTATCTATCTGTCTATCTGTCTGTCTGTCTGTCTGTCTGTCTGTCTGTCTGTCCTTATGTCTATATATCTGTCCATTAATAGTATTTATATTTAATTTGTATTATAATATAAAATAGTATACAATCAGTTTTAAGGTAACCATGAGTTGTTTGTTTGTTTATTTATTTTTTTGTAATGCATGTGTAAATATTCAAAATAGACATTTTGTTCGAAACCCCAATTTTTTTTTAAATGAAAAGAAGACTAACTGACTTTGTGCTAGAGCAGCTTTTAGCTGTGTTGCAGGAGCGGTGAGGAGAATTAGACAGCGCTCAAGGATAACCCAGAGGCTAGGTTAGCCAGAGAAACTCCCAGAAGGCCGAGGGAAGAATCGAAGAGAGAGAGGAGAAAGGAAGCTGAGGAAAGATGATACCCAAAACTTTTTTTCCTGCACGAAACATCTCACATGCCATATGTTTACTGAATGCATACAGTACAGCATGTCACTTTGTACAAGTGTACTTCTCTGAATTTCAGCTTCTTGGGCTTTAAAAATTTAAACTGTGCCACCGCTGAGGGGCTGTTGACTAATATTGGCTCACTCTTCTCCTAGCTGTTTGGCACTGATACATTGAATTATAGACAGAAAATGTAATATTCATATAGGCCAGAGCGGTGCATTTTAATCTGTGTGATCCTCATTGAGTGCACAGGGCAGTTTAGAACGAGGAGCCCACTGGGCATTCTGGGAAGGGCTGTTGTGGGACAGAGAGGGCTCTGTGAGCTACATGCCTCATTTCATCACACACATTGCTCAGCAGTGGCATTTTTTGTGTTGTGAGTGTGCATGGATGAAATGCATGATTCATGGTTTACAGTTTTGCTATTCATTATTGACAGCAGGTTTAAAAAAATTGAAGCTAAGTTTCTAAACGTGCACGATTTTGTGTCGGAGAGTCTGTATCTATTTATATGTTTTTTTATGTAAGACTCTGCCAGCAGATAGACCATACAAAAAATTGTCATGGTAAAAAAATGTCTACCTTGAAAAACAAAACAGTTTTGAAAGCTCCATTTAAAGAAGGTCCCAAATTTACACTACCTTTCAAAGGTTTGGGGTCAGTAAGATTTTTAAAATGTTTTTGAAAGAAGTCTTTTATTCTCACCAATGCTGCATTTCTTTGATAAAATACAGTTTGCTATTTCAGTATTTTAAAAAATGTATGTTATTCCTTTGATGGTAAAGCTGATTTTTCAGCTCCAGTCTTCAGTGTCACATGATCCTTCAGAAATTCTAATATGCTAATTTGCTGCTCAAGAAACATTTCTTATTATTAGCCATGTTAAAAACAGTTGTGCTGCTGAATATTTTTTTGGAAACCGCAATTAATTTTTTCAGGACTTTTTGATGAATAGAAGGTCAAAAACAGCATTTATAAGAAATTAACATCTGTAACATTATATATGACTTTACTGTCAATTTTGATCAATTTATGCTTGCTGAATAAAAATCATTTCTTTCAAAAAATAAATATAGATCACTAACCGAAACTTTAAGTGACTAACCGAAATTTTAAGTGCATTTAATTAAGCTTTAGCAGGTCACGTGAGTCAAGCTTGCATCAGCTGATTCTCAGCTGATCACATCTACCTGGGGGGTTATTATTGCTGCTCTCCCTGCTCATTCATGACAGGCTGCATGGATGGGCAGGGAGGTTTTTTGCCCAGAACAGAACCATACCGCCAAACCAAACTTTATGCTAAGTATCTATCATTCTGACGATAGTGGTCCTGACAGAATTATGATTTATTTTTTAACTCTAAAAATAATTTGAATAATATTTTTACTACCAAAAAATGTCAAATTTTTTAATTTAGATTTTTACCATATTTATAATCTAATTCATACTTTTTCTTTTTACAGTATTTTATTGTACAGTTATATACATTGACCTGTTAAAACTAATTTATTTTTCACTTTATATGGTAAGGTAAATTATATAATATAATTAGGGGGCAGTCGTAGCCTAATGGTTAGAGAGACAGACTTCAATACCACAACTGAGGTGAGACCCCTGAGCAATGCGCCGAACCCTCAAATGCTCCCTGGGCACCGCAGCAAAAGTGGCTGCCCACTGCTTCGAGTGTGTGTGTTTTCACTGCTGTGTGTGTACACTTGGATGGGTCAAATGCAGAGCACAAATTCAGAGTATGACTCCATACTTGGCTACACGTCACGTCACTTTTCTTTCATATAAAATATTGTTTTTATTTTATATTATATATAAAATAAATAATTATGACTTTTTTTAACTGCATTAAACATCTTGCTTGCAAAAATGATGTCTGCAGTCTGAGCCTGTGGCTAACTAGTCATGCATTTACTGATGTGGTGATTTCCACTATTTGGCGTTACTAAAAAATCTTGAGTATCACTTTGTCCTTGAGAGTGTGATGGTCGGGCGCTGACAGTGTGAGTGAGGGAGCCAGTCATCGGGGTGATTAGCTTTAATTTGGCTTCAGTGCTCCCTGACTTCACAGGTCACCAAGCTTCGGCTCTGGCCACATCCACAACTCTTCCAGCCTAAGAGGAAGCTGGAAACAGGCCTGTCTGAAAGGCCAGATTTCCCTCTTTCTCTCCATCTCCCTCTGTCTCTCTTACTCCCTCCCTCTCGAGAACCACAGCCTCACAGACTCCGAGCCTTCATTGTTTGTGGAGCCGGGACAATAGGGGCGATGATTGCCTGAGAAACCTCTGCTGATGTGTTGTGTCTGTGGGTGGGGCTGGGCTGCCCTCCTTCATCTTACTGACTCATACCATTTTAAAGGGTCATATTATTAAAGGGATGATTTTAAAAGGGTCACATCATGAAAAAATCAAATTTTTGAAATAAGAATTCACTATACTTAAAATAACTTTCTCGTGTTGGTAGATGAATACATAAATCCATGATTCAGTGTTCTGAAACTCGACAGAATTAATATAGATACCACAGTGTATATATGTATATATAATTCATTGTTAAATAAAAAATCACCAGTAATAGTTTAAGTTTTAAACTGGCAAACCTGCAACCATCTAAATTGGCAAATTTCAGAGGACTTATACAGAAAAAAAAGAAAACATTACATCAGGAAAAATAAAATGCCAAACAATGCGTGATATGACCTCTTTAAAACAATAATAAATTGCGGTAACTTGGTAATTGCCAGCATGCTCATTACCAAAAAATGAAACAGAAAAGTTCAAGAACTGGATGGTTACTAGGGTGCATTTCTGGGTGATTACTAGATAAATATAGTAGTAATTCAATTACTGATCTGGCCCAAAACCCTTAATTTTTAAACTAAACTCATTCTTTTCACAGCGCTAATACTATGTGTTCTAGATCATCATAAACACAAATTTGCATTGATTCATTATCCTTTAGCGCCATGGTTGCAGAGCAGTTGTTTACAGATACCAGATTTTGATATTAACCGCCTTTCATGCAATCCTTATCGTTGCAACAAAGGTTCCAATTAACTAGAGTGTGTGCCTTCCATTTCCTCTCTCACTGCATTAAGCCCAATAATGAATCATTGTCAACCACATGGAGGGAGAAAATGAATTGGAGCTTGAGTCCCGGGGCGTTATTTTATGACTCTAGTGTGGCAATTCAAATGGTAACATATTATTATTGAAATTATCAAGAATTATTGCGTGATAATTTGGCCACCATAACCCATTCAAAATATGGAGCGCCACATTACAGTTGACTAACAGGAAGAGAAATGGTTGTGAGCTAGTAAGAGCTGAGTGCTGTATGAAATTGAAAGTAAATTAAAAGAAGAGAAGAGTGACAGAAAATCTATCCCGTTTAATTTAGACTAAAGGGTTACTATAGGGATGGAAATGAAGCATGGGGCAGTCGTACCAAAAGCTCATCTCAGGGAACGGTTAGAGTGCAGTGGAGCTTCTCAAATCTGTCAAAACACTTGTGGATTTTGTCAAGCTATATCTGTACCCGAGTGGCTTGTGAACATAGGGATGCCTCTTTCCATTAGATAGCAAATTTAAACAAATGTTCCCACTCCTTCACTATTAATGGGGATCCTTATGATTTTTCCCTGGGTTTCCATGCAAATGTGACTTTATGTTTGCTGTGTTCATATTTGTGTATATATTGTAAATGTGAAGCACTTCTACCAACATCTAAAAGATTTTAGTGATATCAAACAAATCAGAATATGTTTTATCTAAATAACACAAAAGAGACGTGGCAAAAGTGCATGGTGATTTATTAAATGTTTGTAAGCAAAAAACACCCTTAAGTGCTTATAGTAGTTAATTTTTCACTGTATCATTATATGGTTTCTGCATCAACTGTATAATAAAGACTGTGTGCTTCAAATGGTCAGGTTGGCTTAAGATCTCTTTAATAGCTCAATTTGTTCTCACAGATGGTAATAAGACTCAATTTAGACTAGATTGTACCTTTATACTCATAGATTTCTTGAGGTATTTTAAGTATAATTGTACATATTTTATTCAATTTTAAACCAAATATATAGTTCAGTCATGAAACTCTAGATGGCGCATTCTGACGGGGTGTTAACGTAACTGATGATATTCAGAGAGTTAAACGACTTGGCGCAAGCTGATTGGTTCATGCTGCATATGCAGCCAATGAGCTTACTGCCTTGCATTTATATGGCTGGCTAGCATTCACTTGAGATTCCTGCAGTGCGCTTTCAGAGTTCTCTGAAACCCTCCACCTTCCCCAGCTCCACCTGTATAGATCTGCTACGGGGTTATTTTATATGCTATTTGTGCAGCAGCAGTATGTCTTAAATACTCATGGCACCGTATCGCCATATGCATTGGCAGTAGCAAGTTCCAGTACTTGCTTGCACCAGCAGCAATAATCTACCAATACAGCAATAACCAACAGCAGCAGCAATTCAGCAGCAGCGTAGCAGATCTGTTCCGCCAAGACCAAATACATTAACATTGTCATATCCATCACCATGCTAAAATGTTCCGAGAGTTGTCATGATTGAAATATATTTTTGTTAAAAATAACGTGTAATTAATATTAATATTATATATTTTTAATATATTTCTTTATATAAAATAGTTATATATTTTTCATTTTCTTATTTCTCCTTTTTGAGAGAAACTATGGAAGAGCAAACTCAAAGTCTGGGATAGTCCTATATAGCAGCCATTGGCAGCTGCATATTTTCTGCTGCATTATTAGTTGCATGCTTTATTTAACACACATTTGTAGTACTTCTCTCATCTTTAACAATAGAATCCTTTAAGGCAAGCATTTTCCCTCAGAGCAGCCGGCGTGAGCAAACGTGTGCAGAGCATAAGTGGATTACAGTTCTTAAAAGCCTAAACTTGTCTTCTGCTCATGAAATTTAGAAAGCTTCACAGATGCTTGAGTTCCAGGCTTGATTGTGCAGAGGAGCTTAACTAGGAATTGCACTTACTGTAGAGATGATTCTGTTTGAGCCAGAGGTAAAAACTTCCATTTGGAAAATGAAGTTGGGGAAGTTCTAACTTAGGTCACCTCTGAAATTGGCACATGGTTGGATGACTTTCGAGTGCCTTATAATCTAATGGGTCCTGTATATTTCATTGAAATGAAATGTTGCATTATTGTGTAGATCATGTAACTGAAGAACTTCCAAATGAATCAATAGTGAAGCAGATAGGAATTGAATCGAATCATAAATTAATGCTGATTTCCATTCTTAAGAAGTCTGTTATGCTTACCAAGGCATCAAAAAAAAAAACAGTAAAACCAGTAATATTGTTAAATATTATTAGAATTTAAAATAACTGTGTTCTATTTTAACATTTTATAATGTAATTTATTCCTGATTTCAAATATTAATTTTAAGCATCATTACTCTAGTCTTCAGTGTCACATGATCCATCAAAAATCATTCTAATATGCTGACTTGGTGCTCAATAATAATAATTTTTTTTCATTATCAATGTTGCAGCTTAATATTTTTGTAAAAACAGTTTTAGGATTCTTTGAATAGAAAGTACAAAAAATGTCAACATTTATTTACTGTATATACTTTATTGTTATAATCTAGAAGTCTTTACTGCGCCTTTTGATCAATTTTAATGCATCCTTGCTGAAGACATTTGGTTAGGTGATGGGGAGTTCGATATTATTTGTTAAATATAACAAAAAGTTGTGTGTCTGATTGGTCCAAATGCTACAAAATGTATCAATTTCTTATTTTTTATAATTTTTCTGTGATTAACTTTGTATTAATTATTTGTTTAAATTCACTATTATGATCAAGCAGCCTGGTCTCATTGTTTATTATTTTACGTTTTAGTGTCCGTGTAAACGTAAGTAACTGTATGTTTTGTAGAACCACATTTTACGTAAAACACATACAAATTCTCATGAGATCACGTTGGAGCAAGTCCTCATTGTAAATATTTTAATAGTACCGTTACTCACCATTAGATGACAGGTATATTTGTAGTACATTGTGAAATATGAATGAAAAAAAAGATGTTACAATTGCCTCCAGTCTCCCCTGTTGATGCTAAAGTAATTTTCTATCTGCATAGTCCGTCACACAGCCAACATTTTGAGTTTCAGTGCATAATGAACTACATCTGTTCTTGCTCCAGCCTCAGCTTTTGTCTTGTCCCATTGTTTGTTCCAGTGGGTTATTTGTCTTTCTCATTGGAGAAGCCAAGATTTGAATAGATAAAACGCACCATTACCAATGGCTCACATATTCACGTTGTCTGTTCGAAGCTTTCGCACCAGTTTTCAGGAAACAATTTAGTTGTTTCCATGGGCTGCCCTCTCATCTTGCCTAAAATACATGAAATTAAGCAAAAAAGAACATGTTTTCATGTGGCCCGAGACCTCTTTAGGAACTGCAGGTGTTAGACGCTCCTGAGAAAGAGGAGAAAGAATGAAAGAAAGAAAGAAGGAAGGATGAAAAAGAAAATAAGGAAGGATTAGGCAAGAAAATAAAGATTAATAGAAGAAAGGAATTAAGGATGGAAAGAGAAAAAAAAGTTAGGAGTTATTTTTGTCTTTGTGGTGTTAAGCTATGAAAGTGTGTTGAGTGTTTTACCTGTGAACTGAACTCTGTCACCTTTTTACCATCTGTGCAGTTCAATTTATTTTGTAAAGCTGATAGATAACACCTGTCATACAAACTAACACAACTTTCACAAACAAATGTGAGAGTCAGAGCACGTTTAAATCCCCCTAAATGGCTGAAAGTTTTGATACTGGAGTGTCATTTTCAGTTTAGAGGTCTTTATCTCTCGCACATGTATGGAAATGAGGATATACGCCGACATAATAGAAGATGAGAATAGAAGATGATATGGAGCGACTGAGGATTGGATGTTCTCCAGGTTTGCGGTAGAAAGCAGACAGAGACAGAAGTTCGCTGTGGAAGAAATGGAAAGCGACTGTCAGGGGGATCTAAAAGAAGAACACAATAGGTAAATCTGTGACAGGCAGGTCTGTATAGACAGAAACGAGAATGAGTGAAAGATAAAGAAAGCAAGAACGAGCGCTACTGTACACCACAAGTGCGTGGCTCTTTTGGGAGAAAGGCACATTTAATTTTGGCAAGCGGCACTTATAGGTCTCCTTCTGCCTGCCATGATCTGTTCCATCATTTAAACTCTCAAGGTAAAGAAAATCTGGGTTCCAGCGGTGAAATTGCATTTGGAAGCAAGTTCATAGCCCGCATTGAGAAGAGTAGCTTCATTCTGTGGCAGTCCAATCTGTCCCCCATAGAGACTTTCTCACTGGCGGTTCTGGTGCCAGACACTCCCCGATTGGCCATGATGCCTTCCTCTCCTAGCTGTTGATTGTGCATTATCAGTGCCCCTCACACACCGAAAATTACATGCAGCACCAGAGGGGGTCATGACAATGATAGCTGGTTTCCATGGCAATCAAAGGACCTATTGGAAAGTGGCGAGGCCTGTCGCATTGTGATAATAGCGCCACTCATTTCGCTCTAATTGAAAAAGCCTTTGAAAGAAAAAAAGGTTCCACCTCCCAAAACTGTCTTTCTCTCATTGTAGAGTTAAAGTAAGGTAAATAGGCTGGTGGAATGCCCCTTAAATATGTGCATGCCATGTTGTTTCTCACCCAAAAGCATTTGTGTCTTTTATGTTACAGTCATTGAGCATTTAAAAAAAAAAAAAAAAGGAAACCTAGTTCGTTGGAACTCCAACTGTATCAAACCATACACATAAATACATTTGGGTATATTTCAGTTATAATGCCTATTTAAAAAAATTGTTTCTTTGCTAATGTTGCAAATTATACAGGATAATACAATTATTCAGAATGATTCAAACCGGTTACTTGTTGAACTAGTCATTGAATGAACTTCCGACACTAAAGTGCCCTTGCAGTCCAATCTACGTGCCCCGGTCCGCAATTTCTGCCGAGGGTAGGGGTGTGCGATATGAAGATTTTTGATGGTGGACGCGACATACATTAACATCAGTGTTAACTCAGCGGTAGAGTTACTCTCACGGGATACTGCACTTATTCACAATCACAAAAGTAAAAAAAATCTAAAAAAATAACTGGTTAAACGTTTCATTCGTGTGCTGTTCTGAGGAGTGCTTTTTCTGAGCACACCCAAAGCACACACACGAAAACAAAAAAGCCCGTCAAACAGTGCCTGATTAGTGAACTAAGTTATGTTTTGTGCTAATTGTCAAAACACACAAGGTTTATGTATAGACTCAGTTGGTTATGTCTAAAATGAAAGTAAAGAGCTGAGAGAAACGGATGCGTGCCTGTATATTAGATGTGTGCAGGTCTTAAAGGGACAGTAGGCTACATGCTGCTGACTGTAATTAAAGGGATAGTTCACCCGAAAATTTAATTTCTGTCATTATTTATTCACTCACATGTTGTCCCAAATCTATATTAATTTCTTTCTTGTGCTGAACACAAAAGAAGATATTTTGAAGAATCTGGGTATCCAAACTGTTGCATGGTCCACATTGACTTTGATAGTAAGAAACAAAAATACAATGGAAGTCACCGTGGACCAGCAACTGTTTGGTTTTCCACCTTCAAAATAGCGTTTGTTTAGCAGAAGAAGGAAACTCATTCAGGTTTAAAACAACTTTTGAGTGAGTAAATAAAGGTATAAAAATAAAACACTAGCCTATTTTAATTTTGGGTGAATTATTCCTTTAATGTTACTAAAACACCAAACACAAAGAGAAAAATCACTCATTACTCTTGACTGAAAAACTTTAATACAGTTGATTTAATAGGAATCAATCTATATAGTGTTTTATTTTTATATTTGTTCATTTAATTTTTTTAATGCTCCTGCTAAATACACCTATTGTAGCCTACCTGAAAATAAAACGGTTTATTTTATTTGTATATTATGTGTATTTGTTATTAATAAATTAGAACAAAGATACACATTACAAAGATAAAATAATGATAAACCAACTGATAAAATACTTTTTTATATTTTGTTACCTTGAAAGGCTCTGTCTTTATAATAGGAAAATTAGTTTGGCTGTAATGCTCAAACAGCTTGCAAAATAGAAAAACCAACATGACAAAGAATCGTGATAAAATCGTGAATCGTGATATTTCTAAAAAAAAATGTATGCCATTGCCCACCCCTAGCTGAGGGGGAACAAACCCATACACCCCTACACATCAGTTAGGTGACGATATGCACTACGCATTATTTGTAAATGACCATTGAATAAAAGAAGAAGAAAGAAACAACATGGCGCGCTTTTTCTTAGCGTCCATTTCCATAGCGACTCATCAATTCATCGCTCTGTTGAGAATGTCTTGAGTTTTAATCAGGAACATACTGTGTTGAATGAACTTACTGCTGGACGCGTTTTTGGAACCACATACCTTGAGTAAGCAAGGTTTGGGGTTAATCAACCGAGAGTTCAGGGTTTAACCGATGGTAAGTTAACCATGCTTTCTGGAATACACCCCAGGGGTGTATTCCAGAAAGGAGGTTTAACAAACTCTGAGTTAAAACTTGAACTCTGAGTTGACTTACCCTGAAATGGGAAACTCTGAGTTTTCGGTTTCAAAACAGCTGAATTGTGTTAGTTCAATCCACTCTGAGTATGTTGACTCTGAGTTTAGCGTGTGCACCACGACTATGAAAAGCCATGATCAATGGAGCTCCGAATTTTTGATTCACCATGGCAACAGCACCCAAAAAAAAAGACTTTGCATACTACGCAATACATAACTTTAATTATTTATCACTGTTATAATATCAGAGGTAAAAACTGTCAGGACGGTAAGTTATTGAACTAATCTTCATTTTCATGGTAGGCTATCCCACAGGAAAAAAAAACAAAACGTGGCAGCAGAAAAAAAAATAAACATAAAAACTAGGGCTGTCAGTCGATAAAATGTTTTAATCTAATTAATTACATGATATTTCGATTAATTTAATTAATCGCAATTAATTGCAAAATAAATTTGACTGTGAAAATACCCACAAAAGATTATTTAAAGCTATTTTTGTGTTAAATGAGAAAGTATCAAGTAGACATTACAAATTGTAGTTTTTTTTCAACATAAAATGTATTACACATAAACATTTAGGCTACAATGGCCTAACAAACTATGGAGCATAAAAGAAGATAATTTGAGAAACATCTCAGTCTTTTTGTTCGTACAATGAAAGTCATTGGTAACCAAAACAGTGTAATGCTCAAACAGCTTGCAAAATAGAAAAACCAACATGACAAAGAATCGTGATAAAATCGTGAATCGTGATATTTCTAAAAAAAAATGTATGCCATTGCCCACCCCTAGCTGAGGGGGAACAAACCCATACACCCCTACACATCAGTTAGGTGACGATATGCACTACGCATTATTTGTAAATGACCATTGAATAAAAGAAGAAGAAAGAAACAACATGGCGCGCTTTTTCTTAGCGTCCATTTCCATAGCGACTCATCAATTCATCGCTCTGTTGAGAATGTCTTGAGTTTTAATCAGGAACATACTGTGTTGAATGAACTTACTGCTGGACGCGTTTTTGGAACCACATACCTTGAGTAAGCAAGGTTTGGGGTTAATCAACCGAGAGTTCAGGGTTTAACCGATGGTAAGTTAACCATGCTTTCTGGAATACACCCCAGGGGTGTATTCCAGAAAGGAGGTTTAACAAACTCTGAGTTAAAACTTGAACTCTGAGTTGACTTACCCTGAAATGGGAAACTCTGAGTTTTCGGTTTCAAAACAGCTGAATTGTGTTAGTTCAATCCACTCTGAGTATGTTGACTCTGAGTTTAGCGTGTGCACCACGACTATGAAAAGCCATGATCAATGGAGCTCCGAATTTTTGATTCACCATGGCAACAGCACCCAAAAAAAAAGACTTTGCATACTACGCAATACATAACTTTAATTATTTATCACTGTTATAATATCAGAGGTAAAAACTGTCAGGACGGTAAGTTATTGAACTAATCTTCATTTTCATGGTAGGCTATCCCACAGGAAAAAAAAACAAAACGTGGCAGCAGAAAAAAAAATAAACATAAAAACTAGGGCTGTCAGTCGATAAAATTTTTTAATCTAATTAATTACATGATATTTCGATTAATTAATCTAATTAATCGCAATTAATTGCAAAATAAATTTGACTGTGAAAATACCCACAAAAGATTATTTAAAGCTATTTTTGTGTTAAATGAGAAAGTATCAAGTAGACATTACAAATTGTAGTTTTTTTTCAACATAAAATGTATTACACATAAACATTTAGGCTACAATGGCCTAACAAACTATGGAGCATAAAAGAAGATAATTTGAGAAACATCTCAGTCTTTTTGTTCGTACAATGAAAGTCATTGGTAACCAAAACAGCTTTGTTACCAACAGTCTTCAAAATACATTATTTTATGTTCCACAAAAGAAAGAAAGTCATTCAGGTTTGAGTAAATGATGACAGAATTTATTTATTTATTTATTTTAATAAAACTTTAATGTTATTATTAATATTAATATTATTATTATTATTATTATTTTGAATTAAATAATACTCTAAATAAGAAAATAAATCTGCCAGCAGGTGGCAGTAAATGTCTTCATTCGATCCGTTCAAACGGCTGATTCATTCAGGAATTCAGTAAAGGACTCTCTTTATGAATGGGCCTTTGAATCATTGATTCACACGATTCATTAAAAATGCGGATTCATTCAGAAACTAAACACCGCTGTGTTCCTCAGAGACGCAACAGTTCTGCTGTGGCTTTAAAGGTAATATATTCTCTGCAAAATTGAACAAAAACACATAATATTCTGTTTCAAATATAACACAATATCAACTTCTTATTTACTGAACTGTTGTATAAAATCACATTTAATTTTAGAGCATAACTGCATTTATGGAGTTGTTGCCCTGCATCATGTTTGTCAGTCAACTGTATGAAATGTAAGATGACGTACAGGTCTGGGGGCGTGGACAGTGCGTTAACTGCTTAAAATATTTTAATCGCGTTATTTTTTCATAACTAATTAAGTTAACGCGTTAAACTGACAGCCCTAATAAAAACATAATTCAATCAGGTAAAGTTTCGAGTGTAAAAGGTTCATGGTTGTAGACATGACTTTACAAACATTTGACATATTCAATAAATATCATTCAGTGCCTATTTCAATGTGCAGCAGCTTTTTCCACATAGTCTAATGCTCTTTTCACATAATTAGGCTAAATGTTCTTTAATCCAACATATATTTCTTACTTAGTGTAATGAAATAAACATTTGACTTATACTCAGCCAACTGCAAGAAGACAGAGACTTGTAAAATGGGGGAGAACCTGCACCAGCATCACTGACAGATGAAGAGGAGATGGCCACAATACCAATATTAAAATCCAACAGGGAAAATAATAGTTGCTTTTGTATTTGTAGGAAATAAAGATGACCAAATAATTTGTGTTTATTTAACAGCTGTGGTGGTGATTACGGCATATAGCCTATCTTGCACTAACCTTCCATCTGGCATCCTTCCATTCAATACAGTAATCAGTTTAATTTTTGGAAGGTGCGATGATAGGAATATGCAGGTCATCAATACATCCAACCACACTGGAAAACCTAAAGGAAATTCTAATTATTAGGTTAGCCTACTTCCAGAGTTCACAGCAAGATTTTATCAAGTGAACGTCATTTAAAAGTGGTACCCATAATATGCATGTGGATATGGCAAAATGAAGTAAATCAAACTAAATTAAATCCTTTCCTGATGTAAATGTAACTCCCCGCGAATTAATGCAGCCTCCTCATCTACAGGATCCCTTATAAAAAGACATTACCATTTCTGCATGATGCAAATGAAAGTGGTCCGGTGAGAAAAATAATTTTGTTTCTATTTGCATTAAGATTATTTTTCTTACCCTGCTGGCAATTCATTTTACTTGTTTACCCCAGGAAACAAGACTAAATATCGTATATATTTTTCTTATATAGAAAATGCATCATGATTTAAGAATTGAATAAATGAATGAGGTTTTTAAACATTGTTTACGCTTTAAAAAGGGGGAGGAGACTGAAAGAAACTCTGGGTTTACCAAAGAAAACCTGCTCCAGACCAGGTTAGGCTCACAGAGTAAGTTACTATGGTAACTTACCGAGAGGTTTAGCTTTGTCTTTTACTGGAACCGAAAACCCTGAGTTTCCCTTTTCTGGGGTTAACAAACTCTGAGTTTCCAACAAAACCCGCTTTCTGGAATACACCCCAGTGTAGTCTGATTTATGTGCAAATGACTCTTATGATCATGTTCTTTTTAGTGAATAGAAGTCATATAATGCGACCTCTGAAGCCCGAATCCCAAAATGAATAACTCTTATGAGCCATTTCTTTTTAGTACACAAATGACTTTTATGAGTCAGTTATTTTAGGAAACTAGGAAATCACTTGTGCTGTATGTTTATTGATTCACTAAAGGGAACCAACTGATAAGAGTCCTTTGTTTGTGAGACAACGTTGGTTTTTCTGTATATTTTTGATTCACTAAAAATAAATGACTCATATAAGCCATTGATTTCAGGATTCAGAATACACTGGTTGCACTCTATGCCTGAATTGAGAATAACATACACAACCCGTTTCTGCAATTTCTTTTTATTGCAGAAATGGTAAGAGTATTGTGCCATCTTGAATTCAGCCGTCTATGTATTTGATTCACAAACAAGCCCTTCGATTCATTCGTTTTAGGATTTGTACTTAACTGGTGATGCATGTCCTTGATTCAATAAAAAGAACTAAAACGATTTATTTGTTAGTGAATCAGACTACACTGGTTGTGTTGCATGCTCGTTTTAGCATACAATCCACAAATACAATTCAATAGAAAGATGTTTTGTGCCATCTAGTATTTAATTATCTCACATTCAAGATTGACCACTCACATTCACAACTCTATTATGATTTCTTTTATAATGGCGCTGAAGCCAGACAGAGCCATACAATACTTTTCATGCAGTCCCTTTGTAGCTTACTTTGTGATTTATTACCCTACCATTAATATATAAGAATTACTTCAGGGATCAAACCACTGGAGAAACCACGGGTTAAGTGTTACGCACAAGGGCAATGGCTCTTGTTTGTTGTTCCATGTGGGATTTTAACCTCTTGGTTATATTGTTCTCAGATTCTGCTCTGGCAACATGTGAAATACTGGATGTGTATTCCTAGAATGTTTTAACCTCTTGTTAACCTCTTTTTAAATGTCAGATCAGTAGGAGTTATATAATTATTTTGTTGTCACATTTTATAATGATCAACGTGACTATGATGTCATCCCCAAAACAATAAACACACGCTTGCGATTTACAAGTCCATTTGAGGACTAGCAGTCACAGGTGATAAGCATTAAGTCAGAGCCATTGAACAGACTGTAAATAGAAGTGTCATTGAAAATGGAACACATCAATGCTAAGTGAAGTGTTTACTTCATACTGAATGATTCACTGGGCACTGAGAGCGCTCTCAATGAAGTCAGTGGAGCTGTGCAGCTCACATACTATTCCTGTTTTTATACTCAGAACAATACTAAGATGTATTAAGAGGTATAGCAGGAGAATTAACCTTTTAAAGGTTTTTTTTTTTTTTTTTTTTGTATAAATGAGTACTTCTCAGTGACTGGCTTGTGTTTTTGAGCCTCGTCAAAGGCAATTGGCACAATAAGTGTGAGGACAATAAGTTAAGTGTCTTGCAAAATAAAATTCAAAATATTTAGGGCATGGATAGGTCTGTAGCAAAATTAAGGCCATTTTTAAGCCATTTTTTATGAACAGTGTGATGATGTCATTGTAGCAACCACAAGTGTGATAACTTATGCAATGCTGTGCATTGATAGAAATATGTAGATCTGTGCCATTTGTACTTTGGTATGTCCATGGTGTGAT